>NC_064890.1:33320294-33625294 GCF_929443795.1 Astur gentilis | reverse complement strand
GTCATTTTTCCCTGCGAGCACTGGTTTGATGTGGCCAGTCTTAAAGAATGGCTAATTTACAGGTAACTCACTATTTACATTTATCTGTAGTTCCATGCTTTGTAGCAGCAGTTTTCAGGAGCAAGTGTGCATGTGAGCAAAGTACATTTCCCCATAAGAGGACTGCATGCTACTGAAGTCCCTTTCAGGCCTCTAGATAATTCTGTGAGTAGGGAACAGTCTTAAATTTTTATTAAGCATTGAATAAAAGTACTTATTATTGTGAAAGAGCTTCTCATTACGGATGTGTGGGAGACTAATGTTAAAATTATAGTGGAACTGGGGGTTTCTCATTCTTTAGTAACAAATGCATTATTGAGTACGGAAGCTTAATATTTCTCTAGGTTTAGAAATGAAAATGTTTAAAAGAAGAAGGAAAGAGGTTAGGAAGAAAAAAGAGGGGATGAAAGTGGCTCAAATTCAAAGTACTTTTATTTAAAGTACTATTATTCAAATATTGTCCATTCTGTGACTCTCCAGGGTCTTAAATCAAATTACCTGATGATTTTGCTTCAAGGCTTAGCAAACAGGGTCTACAACTCAACACCCTTTGCTTGGCAGGAAAGTCTTAGGATTGTCAATAATAGTTATTTGGATTTTGCTAGTAACATTAAAGTTTGTATCCTAGGTTACAGAAAGCACAAACACTCCCTCTCAATACTGGTTTTAGCCAAATGCCTTGGTTTCGCACCTCTCACTTGCTGGAAGTGACTTTATAAGTTTTACATGAAGTGGAACAGTGGCATCTCAGGGAAATACTGTAAGCTCCTATTAAATCAGTTTTGGATGCACCAAAGGAAGTATCCTTGTACTTCTATACCAAACCCCCACAACAATTTGTAATTGAGTACACTTGGTGACCATTCAGCAGTCTGATCTTCAAAGCTGTTCAGGACCATAAATATTCAAGGCATATATTTTTGGGTCCTGCTTGGTGCTATATAAAGTTACTACCTTTTTGTTCAGTGGCTGACAAATTTTTTTATTTTAGTTCCTTTGTTCAGACCTAAGTAAGTAATTTTTCCCCAAAGTTCTTGATGAGAGAATGTAAAAGAGAGAACTGGAAGAGCTTCCACCTTGATGCTATTTATTTCAAGCTGCCAAAAGTAAACCAGAGGAAATTACTCCAGTGATAAGGAAAGAAGTTCTGCCCAGTAACGCCGACTTAGAGACCTCAGCAAGAATGATGTGGGATCCTTTAGTTTATTTTCTGTTGCTGCCTTAATGAGATATGAAACCATGCAACAGAAAGCTGATCTTACTGCTATACTGTAACAGATTTTCCACTAGGGAAATGGAAAGTATGTAATATATCGCAGAACGTCATCAAGAAAATGGGTTACAAGCATGCCCAGCTTACTCTACTTAACAGCTAACAGAAACACAAGATCAAATCTCCTTTGGAAGAAATAGGATTAAACATGGGGTTTCCCCTTAATGAATTCTGTAACTGCTGGCTGGGATAAAACAACTCTCCTCCTTCATTAGTTTTGTAAATCTAAAACTAAATTCAGCCAAAATCATCTACTGACTTTGGATTTATTTATCAAAATAGTAATTTCTCTGTAGTCTCCTTGAAGATGTAATCGATTAGTCCAGTTAGGGCATCACTACTTTCTGCAAAGTCAGCATGTACAATCCAGCCATCAGGAGATAATCTTTTAGATTTAGTAAAGATGGAGTTACAACATTTCCAAGACTTACAGAACAATGGATTCCAAAACAGGTTGCAAATATAACTGCAATGAATTAATTTTGGTAAGTTACTTAGAATTATATAAACTGGATCAAAATAATATATGATTTATCAAAGAAAAAAACACTGAAAAAAAGCTCAGGGTTCCTCCACCCGTAACTTTGATTGTTGAACTTATATAGGCCTGATACAATAAACATAGTGTTTTACATACGGCTTTGTATTGCTTTGCCATGGAAGCCCTCATTCATCCTTTGCCTTGGTGGTCAGTCTGGAATTTTTCTTGTGAGTCTCCCAGCTGGGGAAAGTAGTATATGGGGGAAGATTAAAAAATCATGTATTCAAAAAACCAGCACGAAGCTGGTAGCTTCTGGTATGCTAATTCAGTGACTATCAGCTGGCAGAGAGCTGACAACTCTTTTCCTAGAAGTTTCTTGCAAGACATGAAGCATATACTCTTTCCAGGAACAGCCTGTTAATGCTGTACGCGATTTCACTCTCCTTTTGTCTTCAGCAATTGCATAGTCAGAGTTATGAATTCTAATATATGAATGGTATTCTAATAAAGAATGAGAATATCTTGCCCAGTGAGATACTACAAAGATCCATGAATTTGTGATGTTCCTGCATTCGTATAATATGACTATAATGTCAGATCAGTAGAATTAGTGAAAAACAAGCTCACACCTCCTCTGAAACACAACACTGTGATATGAGGATGTCTCATGACACTAGTGTTGTGCTCTAAGAAATTTTTTGTCACACGATAGAGCCACACCTAGCAGAGTGAATGAGGTTCAGATGCCTCTCTATCCATGTAGCCTTTGTGCAGCTCACTCCTATGGTCATAAACTTTAATACAAATTTCTGGTTTTGAGGAGTTTAATTCCTGCTAAAGCTACCATTTCTGAATGGCACAGGATACCACTGGGTAAACACAGATTTGAGTTAGCACAGTTAGGAACCATTTCACTTGCTATTAACAATTTGATGCTCGCATTTGATGACTGCTGGTTGTGTCTTGGGATGTTAAATTTATATTCTCTTGTGGGCTAATTTTAGGGTACTACCCAGAGTGGGACTCTGGAAAAGGCTGGTAGCTAGGAGAGTGCTATGTGAGCCAAATTATCCCTGGCATAACTAGCAGGGTTGATATGAGAAATGAATTGGGCGCTATGTCTCTTCACTGTAAGGAATACTTTCTCTCGAGCCAAAGTAACAGCTGCAGTGTGCTTCTGTCTTTAAAAAAAAAAAAAAAAAAAAGCTTGTGTTTTTGGCAGAGTCAGTGCACATGCCTTTGTCTTCACAGTACAGTAATTCTTACTTTTCTGAATGATTTGTATGGGGTCACTTGTACATCTCAGGTTAGAGGGGGCATTTCTTGTGCATTCTTCTCTAAGAGTATGGGGTGACCTACACTTGCCTCCCCTTGAAAGCTGAAATTTCCCCGGCTGATAGAACAGGTGCACTGTGCTGATGGAGCATGAAGACGGGGTGAAGTTCAGAGCGGGATTCCTGCCCCGGAGTTAGCAGAAAGCACAGAGCAGTCTGCCAGCTTCCGTCCTGGGACGCTGAGCCCCGGTACATCCACGGCGCTTGCACAACGCTGGGTGTAATACCTTGTAGCCAACATATGCCTCTTCGCTTTCCTTCCCAGGGGATTTGTAATGATATCAAAGTGCCTGTCTTCACTTGTAACACAAAGAGATCACTTTAATCAATCATAGGCTTCTTAAATTAGTAGCTATGACTGCCTGGCATATATTTAATTGCAAATAATACTTTTTGGCAGGAGGTTAGTATTTCATAGACAATACTGCAAAATTATTCATATGCAAAATAATGTAGGATCTCAATAAAAACTAAGGGAAACAAGTTCCAATTACATGGTATGGTATACAGTACCTTTCAGTCTCTATGTAAGTGTCCTAGTATTTCACAGGATAAAACCTGGCAAAAGACTTCATGTTAAATAATATAAAAGTAATGAACTTTCAGAACTTTCAGTTACCACTGATTAAGGGAAGAGTAAAGGTGCAGACATTAACCTTAGAGTAAGTCACCATTGTTCAAAACCTAGTGTGAATGCAGATAGTAGCATACATGTAAACATACTGTAGTAAAAAAACCCACTTTTTTTTTTTCAGAAGAGCTTTTGAATCAGCCTAAGAATGAAGAAGTTTATTATATCGAACTGTTGAATCCATTTATAATATGGTTCAAAACACCTACCGATTTCTACTGGTTTCTATAAAATGTCATTGATTTCACTCCCTTTAAATTCTGTGCCTTCATGGGTTCACCTACAGGGTCACCCTGAATGGCTCCCCTGTGCCCTGGTCTCCTCAGCATCGGCACCGCACACACACTGACGTGCCCCTGGTCTCCCTCCGGAGTGACCAGGCTGGCTGAAGGGACGGTCCACTCGAGATCCACCCAGTGAGGGTGGACGAGACCATGCCAGGGTTGACTTCCTGGCTCACCCGAGAGCATCCCTGCTGTCCTCACACCTTCCCCCTTCTTTATATGCTACTCCAATGCTTCCAGACCTTCTCAACCTGCTCTCAAGACTAGAGAAGATCTTAGAACTGTGCTATCCAGTGTGGGTTGGGGTTTTTTACTTCATACTTGACCAGTGGTAATTTTAAGTGCCCTTTATCTGGACCCTATGGTCATTTAGCCTCTGTTTTACTCGTGTCAGCGACAATAAATTTATATTTCACTGCAACATATATGTTGTCCTTGTGTACTTGTGGAGGTTTCATGGCTAGATGGTGGCTCCATGGTGTATATTTATATATACCGTACAAATATAGCCTCTGGGACTTCTGAGGATAAACATCACACAAGGGGATGAATAAGAGAAGTGACTGCAAACTGGGCAGATTTGTGCAATGGGTTTAGTGTTCTGATAAGAACACTAAATAAAAAGCCTGAAGGATTGATTTAAATTGTATTCCACAAGACAGAAAAATGCCAAGATAGAATAATAAGGAAGTAAAAGATATACTTTATATAGTCTCCTTTTCCAAATCAAATTCATTCATAAGTCTTACTTTTTATAACAATTTTACTTACTTAAATGTTGCCTTTGCCTTTTCTAACAACTGACTTTTATACTGCTACTATTTTCCACTTTGTGATTTTCAGTCAAAACCACTTACAAAAGACGACTTTAAAAAAATAGAGGCAAAAAGAAGTTAAAGGATTTAATAGCTAATCTGTGGCAGGTTGTACTGGACCCAAGGAAGAAATTCATTAACTACTCAATGTGCATGTTTACAAATCCTACTCTTTTATCTGGTAAGCCTTATCTACTGCAGCATGTTAAGTGTACAATACAAATATTTGAATAATCGTGACATAATTGCAATTCAGTTTGTCCATGCAGTCCCAGCGAAACCCCAAGGAAGGCAAGTGGTTTCAGTGAGCACAGAATATCCTTGTATTTCATTCACTTGCAAAGTAATTGGCACAGCATACTTCATTCCAAACATATCCGCTGAAAGAGATGAGTGAAAAGAATAAACAGTGTAAATAGATGGATTTATTTCACTAATGTAGGAGGCATTTTGAAGGCAACTGTTCAATAGCAAGCTTTAATGTCAACGCAGATTTAATGAAGTCAGAATACATTACATCACTGAGGTCTGCATTTGCAGATGTAAAGCAGCATAGTTCCACTGCCTTAGCTGAAGCTTTACCAGTCTATCTTCTAGCCTTGAAAAATCTTATCAAATATTCTCAGTTGCTTCTTCTTTCTTCCTCTTCTCTTTCTTTGTAGCCTAAGACTATTTTCTCCTGAGATTTTCCCCTCTACATCTCTGTTCTTATAGTAGGTCTAATGATTCTCTTCTTCCTCTCCACTTTGGTCTCTTTGTCTTTCTCCAGGAATCTTTTTTTCTTTGTTTCATAGAATCATAGAATGATCTGGGCTGGAAAGAACCTCTGAACGTCATCCAGGCCAACTTCCTGCCCGAAGCAGGGCTAATTTCAAAGTTAGTCCAGGTTGCTCAGGGCTTCCTTGTCCAGTTGAGTTTTGAGTATCTACAAGGATGGAGACCGCACAGCCTCTCTGTGTCCTTGTTCCAGTGCTGGACCCCTCATTTGAATTTTTATTTTTAATGTTTCGTTATGTATTTTTGCAGTTTTGCTCCTTTAGACAGCTTCCATAATTCTCCAGCTTTGTTTCTTCCTTGTGCCTGTCTCCACCCTTCTACCTGTTAAAGTTGTAGCAAACATACTATTTCCATGCTTTCTGAATTTTCTGATGTACTTCTATTTCTTCATAATAGAAATGTACCCCTTCCTTTGATATGCAGGGTTATATTTACACCTCACAAGATTCAGACTGATGCCATATGGTTAGAGGTCAGGTTGAATGACCGCAGCTTATTGCCCAAAGCCATTCAGGTAACATGAATACTACTAGAACTGCCTTTAAAAACCCTCTTGCTCTCCTTTGCTCCTGCACACTAACCTATCTTGCATTTGAAAATCAGACTTGTGCCTAATACCTGCACAGCTTCAGTCATTTCTGAAAGCATAGTGGCTGCTAAGTACAAAAAGGTGTTTGAATTGAATGCCTGACACTGCCTGAATCACCAGATTCACGTTTGGAAGTTTACTTTTTGTTTAGGATGAAAATTTGAAAAAAAGGATCAAAAAAATTGGCTCAGTTGGCACTGGATTTTGATCACTAGTCCCACGGCACTGCCAGGAGCTACTGGAACAACACTGGCAATCTAAACAAATGTTGTCAATTTTAAATTGCTCTAAACAGTCAATCTTTAGACAGAGATGGACCTTCAATGTTTACTATAGAAGTGCTGGTGTTCCATTCCAATGGATAATACAGGGAAAGTTAAGCACATTAAAATGAGATTTAAGAAAAGTAAACGTATTGTTTTTAAAATATTCACATTTTGAAGTAAACGTTGCCTTCTCTAAAACATTGGAAATACATACATAAATGCATACATAAGTTGTTAAAAAACTGTCTCATCTGCTTAGATTTGCTTCGAAGTGGGCTACAACAAAGCTTCATGCTTGAAGTGAGAACACTGAACTTTGACTTCCCTGATGCTTCATGCTTCTGTTCATTTTTAGAAAAAATAATTTTGCAAATCATAAACAAGTGAAACATCACATCATAATCAGAGAGTATTTGCTTACGCTTAATGAAATAGTGCCCATTTAGTTCATCACTGACAACAGTTTAAGGTGACTAAGGAAGGAGATAACTTGCTTCATTCTGATTGCTGTTTCAACGAGTGAGATTCAAAAAAGGGGCAAATTCTCATTTGCTGGAGAAGTCTCAGGCATGTGCAACAATTGCTCCTCTCAATTTAATCTCTTCCCGTTGTTCATGCATTTTACAACAGTTAGCACAATTGAAGCATTCATCCTTGAAACTCCTCTACTACTATGTGAGCACCCCATGTGTTAGTTTTCTGCAACGGGACATCTTGGTGTACTGAAACGAGCCTTCAGGACCTTCATGGTCCTGTGACGGTGAGGATGGAGCTCTCTCCACTCACCTCCTATTCTTTCTCAACACCCAATGCTCAGAACGGGAGTTTTGTTTACATGTCATGTTCAGTCTTCTCCAGTGTATGCAGTTTAAAATTTGGAATTCTTGCTTCTTGTTGGATTACTTGGATATTCGGAGACATAGGCTTTCTGTTTGTTCTCACTTCACTGAAGTCTTCAGATTTCCAATATTTGTTTCTTGTCACATGGCAGTGCTTATCAGTGACCCACGTAGAGAAAACCATTTAATATGCATCTGAGAGCTGCTATCTTCAGAGTAATCAAGATGACAACTCAGTATTCCCAATGAGACTCAGTATTCTCAGGATTATGCTGGATACCAATATGTTTTGGAACAATCCAGACATCCCTTCTACAATCCTGGACTCTGACAGGGGATATCTGACTTTACTCTAGCAGTGAAGGTTCTTCCAGCACTACTCACCCTCATTCAAAGCCTGATCAGCTCATTCCCTCATTTCAGGAGAAGGAAACATGTCCCCCAACTCTGCTTCTACATCACAAGACTCCTAAAATAACAGGTGAGTTGGATCACAAAACAGCCTTAAGACATAAAAGGCACTTTGAGCTCAAAGGCCATCCCTGAGGCCATTTTGCCTTTGACAGAGCGGTCACTGGCTCTTCTTGTACCCCAGTGAGAACGGAGGAAGAGGCTGGATGAGCTCAGTTCCCCCTGTGCACTCTGTTCCCTCCAGCCATACAATAAGCAGGTGATCAGTTCTGAAGTTGTTCATGCTATCTTGGCCACCAGCGTACCAACGAACAAACGCACTGAATGCAGTACTTGCCGAGATTATAAATGACTGTTTAAACCCTTTATCTGACTTTCTTTTTGTTGAAGCAGACAAGAAAAGATTGAGACAAAGCTTTTAATAGAGGCGACAAAAGGTATATTTTGAGGAAAAAAAAAAAAAAGTTGTATGTACATTGCACGTTTTCTGGAGAGCATTGGTGGCTGAATAGACAGATCTCACTGCCTGTAGTGACTAGACCCCCATCCAGCGTAGAAACCTGTCTCACCATAGGTATCTGCATTGTAGATATTTTCATTTAGATAGATGATGCTGAAGACGATTCCCCCATCTTTAACAGTGATTAGTCATCAACTAAGTGGATTCTCCAACTTGGGAAATTTTTAGTTCAAGGCTAGAGTCCCGCCGCTCCCGCCCCCCCGCCCCCGACGGTGTAGGTTTAATCACAGCTAGATTTGAGGACCAAACAACTAAAGATTATATTTCATTAAAACGAAAGAAGCTGCCTACTTTTCCTGAAAAGGAACCACTGCCCTCGTACAGCCATTGCGGGAGCACGGCCTCCCGACAACCTGTTTTCAGTATGGCTGGTTATGCCCAGGCTCCATGTGAGGGACGCACCTGAACGCTGGTACGAGGAGTTTTATGCAGACTTTTCCTGGAGGGAGTAATCTAAGCGGGGGGGATGACGACCTGGTGTTAAAACAGAAGACTTCGACACCGTGGGGTGTGTCGGACTCTGCCTTCCAGACACCTCCTGCCTGCGGAGCTGCGTGTGGAAACGCCCTGAGGGGAAGGTGGCGGCGGGCGACGCTGACCCTCCCTGAGGGGACACCCTCGACCTTCACAGCGCTGCCTCTGCCCCTCTCAGGGCGAGCCCGGCCCCGCCAGCCTTCTCAAAAGCCCCGGGTTTGTCTTCGCTGACACCTCTCTCGGCCTCTCATGCCAGAGGACGTGGGGAACCCACACACGACCGGGGCCATCCCTTCCCGCCCCGGCGGGTGCTGAGGGACCGGCCCGGGCGGGTCGACGCCTGAGAGGGGAGGCGGGGCGGCCGCCCTCCGCCATTGGGCAGCTCCTGCCCCGGGGGCGGGCCGGGCTCCCCCTCCCGCCCCGAGGGTCCGCTTTGAAGAAGTGCGGGTCCGGCGATGGCCACCGCCTGAAGGCAGCCGGGCAGCCTTCTCCTCGCCTCCCCGCCGGCGGCGGGGGTCTAGGGGCAGAGGGAGGCGGAGGAGGAGGAGGAAGAAGGGCCGCCCTCGCCCACCCCGGCGGCGGCGAGGGAGCTGGGGGAGCGCGGGCGTGAGGGGCTGTGAGGAGAAGGGAGCGCGGGCGTGAGGGGCTGTGAGGAGAAGGGAGCGCGGGCGTGAGGGGAGCCGCGGAGGCGGCGGGACAGCGAGGAGGGACTGGGGGGGGTGTGTGCGTGGAGCGGGGGAGAAGCATGGAGGAGCCGCGGGGTGCGGGGCCGGCCCAGGCGGCCGGCGGCTGCTGAGGCAGCGGCCCCGGGGGGCGCTGCGGGCACGCCCGCCGCGGAGCGAGCCATGCGGGTGGCGAGGTGGCTGGCGGGTCTGCTGTGCCCCCTCTCCCTGCTCCTCACCCAGTCGCGGGGAGTCCGCTTCCACCCGGGACAAGGTAAACAAGCGGTAACAAAGGGCGGAGACCGCCCCGGGGGTGGTGGGGGGGTCCCGGCCCTGCGGGCGGGGAGGAGGAGGAGGAGGAGGAGGGAGCGTTTCCTCGCGGTGGGGGGTGTGTGGGGGAGCAGCGACCGGAGCGGGGTCTGGAGGCAGGGTGGCCCGTCCTGTCCCGTTCCCCCCCCCCCCTTCCCAGTCCCGCTGCTGTCACTGGACACCTGGCTAGTGCCACGAGTGACGTGCCGGGAGCCGTTTGGGTGGAGGTTTACCGCCGTGCTGTTGGGTCAGGCTGAGTCTCTTTTGGCTTTCTGTTGCAGAGACCTTAGTGAAGCGGCTCTCCTCGTACGAAATTGTCACGCCCGTCCGGGTGAATGAATTCGGAGAAGCGTTCCCTCACACGCGTCACTTCAGCAGGAGGAAGAGGAGCTTGGAGGCACCACTGGAGCCTGCTGCTTTCCGAACGCATTACCAGCTCACTGCGTACGGGCAGGTCTTCCAGCTCAACCTGAGCGCCGATGCGGGCTTCCTTGCTGCTCGGTACGCTGTGGTGCACGTAGGGGCCCCGCAGGAGCAGCCCTCCCCTGATTTGCGCCACTGTTTCTACCGTGGGCATGTCAACGCGCAGGAGACGCACATGGCTGTCTTCAGCATCTGTGGTGGCTTGGTAAGCATGTTGGTTACTGCCTCCTGTCTCCATTCATATTCTTCTCCTCCCTGAAAGAAATGTAGTGGGATGCCTTCGCTGCAGAGCTGAGCTGGAAATTTTTGGGCATCGTTCCAAGTAGTTGGTCATGAAATGTCTTGGCATCCGCAGTTTGCAGTCATGATGATACTCTTTTGGAGGGATATACAAATGCTGCTTTCAAAGGATCTATGGCTGGCCTGTAATAGATTTGGTTGATGTAACTCCTGACACCAAGAGCATTATAACGGCGGAAAAAACATGCCTCAGAAACACAGTAAGCTATTGTTTTGGTAAAATGATGCTGTTAGTTGGCATCGGTTATGTGTTTGTCGCTTTATAGGTACTGTGTGGTTATGAGTGAGGAATAATGGTGCTTGAAATGATGAGAGAAGAACTAGCGTTGATATTTCTCTTGTGCTGCTTTCAGCAGTGCTGTAGAGGTGTGTCATGTTCTAATAGGCGTGCAGCAGTGCTCTCTAATCATGTTTCTGTTAGAAGTGAATGGGAAGCTTTCTACTAACTTCAGCGGGAGCGTGTCTATAAAACGCTTCTTGAGAAATGAAATGAGCAAAGAAATCGAAACTTAATGGATACACATTCTTTACTTATCCCTTGATAGCATTCCTTATGTCTTCCAAAGGGATAATGAAGCAATAGTATTGTGTAACTGTCTATCAAAACTGGTGTACTGTGCTGCTAAATTTCATAGTTTTGTGTCTAGAAACAAGATGACCAATACCTAGTGCTTTACCCCAGCGCTGTTTATTGAAATGCTAAGGACAAGTATGTGACATGCACACTATAAAAATACAATGTTGTAAATACTACTGCAAATTTAAGTTGAGGGTGTTCCATGTTTTTTGGCAGCCGCTCAGGAAAGTGAAGGTGCAGGACTTTTATTTTTGGAAATGGAAAAAAAATCCAACTTCATATTCTAGTCTCTTTCTAGTAGCCTATAGAAAATAGAATGGAGTTGGCTGGATGCGTGCAGGAGGGTGTAATGCGTATTAAAAGGTGATACACATGATGGAAAAGAGGATCAGAAATAACTGGCGCTTGAGACGCCTCTCTTGTCTCATGCTTATTCTTGGCCATTTGTGTATATGCCACCTTGTCTTTGGGTTGAGTTCTGTAGGCTTGGGGTAGTCCTTGGAAATTACTGGAGAAGCAAGCATTTGAAAACAATAACTTTGTATTCATCAAAGTTTTGCCTATATATCTTGCTATACAAACAGCTATCATTGGTTCTCGTCTGCATTACCCAAAACCAACTCAAGCCCACACCAAATGCCCTGATATGTTGCCCTAACTCACAGAGAGAGTAGGAGAGAGGAGGAATCACAAATACCTTGGGGTTTTTTTCCATGTTTCATGTTCTAGTAGATGCTCATATACCGTGGCATTAAGAATAGTGTCATACTTCATAGGGAATAAATATGAGAAGTTTTAAAACCTTCACTTTTCATAACTTTAGTTGCCTGTTTTAATTCTGTCCCTGCAAACCGTCACTTTTCATTACTTGAAGGGACCACATGTGCTGAAAATATTTTTTCTGAAAAATGTGTACCTACTGCACTTAAAAGTTGTCTCAACTACCTGTTACTTAGCAGTTCTCAAACTCTTCAGCACAAGATCCTCTTCTCTGTAGTAATTTGAATGTCTCACTTCTCTTGTCTCTCTCTCTGCTTCACTGATACATTACAGTCTGCATCACGTATGCTTCCACTTAGAAATCCCCGAGTGCCTTTGCCTCTTCTAGATGAGCCTTGTGAACTTTCACTGCAGTTTCTGGCTGGATTTGATGTCCTCTGTCATTGCCTGCCTGCCAGAGTGCCTAGTCTGAGCTACCAGCAAAGCCCTTGCCATCCTGGTGCTCTCAGGACCTTCTCTCCCTGCTCATTTCACCTTTTGCCCAGGCAGACACAGCCTTGCGGAGGGTCTGTAGCATACCCAGCACTGTGGCTGCTTTCCACTGACTAATGAAGCTGGTGAGGTTTTCAGACGAGGAAGCAGAGCCCTCCATGGGTGCTGGTGCAGCTTTTGTGGGACATGCCTATAGTTCCCCAGGGAGGGATTGTGTGGGGATGAAGAGCTAGTCATAGCCAGCTGGTTGCCTGTATGTGCACAGAGTATCCTTCACCCTGACTCAGAACTTTTAGCCTAATGTTCTTCCTCGTCCTCATGAATTCGAAGTAAATGTTACACTCCCCATGTGACTGCCAGGGGAGACAACTTCTGGAGTCGAGAGAATAACGGATGTGAAAGGAGGGAGATAGAGGCCAGGTGGAATTTTCCTGTGAGATCTTGTCGTCCCTGAATGCATTCCTGACTCCCAGGTGGGGTACCCTCAAAAGTTAGTAAAAAGATATTTTTTCTCAAGGTTTTTAGAATTTCATGGCTTTGTGCATTCAACAGATGTACCTGCAAAAATAAGCTAGTCAGTTATTGCTATTTTATTGAACGGTACCACGTTTCATGAATACATGCAAAGATTTAAGTGGGACTGCTGCTGAGGTAAGATACTACTTATCATGAGTGAGACAGTAGAAACCAGACTAGTGACTCGGTAGCCCTGTGTTATATTTATTTTAAGTAGAATCCCTTCTCTTCGCAGGATCTGTTTTCCCAAAAGCTGAACTTGAGCTGGGTGTATGGAAATCAAAATAGAAGAGATTGGATTGAACTATTAGGTATAACTTTATCTTCCAGATTTGCATATGTAAGACAATTGCTGTAGACCAATGCTGTAAAAGCTAGGGAGGCAAAAAGGACTTGGACTTAGATTAAAAGGTACAGGAAATTTAAAAATGGAATTTTAAAAATTGCTCTGAAGATGTGCCTGAGTGATCTGAAGTTGAACCAGGTACTTGTGTTCACTTTATCCTGTAGGCATCTATTCCCGAGCTCTGCACTGCCTTCATTCACAGCTCTACTCCTGCTTCCCAAGTTCCTTCTTTTCTTTTTTTTGCATTCTCAAGTTGAGTGTGTTCTCCCCCTCAAGCTCTGCTTCCTCTTTTCACCCTCAGTTAAGCCCTTTTCCGAGTGTGCCAAGAGCATGTACAACCCAGAGTACCCACGGAGCATTGCTTAATGGCTCCTGACACCCTGTATGCAGTTTTGTTGTGTTACATTTCAGACCATGCCCTGGGTTCAGGGATGCAAATGGCAAAGGGAGGTTAGAAGGTCAGCAGGGAGTCTGTAGTAATTGCAAGGAGGGAGTGTGTAATTAGGGAAGTTTGGGATGCCATCAAAGGCAGAAGGTCATTTGAAGTGATGGGCTGGGTGCCTAGTTGAACATCTGATCATGTACAGGCATCTTTAGAGTAATTTTTGAAATTTTGTGCTTTATTTAATTTTATTTTCCTAAGTTCTACGTCTCTTTTACTGCTTTAGTCAATTACAGCTTCCTACAAACATGGGAAGCAAGATCTGCTGAGGACGTCCCTGGATGCATGTAGACTAAAGAGACCTCTCAAATGTTATCCAGACAGCAAAATCAAAGAGGTACAAAAAAAAAAATTAAGAAATCATTTAACTTTTGAGAACATATGGTTTACAAGTTTATTCACAAACAGGAGGAGCAAATACCAGTGAATAAAGTATCTTGAAATAAGGGAGCTATCACCATTTATAGCTTGAACGAGCCTTCAATTCATAGCAGGCCCCTGCCTGAAGAAAGGAGCTTTTTTTTAATTTAGTCCTGAATGAATGCTATAAAAACAGGGGTTTTAGTCCTTTGAGAAGCTTGGTGTTATTTCTTAGAGGTCAGGAACGTGTTGACCGATGCTGAGGATAGTTAAAACCAGTTCTTGTGAGCTGGGAGGATGCCTAGGTGCCAAAGGCGTTTAATGTGACTGTACTGTGAGAGAGGGAGGAGCAAGAAAGGAGAAACATACATCTTCTTGGGTGTACAGTCTCTTGTGTATAAAGCAACTTCACATGTTCTCTGGCTGGCAGAATTTAGGAGTAGGAAAGTACACGTGAATCTTTTCTTGCATGGATTTGCTAGCTATCAGCTTTCCACAGTCCAGGAAGGCAGGGCTGCTTTGTTCTAATGTAGCTTCTGGAGTGTAACAAGCCTGTGTGACAAATTCCTTTCACAGGAGCTCAAGGAAGCTCCTTGGTAACACTCCTTTACTGCACATTACGCTTACTTTTGTCTGGAGGATGGCAGGAATATGAACCTAAGTGTGGATCTTCAGAATTTCCTCAGTACAAGAGGTTGTGTTTATTTTTTTTATTAATACGGGTCAGCGGATCACCTTTCTGAGAGATTTTGAAAACAATTCTGCTACTGTGGATGAGTGCAGTGGTTCCTTTTAAGGAAAAGTAGGCAGTCCTGGAATTTATCTCAATGAAATGTAATTTTTAATTGTTTGGTTAAAAAACACACAAAAAACTAAGCCAAACCAAAACGTGCTACTGCTAGCATAGCCATCGTCTAGTTTCTTGTGCAGATATAGTGCAGGTAACAGACTCTAGATATTTGCGCCTCAGTTTTGTTTTTGGCTTAGTACTAATAACTTCAATGAGTTAAGCTACATTGGTTTTCCAAAGAAAGCTTTAACACTTGTAACTGGAAGATATGCTTACCTTGACATAACTTAATGCTTTAACTTATGGGCTGTCACTTCAAAAAAGTTACTTTCTACGTCTGAAAAGCAGATTAGCCTTCCGCATTCAGGTCGCATTTATAAACCTGTGAGCATCCATAAGCCACATAATACTTTTTATAGATTTTTATCTTAGTGTAGAGATTCCATCATAAGCTGGGGAAAAAAAAGCATATTGAAAAGTCAAACAATTCTTGTTTGGACAAACTAAGTCTTATTGCTGGTGACTGGTTGACGTGATGACTTCCACTTAATAGTTCTGGTTTCACTTGTCATATAGGCATACAAGGTGAGACTCCAGCTCTGAATCTCTGCAATACAACAGTCAAAAAATTAGTGCTTCCATTATCACCCTGTGCACCTGTTCTATCTCTTACCAGCATAAAATGGTTTCAAGTACAAGGATTGACTTTGCAAGGAAAAGATAAAATGTTCTTTCTTTTTGTCTGTTGTTTTTATAGCTAAAGAGAACAAAAAAGGATCAGGAAATAGACTGAACTCTACCTTCTCTACTTTGAAAAGGTCTAGATAAATATTTTTGTACTTGATTGCTTCATTTGAATTTTTAATTTAATCTTTCGTTTTGCTGCTTGCTTCTCTGATTATTTATTCTTTTGCTCTTGACTTAATTTCATTTACAGTTTTTATCTCATTTACTTTGGTTTGTTTTCCTCTTAGCTTTTCCTTGATGTGTTCTCATGTATCTTTTACTATTGCTATCTTGTCTGGTTTTAGCTTTGTTTTCCTACGTGTAGACACTAGATGTCTTCACATACATCTGAGAGTGGACCATAACACTTGAATTTACTTGAATATGATCCTGTATCCCAGAGTCAATTTCTGCTTGTCTGCCTTGGCAAAATCACTATTCATCACAGAATTTGTTATAAAATAGTAAGACAGCATAGGTCACCCCTGCAGCTGTTACAAAAACCTGAAACATCCCCAGTACATTTCCTCCAAGCTCTTTACATCTCTGCTTTTCCTGAAAATATTTCCACAGATGCTATGCTTTTACACCTGGACCAGTACAGATCAGCAAATACAGGTGGCAATTGCAACTGTAAACTGAGAAAATACCTGGGGTTGTGAATTGTGCAGCTGAAGGTCTGTCACAGAAAATGTCTGTGGGAAACAGTAGGATCTGAGTATGTGTCTACCTTTTCAGCAGCAATTCTGCATGAGTTGCCCTTTAAACAGCCTGGGAATGCCTACGTAATGTTTTACGTCAAGGGTGCTCAGCCATCGCTGGCCTGCCTTTTGCCCACATCCTGTGTCTGGTAGCCTTCTTCCCGGGTGGCTGCTTCAGCGCATTCTGTTTGCCAGATAAATTGTTCTGATGGCTGCAGCCTGTTCTGAACTGCTGCCTTTATAGAAGATCCACAATCTCTCTTTTATCACTTTGCATTTATATGACACAGGTGGATTTGCTGGAAAGCTGTGGGCAGCCACAGGAGGTTGGATTTACTTTTATTTATATATGAGCATGTTCATTAAACTTCCAGGAAGTACACAGAAGGTACTGTGCATGAACATGAGTGATAGGACTGTCACGGGAGGAGAGAGGACACAACATAATGGCTCTTTGCTGTCACTAGGTGAGCTAAGTTACTGAAGTAGTGTGCAAATTGGTGCTTTTTTTTTTTTTTTCTGGTCTTAAGTTAATGCTTCCAGCCCCAGGTGGCAGTCAACAGTTAGCCGTCATGGATCTCGGGAAACTTTGTACTCTTGGGGAATAGATAAGCTTCCCACATGAGATAACGTATCTGCAATAGTCTCAGTTGTTAGTCAGTTTCAGACGTACCCTCATGTAGAAAATGGCAGGGTTATGGTAGCAAAGTCAGACACTGTGAGAACAGGTCATATCCTCTGGGTATACACATATTGACAAAAGTACTCAAGGTAGCTTACTGTGTGGTTGACTGAAACGGGTGAAAATCTAGCCATACCTTACGTGTACTTGAGTGATAACCACCTGATGGTGCGTATGAGGTTGAAAGGACTTTATGGAGCTATTCATCTCCCAGTGAGAGAAAAAGGTGGTTCTGCGTGGACTTAAAAACATCAAAGCTAGGAAGTTCTCTTTAAACAGAGATAAGTTGCAAATGTAAATTTGCTTGATGTTTACTGAGACAGACAAGGTTATATGATGGAGTTTCCTCTAAGATTAAGCGAATGGAACCCATAGGTCTGTGTTCTATGGGAATGCTTAGCTTGATAGTTTATTTATGTGTTGAAAACAAACCCCTGAGAAACCAAAAATCAAAGCCAACCACCCCCTCCCTCCCAGAAAAACCCAACCAGACAAAAAACTCTTTTTATGTACATATACATTTTGTTTCAGCAGTTTCAATAAGTATTGCAGAATAGCCGCTTTACCATAATGAAATCTCCATGTATATATATCTATGAAAAAAAGCTGTTGTGCATAATTTCTGATTGACTTGTCTAGCTTGTTCACTGTGAATTGTATATAAAGGTAAAAATAAATAAACCACTGTGCCCTCTTCCTTCCACTCCAGTGAATCTTGTTAATTGCCATGAACCCTGTTCTTTCCAGCTGTCTTTGTTATTCTAACATTCTCTCAAGTTCTGTGCTATGTAGCCAGTCTGTTGCGGCTACAAATTGTATTTAGGAACTCCTGGAATACCATTTTTACCAGGTTTCAGCCAGACTTTCTTGTCTAGAATAGACTTACAAAGTGATGTTCAGGGTACCTAGTGCCAGGTTTTACACTTTCTGCAAGAATGTCTTTTCCCCTATGCATTATGCAAAAGGGAAATATCTTTTTCTGTGTGTGTGTGTGTGTGTTCCTGAGTGAAAGTAACTTGGCATTGAGGACTCTGGATCCAGTGCTACGGTTATCAGTATGATTAGATCAGCTGTGATCTAAACATACAAATGGGTAAGATGCCTTTAGGAGTCTACATGGAATTCAATTCCAATCTGGAATTACATAATTTTATTTAACTAGTGATTAGGTGCCTTTCTGGACTGGGACACTTACGAGCATAGGTAGATGCCTCATCAGTTCTGTCAAGGTGTGATTATGATCTGCTCATGAATTAACATCACAGAATTTGTAAGGAGATGTAGTTGACCATAGTTAAACTTACGACAAAAGGTTTTTCCCTATAATAAGCTTTTACCATTTTATTTTATTTCTCTCTAAGAACTTCAAATATAATGTTGCTTTCAATCACTTCTAAAAAGGGCTTCCACCAGAAAACGCTTATTGCCAGATATTTCTTCCCTGCTGCTTAGCTGGTGTATTATTTACTAATTATTTTTAGCTGGTGTATTATTTACTAATTATTTTTAGCTGGTGTATTATTTATTATTTTATTACTATTTTCTTATTTCTATTATATTAGCTCTAGTTTTAATTAATACATTAGCTTGCAACCACTACCTCTGGTTGTGTTTCTAGCTGAATTATCTTCTAGTAGAAATACTTTTTTCCAGATGTTGGCAGGGTACCATGATCAGATAACCTCTAATACTTTTTTCTTCAGTGAACTAATTAAGCTATGCTTCTTTAGTCTTTCATTAGAAAACATTGTAACAGTGGAGCAGGAAGAAAAAGGTGGAGGGCTTCTCACATGATTCAGAAGAGCTTTGAATTAACGCAAGGAGGAGGGAGAGGAGGTAGGGAAGAGAATAATATAAAAGGAAGGGATTTTGTAATTTACTTGGACCATGAAAGTACTCTTGCTATAAACTACTTGCAGGTTTTTGAGTTAAGAAGCCATACCATGAGGGCATGAAAAATACTTGAGCACAGGAGTGGAGCTTACCTGGGAGGGAGTCTGCCAGTTTAGAGTCACGTTTTCCAGAACTTCAGTTGTTCTTTTAGCATTTTTCTGAAATCTTTCCAATTTTGCTGTTGGACATATTAATTCCACGTTTCTGAAACCTGCTATATATCCCTTATGTTTTCCATGTGTTCTACAAAGTTGCCATTATACACAAGGATGTAATTTGTATATGGGCATGATACATACTTTAACCATAACTTCTGCAATATTTATTTCTACTACTCTTGGAATAGAGCAAATACATTGATTAAGACTGTACAGTTTTAAGCCACTTTAAACCACCAAGACATACCATATATAGTGAGTAGCTGTGTTGATCCATTGAACCTTGATTTAATATAAAGTGTCTAACTCATCCAGAGTATTTTAAATCCAAGAAATAAATTATCTTCCTCATGTGGGTTTTCTCATAAATTTCCTCAAATCCATGCATATGCATAGTCCTGGGTAGCACTCCCTCTTTAGACCACTTATTTATGATGTGCAAGAGACTGTTTTCAATTTTGTACTCTACTTCTACTGAAGAGATCTTTTAAATGTACTTTTACCTCTCTATCCGAGAACAGAAATAGAATGTTTCAGGCAGATTTCTTGTTATATGATTTGAGAGGCATCTGTAGATGGTAAGTAAATCCAGTTCTTTTCTGATTTCATTTCCTGCATATGCTTGGGCTCCTGTTTCAGCAACCTGCCTCTGTACATCTAAGTGACTTTGCTTTATTTGGTTTTACCAAAAGTATTTTTCATTTGGATTTTCATTTGGATCTCACAGCCCTTTTGCTTGTGCGCCTAACACGCAGTAATAACTCCATTTGTATCAGCAGAGTCTGTCACCGGGTTAAGTATCACTTTAATGAATGAAGGACTATAAAGCAGACGGTGTAGCTGGTGGCTGAATTTTTGTAGACCTATGTGTTAGGAAAATGAGGAGATAACTGTGTGTAGCTAATCAAACTCCATCTTTATTCTTTGTAGAGAATTTGAAGGATTGGAATTGGTGGCTTCAAGCTCAATGTCTGCTTGGGTTTTAAATGACAAATCACATACCCTTCTTAAGATACAGCACTGTTTACATCTCTTATCCTTTGCTCTTTCTCATGTACAATATAATAAGTTCTTAACTTAGATAGGGGATGTGCAAAAAATTTATCATAGACTACCAGTGGGAGGTCTTTCTAACTAGTCAGTGATAGTAATTGTTTACTTATACATTGTTGAAGAGGAGAGAATTCATTGAGAAAAGAATGAAAGTTTGTTGCACTACAGATTTTTGATCAGCTGTTTCTTCCATATCTAAACAGACAGTTGATCCTGGGATACAGTGCAAGAATCAGTGGGCCAGAGAGTGAGCAAGTGAGAGGAGGCCTGGCTCCATTTTTCTAAAATAGTTAGCCCAAGTATCTGGAAAGGTAGAATCTCCAGTCTTAAGGACACTATTCTGCTTTATTGTATTAATCTTTTGATTTAAAACAAAAAGCTAAGAGTAATTCTGAGGTCATGAAACATAATATAGGATTCTTCCCTTCCAGCTGTCTGTCCTAACTCTTTGGGCTATAAGTTTGTGGTTTGTTTTCTATTTTCTTGGGTATAACGAAGAAGATTTCATTCTTTTGCTTACTAGGTAATTTATCTAATCATTTACTGTGAAGATGAGCACAGTAACTGCTACTTCTGAGTATCTTTTAAAAGAGGGAGAATTGCCTGCCTTTTTTTTTTCTTCTCTTCCCTAGATGACTGCAGTGTCTTGTTTTTCAGCACAGGTTTCTGGATTTCAGTTAAGATACATGTATCAGTTTTGACTGAGATACTTAAGACTGTAATGAAAGTTGTGCCACAGATGCTGCCAGGCATTTTCTATTGTGTATTCATTGTTAGGTTCAGCTTGATGTGCAGGCTTTGGAGCTCCATTCTGAGTTGCCTGATGGACTGGTTTTACAGTAAGCTGTTGCTGATACAAAGTTGCTTTTTTGCCAGGAAAAATGGCTCTGCATTCCAGGTTACCCTTACTATTTCAGTTTAAAAATACCTTTCTTTGGTAGGACGCATAGATTTTTAGCTGCACAGAGGAGTTGGTACACAGGGTACATGACTTCCATTGCTAGTGCTTAGTGTGGGAGTGCACACCTAGAGGAGGAGCAAGGCAGGAATAGCTTTTTCAGAGTACCAGCAATCCTAAATTGACTTAGATCAGTCATGATGCCTCATGTTGACTCTTCCCAATCCACTGGGTAGGATAATGCATGCATAAATATAGTTTTGAATTCCTAGATAGGATTTTTCCTGTGGTAGCACTTGGTTGTCTGAGTATGGGGTCAGGAGTCTGAGTGGAATTTTCGAAGTGATCAGACTCACTCAAAAGCATTAGTATTACTGATTTTTTTTTTGAGTGTGAAATGGTAGAAAAAGATAGCCTTGTTCTTGCAGTTCAGCTCTTCCAGTGGAAATCTGATATTCTGGAAGATGAGTTTAGTTTAAAATGTAGCACAAACTCTTTCCTTAATAGTTCTGTGCTATTATTCTCATAATTGATATGTTTGTTGTAGCTGAAACTGGTTTTTTATAAAATCTGAAAGCCTATTAGTTGGAAAAGCCATTGAAGAAGCAAATACAGAATATCTGCTCTAGCTATTAGAAGGAGTAGGAGGGAAGTAAAATGTATGTGTGGAGTAAAGCAGTAGCAAAAATGTTTTTGCTTAAATCTAAAGTAACATTTTAAATGTCTCTTATCTTGAAATAGGGTTTATGGTATGTCAGGAGAGAAGAATTAATTAGCATGTTAGTGTTCACAGATAGTATGGGGTCAAACTTTCATGTTTTAGTAATTGGAACTTTAATAATTTACATAATAAACATTAACATGAATCTTAGCATCAGTTGTTGTTGCTGTCCCTGAGTGACAGGCTCTTCTTCTCTGTCCCTGTCATTTTGCCCAGAAGGTTGCACCTACTTAGGACTAACTGACAAGCTGTGGCATATCTGTTTTCATGAGGCCCTTTCCAGGGAGGCACATAGCATTCTCAGTACACTTGACCTGCCATCCTCTACAAATCATGTGCCCTGGAAACACTGGGTGTGAGAAGGCTGAACTGAACATCCAGCATGAAGACTACTTGCAAAGAATTTAAAGTGTGTGGGGGGGAAGTGTTTCTGTGAGTTAGATTAAGCGATCTTGAAAGGAAAATACTGCTCAGCTGTGTCTTTTTTCATTCCGCAACAAAGGTGATGCAGAGGATCCAACCACAGTGGGTTTACAGTAACTGTAAATTTTGGATGATATGTATGCTATGTGTCAGGCAAGATTACAGGTAGTCTGACATATGCCTGAAGCCTAACAGACTTTTAAATGTAGAAAAGTCATAACTGCTTAGAAGGATCCCAAATTCAAGGGGGTATTATAATTCCAGCACAATACCCTGGGCACTAAGGTAGTCTGCAGCAGATTTTAAGACTACTTGTAGGTTGCTTGAAAAAACCCTATTCTTTCTTCTCTTCTTGTGTATCTTGCTCTGCAACTCTTTCTATAACCCTGAGTTTCAAGGCTGACATGAACACTTAATCTCTTAGACCATATTATGTAGTTTATCACTATTCTCTTATTGGTCAACATGCCTCACTAATATGGCAAAACAGTTAACAGGATGCAGTGCACCTGCTCACTCTAGGTGCTTAATCGGCTGAAGTGAGGAAGTTGCCAAAAAGTCTGAAAATAATTTGATGAAATTCTTACATAGTTTTTCTTTCTCATAGTCTCTTGAAATAAGGTATTTAAGCCATAGGAAACTATGTATTTTATTAGAAATGCAGTGAGAGAGAAGAGACTCTGTTTTAGGATTTTGTAATTGAATGGATTATGGTGTGAGGGGGGTAGGGGAAAGGAGCTTAATGTTTGTTCTTTTTCATTGTATATGTGCCAGTGCTTTTGTTAGTAATCAAGTTCCTTTGGTTCCCATTACATAGTTACCCATGTGTGCCCACTATGGGGGGGGGGGGGGGGGGGGGGGGGAGGGAATTGAGGAGAAAAATGCATTAATGAAACAGTCAACTTTAAATTCCTGGAATTCATTTCAAAGTCTTTAAAAAGAATATCAGGCTAACACTGTTTCTAATCTGTGGGCAAATTGCAATCTTAAAAGAAAAATATTATATAAATCATGTAAAGGACAGAAGGCAACAAATCAGTCTAGAATTTGGACAACACTCAAATCCTGAATTTCTTGATGGCCTCTGTTCCCCTTTAGACAGTTACCAGTGGGTCCTGCTTGGTTACACCTGGATTCTCTTTACTTTTGTGATCTCCTTTGTTTCATTAACTCTGTCTAGTAATTACTAGATACATAGTTCATATGCAAGGTGGTCTGTTATCAATTATTTGGTAGGACAAGTCTCTGAAAGCAAACTTCTTTGCATTACCTTCAAGCTTCCATCTCCAGCTTCCACTGCAGCTTACTGTCTTTTGTGCAAATTTACTTCCATTAATTTCAAAATATTATCATACATAGTTTATTTCAATGAAAATTATTTTTATAGCAGTATTTTAGTAGAAAATAAATCAACTACTTCTCTTACTTTCAGATGGGCACCTTTAAGGCACATGACGGTGAATATTTTTTAGAACCTCTCATGAAAGCTGATGGAGGTGAACATGAAGATGAGCATAACAAACCACATCTTATATACAGGCATGAAGAACTTAAAAAAACGTATCAGAAATCCCATAAACCTTGTGAAGTTTCAGGTATAGTCATACTTTAAGTTTCAATGTGGCTTTTTCAAATGTCAGATGTTGTTTTTATAAAAAAAAAAGCAAGATTTAATGTTCATAAATAATATTTATCTCCAGATTGTTCCATTAGAACCTACACATTTCTTTCATGTAGGCTTGGCAGCCATTTCTTTTTTTTTTTTTTTTTTTGCCAGTGGCTAATTCAAATGTAGGACAAAATGTGCAAGTAAAAAAAAAAATCATGACATTGCAAGAATGTCTCTGTGCATTTACTTTTTCACCTATGTTGTCTGATATGTAAACATTTAAAGAGTAGATCAACAGGAATTGTTTATGTTCACCAAAGAATGACTTTACTGCAAGTCTAACAGATAATACAGGATACCTGTCTTCCTTAATAATGGAAGTTTCTAATATTACCCATTAATGTAGATTTTTTTTGTCCTTATAAGTATTTTAATAATTTATTCATACTACTTATTCATAAAATTTAGTTTTATTTAAAAGAACTGGAGTAATTCACAAGCATACTATTAGCATATGTGACAAGTGTATGGTTGTACTTCCATAGATTCACAGTATATAGGTTAATCATTAAGCAAAGTAACTTAAGAGCAAGCATGTATGCAGTGATAGTGACTATGAAGGACAAAAAAGCTTTATTAGTACCATGAAGCAGTGAGTAGAAAGCACTGTGCTGTAAAGTAACATGTGTTTTAGTAGGGCAGAAAACTTTCAGTACTTGTTTTTCATAGTTAAGCATGTATCTTTGTAGTCAGAAAATAGTATAATGTGGGAAAGGCACCTGCAGCTATAATCAAAGTACAAAAACTAGACAAACGAGCATGATTAGAAAGGATTTATTTGAAATTGTAGGTATCCATAGACTAATTCTAAACACTGAGATACCATCTGGTTTGGGATATAATGATGTAGAAGCCTTTGAAGATCCTGCCTGAGCAATGCACTTCTTAACATTTACTGTTATACTAGTGCCATTTTAAAAATATTTTTCATTGTGTTGAAAACATTTTTTTAAGCCTAGTAGCATAAATGCTTTCCTTTTGCTTTTGATAGAAGCATACGGGCTTTGTTTATTTGGCTTCAAAGAAAACACAAGTGGGTGGAGATTCACAATAGGAGAAAGCAACTTATATTTGGTTCAGCTTGCAATTTAGAAATATCCTGTTAATTAAAATTCTGTACCTTTCATGAGATTGAAATCTGCATTTATGCATTTTTGAATATACTTGCATTTCAGGAATGGTTGAGTGCATAAATATGACTATTTGAAGAAAGGGAAAATAATTAAACTTCAGCTTTATTTTCTTCAGTAATATCTGTCCAGATGCTTGAAAACATAAATTGCAAAAATAATGCTGTAGCTTGGGTGGCTAGTGTTTTTAATTTTGGAAAATTCTTAAAGCATATTTTATATGCAGAAACAATATGTTGAGAATGCTGCTTTTCCATAGATACTAAGGCCAGAAAGCAACCATTATGATCATCTTGCATTCAACAAATTCTAGTGAAAGGCATTTCTTTTCTTTAGCTCTGTTTTAGGAAGCTGATGCTATCTATTCATTGATTGTTATTGCAGAAAAAGGAGTTAGTACTTTGTCTGAAAATCAAGCAAGTGTTGGTATTCCTGATTCTTTTTTTTAAAATGATGAATAATATGTACCGAACCAAAGTAGAGGTCTTTCAGTTTGTTGTGTGGTTTGGTTTTTTAATATGTTGCGTACGAGAAGTCTATTAATATAAGCAACCTAGTGTGAGGAAAAAAGCTCCAAGCATTAAGAATAAGGTCATTTTCCCCCCTTTTCATATATTGGAGCAGCTACAAAAGATTGTGAGCCAGGGATTACTGTCACTTTGGGGGGAGCAAAGTTGCAGAAATGTTCGTGGAGAAAAACCTTGTGTTGTTATATTTCTGTCCTTCTAAAGAAGAGATTTGTCTCCTTTAAGGCTAGTCTTGCCTGGTTATTCACATCTTCCCATCAAGGAAGAACAGAGTGTATCTAGCAATACTTGTGATCATGAGAGTTTCTCTAGTAAGTGAGTCTTGACAGAGAATATGGAGAGGCATAGTATTCAGTACCTTTTTTTAGTTTGAAATTGGACCACAGTAATTATATCTAAAATTGTTTAACTAATTTTTCCTCACTTTGTACTCATTTCTTCTAAACCAAATTAATTGGAAACCCAGGTACAAGCCTTACTCAAGTCAGGACAGGACATCTGCTGCATTTTCTCTATTCATAAATCCTGTTTCCTTATACAGGGAAGCTCATCTGAATTTGCCATAATATGTTTTTGATAAATGTGATAGCTATTATTCATCCACTTGTTGATTTCTGGTGTTTATAAACAAAACTAATTTGGTTTGTTCTGGTATTGAATTTGTCTTGGCTGGTCCATAAATTTAGGTTGTCTGTAAACTCCCACTTTAAATATAGATGCTGTTTCCCATTTTGCCAGTACTCTGAAATCTCAGACACCTTCTTTGACCTAGTAAAGATAATGTGCATATGAGATCGCTCCAGCTGGTTCTCTTCAGTGCATCGCACTCAGTCAGTCTGAATGCATCTAATACGCGTAGGTACTCAGGAACAAGTTCCTCTTCAAAGCTGGTCCCCAGATTCTCCCCTTGTTACTGTTAGTGCTAATAGTTTTTGCAATTATTACAGCTATATTTTGTGACTGACTTTTAGACAATTGCTCAGCAAACTTTAAGGTGCTTGCTGTTGTCCCTCAACTGTTCTTTTCTGGCTGTATTGTACATCTGTATGTAAAGTACCCTAATTTTAAAGAGGACAGACAATTGACCTGTCAAAAGTAGCTTAAGTTTACGCATGAGGGCTCTTCCCTTGAAATATGGAATGCATAGATTTAAAACTTCCCAAGTTGAGGGTGACAGAGTTGGGATCTCTGAATTCTTGAGCCAGTGTTGTAGTCACTAAGTCATTAGAATAAGAGGATTAGGAGACATATCCTTTGGCTGCTACTTTTTAAGAGGAAATCTAGCTTCCAGAAAGACAGTGGAGGCTTGTTCTGAGGGGTCTGAAGTGTCTAGTTAGGTGCTTATGTTCTGGAGAGTAGTGTGAATTCAGATATGCTTCTCAGTTAAGTATTTTCACCTGGGCTGTTTCTATGGTGACTTCCTGATCACTGCATGGATTTTGTGTTGGGCATCAGAAGCCTCTGGTGTCTGGACTATACAGTTTAATTTGAAGTATTACAGTACTCAGTTTGGAGGTATCTGAGTAGGTTCTATAGTTCCTTTAGAACCTGATCCTACGTAATGTGTATTAACAAAGCTGTCAAGAAAGTCACTGAAGGCTTTTGATATGTACTTGCTTATGAAGTAAACTCCATATTTATATACATTTAGTGTTATATAAATGAAAAAGTCAATAGGGACTTGAATTCAGGACTCAGGCCTAGTCTTTGTTATGGTTTGTTTTGGTTGATTTTGTTGGTGTCAAATGTTTGTGTGTAAAATATGTATTTTGTTTAATTAACTTGCTTCCTTTGTTGCCCTTTAAGCTATAGTACTTGTCTCCTTCTAGCCTGCCTGCTACTGCATTCTAGGAACTGTATAATACTCCTATCTCTTAACTAATTTTTTAAAGATGAATCCATATATGATAGAGCTATCTGACAATGTACAAGATGTCTAATTTGATGTTCCTGTTGCAGCCTTCCATGTCTAATACATTTTTTTAATTCTTGCACTGGTTCTCTTGGAAATGAGATAATAAATATAAGTTTGCGTTGTCTATTTTGGGCAGCCTTTTGTCCATTTCTCTTTTTAAATTTAGAAACTGCATTCAACAGTAAATCCTTGTTTACTCTACAGAAAAAGAGTTGAAGAAGAGCACTTTACTACATCCAACCTTCAGCAGTTTAAATGAAGAGAGCAATATTTTACAGAAATCTCTCAGTTTAAAGTATACTTTAAAGAACCTATCCATAGAGGATGGTAGCCATCTGCATTCCAGGAAAAAACGTTTTCTTTCCTATCCAAGATACGTAGAAGTAATGGTTACAGCCGACACCAAAATGGTTCGTCACCACGGGCAGAATGTACAGCACTACATACTAACACTGATGTCAATAGTAAGTAAACTTAAGTTCATAAATGTTAGCAATTTCAGTGTTTTCTGTTCTGCAGCTTCCCTGTCTTCTGGTTTGACTGAATTCTGTATTAAATGAGATTCCATAAACATAAACAAAAAAAGCAGAGCCAAAACTTCAGATTATGTATCTTTTCAGTTTAATGCAGTAAGGTGTGTAGGTGAAATGTTGTGACCTATTTGCTGTTGCATTAGAAGAGTTCTTAAGATTCAGTGAGTTAAACATATGGATGAATTACAGCAGACAGAATTACAGTTAAAAGGCACTGTAAAAAAAAATGCTTGGTTGTAGTAATCCTAGTTTTTCAAGTAATTTCAAATTAATATGGGTCAGAGTTGGCATCATTTAGTTGAGCTCTTTCTGTGATGAATTTTTTTCTTGAACCAAAAATCACTTCTTGTATTGATTCAGGTTCTAGTACAATAAGCTCTGTAAAATCAAAAGGTTTGCCATGACATCTTGAACCCTTTTTTAGGAAAAGATGTGCTTAAAATTTTCTGTGTAGTAATTATTTCTAGATTTCTGTCCTTCTATCTATTCAAGAAGCTTAATTTATATGAAACTGCATCTAACTTTGGGCTTGCAAATTAAGACACCTGCATATAGGTATCTATGGAAATATCTGTTTTAAATAATACGAGAACTATTCATTTGACCAGTTATAGACATCTGCTTTTGGATGAACAGAACAGCTCTAGTTTCCACTGGGATATATTAATTTGCTTCATAGAAGTGTCCAGTGCCATTTAAGATGCCATAGGACATGTGACTTGGCCTCAGCTGCTGCTTCACAAATGTGTGCAAGTCCTCATGTACATCAAGTGTCGTACCTACCAGTTCTGTATAGGTGTCTGACAACCTACAGCATCTGAAGTGACACTAGATAATGTGTAGTTGGGCAACTGAACAGAGTTCTGATCACTGTAATGTCTAGATCTCCAGCTGATGGCAGCAGAGGTGCTATCACCTCTTACACAGATATAGGCACCTAAATTTAGAAGATGGAATTTTCTTTAACTGGTTTTTAAGTAAAATAGTGAAATCTTAAGGAAGATTAGTGTACTTTAATTTGATAAAGCCTTCTGAATTTCTGTACTGGCGGTGGTGTGAAGGTCTGAAAGTTATGTCTTACAAAAAAAAAAATCAGTATTGAAAGGTGGATTTTTTGTTATTGTACAGACTCAATTTGGAATTCTCTTAGAAACAACTGATCCCAAAGATGCCATTTATAAAGTTACTTTTTAAATACAGAGCTGTACTAAGAACTAAAATGAAGTGGTCAAAACATTATTTTAAAATGGAAGCTGTTTTTTACAAAACTTTACAATAAGATCAAATGGAACATTTATCGTATAGTTTTCATGAAGCACTGTTGTGATTATAGCTGATGTAATTCCTGATGTTCTTGTTTAAGAACAACCATTGTTCCTGCATCTGTAGATGTTGTGCATTCAACCACTGTTCCTTACAGTGCAATGTTTCTTGTGTCTTTTTGCTTACATAATTGGACTTCTACTATGTGAATTGGATATGCATTGTATAATTGCTGCTAAAGAGAGTCTATATGAACTGTTTTTTAAGATCTAGCATTTAACATATACATGTATGCGTGAAAGAATATCAGTTATTTGCTAAAAAGCTTGTGATTTCATTCTTGCGCTTACCTATCTATACTGTAAAACTAGGGCTTAGGGCAGTTATTGCTGGCTTTGAGGTAATGGCATACAATAAACCACTACATCTTTAATGTGAATTTAATATCTTTGAATACCACAGTATAAAGATGTATAGCTGGCATCTTCTGGCAGCTCTTATTCCGCATGCACATCTGCTACTCCTGAAGGTAATCTTGAAACAAAAGTTTAAGAAGTTATTTCTAGAAATGTTTAGGTTTTATAAATGCAGATTTTTTTTAAAGTGTAAAATCAGATCTTAATTCTGAGATATTTTCTTCACAGTCCAGTTAATTTTCTCCCCATCCCCACAAGAATACATATCCTAGCTCATATACCTTTTTCTTGAGGCATTTCAGCAATGTCATAGAATCACAGAGTAATCGAAGTTGTAAGGGACCTTTGGAAGTCATCTGGTCCAACCTTCTACTCACACATTTGATTTGTTTGACAAAGCAATATATAATGCGTATGAAGATACAGTCTTCAGTAGCTTCTTTTCCTTCTCCTTCCCCATAATAGTTATTTTTCAGTAAGCTAGTAATAAATGTGAAGAATAAGAAAACAAATGACTACCACTCTTTGCTATGTAATCTGTATAAGAATGCATCAGTATGCAGGTGGGTCATTTCTTGACCCACAGCCTATTAGTGTTTGAAATAGAAGCATTATTAGTCTTATTTCATTACCCATAAAGGGAAGAAATGAAACTATTAAATTTTATCCTTTTTGCCGTTATACAGATAGATTTGATTATTAAATTTAACTGGTACTTGTGTCTGGTCAAGCAACTTCTCCTGTTACAGGAAATTGTCAGGTTGCTGGTATTTTAAATGAATCAAGCATTATATTCTACTCTTATAATAATTCTGAAACTTAAGGATATTCAGTTTTGGCTTGGATTTTAAAGAAACTTAAAAAGTTTAAGCATATAAATCCCATTAAATTTTAATGAAACTTAGACATCTAGCTCCCAGAAAAACCTTTGAAATCCTGGCCCATTTTTCTTTTATTTCTTTTTTTTCTTTAGCATCAACAAAGCCCCCAAAGTAAACTTGCAGTTATAGGATACTGTTTTATGAGTGGAAAATAAAAACTGAAATATACTGCTAAATATTTTAGGGTTTTAAGTGTCTTGTCACTCATCCAATTCAACCTGAAAAGGCTTAACTCTCAGCGTGCAAGTAATCCCATTGAAATGGAACTGGAATGCATTTTCCCATTTCTTTAAAATCGCATAAATCTTGGCAAGATGAGTATTCACAGTATTTACACTATGTTTTGGGAATACTTACTAGTTCTGATTGAAATATGTATTTAAAAGTACAAGGAATACCTTTGCCATAGGACTTCAATGTATTTCAATACAAAAGTTTTGATAGAGTGGCATTATTTACTGTGACATGATAAATAAAATAATAAAGAAATCTGTGATTGCTTAACTTGCACTGTTCTTTCTTGTTCCTCCAAGTGTTGCATCAGCAAAGCAGGCAGTAGGTGCTGCTTTAATAGATTTAGTAGCTGGAGCACTCATATCTTAGGCAGATTACGATGTGACAGTTCAAAGTCCCTAACATGAAGGCTTGATCTTGGCAACTGAATTAATTCATTAAAACACTGGAGTTTACTGTAAAAGCACTGAGAACTCATCAAATCTGGTTCCATGATCAATTTTGAGGTAGTGTCCTCATTTTCTGAATCAGGTACCTGATTATTGACATTTTTTTTAAGAAATACACTGCTTATATAGTTAGTTTGGTAGTAAAAAACTTCTTGGTCTGTTCTTAGTCTGCTTGCAGCAAGAACTTTGTAATCTTGCCTTTCTGAAAAGAAAACTTGACATGTAAAACCACCTGTGGTAGGGCTGTGTTGGCCAGCTCAGATCATGAACTTGGCTGACTGCCTCGTCATGTGAGTGCTGGAGTTGGAGCATGGGAGGGGGGCAGCCATGCATTCAAGGAGAGGATTGAGACAGCATCAATTTAGATCATTTAACTTGCAGTGAGACTGTGGCATCATAAAATGGCATTATATAATGCTATAATACCATTATAACATGGTATTAAAAGCTGGTATTTTTAATTTTCATCCAGACAGGTTCCTAACTTGGACTGCGCATAAATGGCTTTACTCTCCATTGTTTTATTCTTTGTGTAGTCTTTCAGATCTGTGCACACGAAGCTGCCATTGCAGTACCTTGAAATAGTTACGGTTGTTTTAGTAATGTTTTATGGCGACCATAATTTACTGAGATGTAAAATGTAAGGCAATGAGTAACAGGTCTTAACAGCAAGAAATTTTACTAGTTGTAGTCTTATTTATACTTTTGGGTTTTTTTTAAATTCTCACAGCTAATCATCAGCATTGATAGTGAAATATTTTTCTTTGTGGAAAGATTCCATGCACCATTGTGCTGCCCTGTCATTAAAAAACAACCAAATGATTTTGTCCTAATATATGGGATGGATTTAAAGAATGTTTTTATACTTTCTTTGCAGTTCATACCATACTACTGTTAACAATTCATCTTTCCGTAACACTCTGGAAAAACATAGATGCATACTGGCATTTAAGAATATTTAACATTAGTGATTCTGCCATATAGTCATAATTTAAAAATAGGGAGTAGACTTGAATAATTTGTAGGTTAATCATTTCATTTGCATGAGTAGCATCTGCAAGGCAATAAATATTTTTAAATTCAAGATTTAGTGATGAGTATATTGTTCCTTGCATCTACTACTTAGACTAGTAGGCTTGTATCTTACCCTGTTTTCACTCAGATCTGCCTGTTGCTGCTAATGCTGCAGGAATGATCAGTGGGTTTATTTCTCATTCAGTGAAATCTAGAAAGCCAGTACCAAGGTGTTTGTTTCTTGCTTAAGCTTATGTTTCTTCTTCTGTGTATATATAAAACCAATGATCTGGTGCACTTTGACATGGTTAAAATGAAAATGGGTATTTGATTATACATGAATTAATATATGTAGCTGGAAACAATTATTTTTGAAGTATCATTCATACAAACTTCTGAGCTAGACTTGTTGCTTATCTTGACATATGGATATCTATATGGGTATGAAAAAACCCTACTATTTTTTAAATTGTGACTGGCCTTGTATTCCAGCATGCCTGTATATTAAATGTCAAAATGCCTCATACCTCACTACATCTTGAGGTCTGCCAGGTACTAGAGCCAGCAGTGTGCCCAGGTGGCCAAGAAGGCCAACGGCATCCTGGCCTGTATCAGAAATAGCGTGGCCAGCAGGAGCAGGGAGGTGATCGTCCCCTGTACTGGGCACTGGTGAGGCTGCACCTCGAGTCCTGTGTTCAGTTTTGGGCCCCTCACTACAGGAAATACCCTGAGGTGCTGGAGCGTGTCCAAAGAACAGCAACGAAGCTGATGAGGGGCCTGGAGCACAAGTCTGATGAGGAGCGGCTGAGGGAGCTGGGGTTTAGTCTGGAGAAGAGGAGGCTGAGGGGAGACCTGATCGCTCTCTACAACTGCCTGAAGGGGGGTTGTAGTGAGGTGGGGGTCGGTCTCTTCTGTCAGGTGGCTGGAGATAGGACGAGAGGAAATTGGCAGGGGAGGTTTATGTTGGGTATTAGGAAAAATGTCTTTACTGAGAGGGTTGTCAGGCATTGGAACAGGCTGTTCCCTGAATTTCAGAGCTTTCTGTTCCAAAACAAGACGTTAATGAGATGTAGATCTACAAGTTAATCAAAGATATTTCTGACCAATCTAGTGGCCTGCTATGATGGAGTGACTGTATCAGTGGACAAGAGAAGAGCTACAGATGTCATCTACCTGGACTTCTGTAAGGCTTTTGATACAGTCCCCCACTACATTCTGGCCACTAAATTGAAGAGATAGGGGTTTGATGGGTAAACTGTTAGGTGGATAAGGAATTGGCTGGATGGCCATGTCCAAAGAGTCAGTGGCTCAATGTCCAAGTGGAAACCAGTAAGGAGTGATGTCCCTTAAGGGTCTGTATTGGGACCAATACTATTTAATATCTTCATCAGTGACAGTGGGATTGAGTGCACCCTCAGCAAGTTTGCAGATGACACCAAGCTGAGTGGTGCAGTGGATTCCCTTCAGGGAAGGGATGCCACCCAGGGCAACTATGACAGTCTTGCGGAGTGGGCCTGTGTGAACATCATCACAAAGATCAACAGGCCCAAGTGCAAGGCCTTGCAAGCTGGGTCGGGGCGATCCCCAATATTAATACAGACTGGGAGATGAATGGATTGAGAGCAGCCCTGTGGAAAAGGACTTGGGGGTACCAGTGGGTGAAAAACTGGACATGAGCTGGCAATAATGTGCATTTGCAAGACAGAAGCCCAATGGTATCCTGGGTGCATAAAAAGAAGCATAGCTAGCAGGTTGAGGGAGGTGACTCTTCCCTTCTATTCTACTTTCATGAGGCCCCACCTGGAGTACTGCATCCAGCTCCTGCGGCCCCCAGTAAATAAATACAGGGACCTGTTGGAGCAGGACCAGAGGAGGGCCACAAAAATGATCGGAGGGCTGGAATACCTCTCCTATGAGGAAAGGCTGAGAGAGTTGGGGTTGTTCAGCCTGGGGAAGAGAAGGCTCCAGGGAGACCTTATTGCAGGACTCATAAGATTGAGAGAGACTTTTACTTATGCCTGTAGTTGATCGGAAAAGGGGTAACAGTTTTAAAATGGAAGAGGGTAGGTTTAGATTGGATACAAGGAAGAAATTTTTTATGATGAGGGTGGGTGATACACTGGAACAGGTTGTGCAGAGAAGTTGAGGATGTGCCCTATCCTTGGAAATGTTGAAGTTCAGGTTGGATGGGACTTTGAGCAACCTGATCTAGTGAAAGATGTCCCTGCCTATGGCAGGAGGGTTGGAACTAGATGACCTTTAAGGGTCCCTTCCAGCCCAGATCATTCTAGGATTCTGTTTACTGTATTTCTATAGCAGTGCCTGTTTGAACATTATAATCTAGACATGAAACAGTCTGGCTTTGTTACCTGTTCCATAAAAGATCTTTCTGTTAGTGCTGTATGCATGTAATCTTCTTGTATAGGTTTATGCTGTAACAAATTCCCTGTTGTAAGTGGCTCTTATATCAGCATATCAGCTTAAGTAGTAGGAGAGTCAGTCCTTGGGGCAAGCATCTTCAAATTAATAAGCCTAAGAGCCTTGCAGATCTCATTTCAGATTCTTCTCTGACATGATTTTGGAATGCCATATGAACCCATCTTCTGTTTCTTCTGTGCTAAAGAGAAATAAAACTTGATATAGTTGGGCTGGAATTAATCTCCCCTAGACTCATATGTCTAAAAATTAGATATTTCATCTCCCTCCATAGTAAAGGGATGAAGAAATGAAATATCTTTTCTTACTGTCTTGTATGAAAGTACATATATCTAAATATTTATCTCCAGATAGGCATGTCTACACAACAGTTCATCCTTTCTCCTTCTCCACTGACTGTTGAAGCACAGCTTGCTTACTGTTAATTACATGAGCTGAGATGAGAGATAATTGTTTTAATAATTTTTTGATTCTGAGATGATGTTCCATTAAGGTACATACCTTTACTGTTTGTGATACTTCATGGCGAGGATAAGTACCTAGAAATATTCTTTCTAGGTTCTCAAACTATAAGAACACATTGTGAGCTTTATAGTTTGTGGTATTTTAAAAGTAATTTTGATAGTAGCAAAGTGGTAGTTTATTCCATTCAAATTCACATAACGCCTTCTGCCTAAATAGTACTTGAGCCTTTACAAGCACTTTTTCTTTGATAAAGGTGTTCTGAGTTTGTCTATGCCTAATTGAACTCTTCAGTGAGTGCTTGAGAGATGCTCCTTATTCCCACCTCAGAATAATTGGACACTTGCTGGTCAGTAACCAAGAATGAAGTCCATATGGAAAGAAGCAGACAATAGCTGTGCTGCTCTGAAATGTGTTCTCCACATGGATTCCAAAACTCAGCCTCCTTCCCTGCCCTTATCGAATCCTCTTATTTCCCGCTTGTGTATCAACAAAAGAATGAAGGACAACGCTGTGCATTGTGCTCTCTCCTGTTTAGAGGAAGGGAGGGTATGAGTTGGGAGCCAGTGCTCTGTCAGTTCCAACTTTTAGCAGAATTACTTGGTCTCAGGTACATACGATTCATACACAGCGAGACTGTGGTTTCACAAGCAGTTTGAGCCAGTTCAGGTGTAGGCTACTTTTGAAAGAAGTCTGTTCTTCTGCATCTTTCCTTCTGCCAGCACGTGTGTCAGAGGGGCTGCACCAGGAATGAGAGCATGTTGATCAATATCACATGATATAAAAAAAAAAATAAGAAGAAAAAATTGTTTTGCAGCTGGATCAGTTTCTTGATCCTCTTACTTTTGTAGCCTTGCAGCCTTAGCACAAGCCAGGAGGAAGGAAAGCCAGTACTTCTGTGTTTTGTGGCAGCTCTTGTCTAGATAAGGCTGTCGTTCAACAACTGCTTTAAGCCAAATTGTGGAATCCGTATAGATGGGATGTCTGAAGCTGTTATTGAGGATGAATAAACTTTTTTCCTGCTTTTATGAAGAATAACTTTCAAAGTGGTTCACTTTGTATGGAATTGACTCATGATTTTTATTATCTGGCTGCAATATTATATATAAAAATGCCTGTTGGGTATGTAAATATGAATTTTATGAATGAAGAAAGAAACCTTTGTATGTGTCATGTATTTTCAATACAGGTTTACAACTCGGTCCATCTTCCGTTAAAAGCAAGGGCAAAAAATTATTGGTTCAAAGTTGCTTTCTAAAATCCTGTAATATTGTAGGTATTAATTCTACAAGTCATCTGCATAAACCAGCTTATGTCTATGACAGTTGCAGTAACATTACTTTTGTTCTTTATTTGATACTTTATCAATAAACTACAGGTTTTACAGTGTATAATAAGTATACTTTTTACACTAGCATTTCAACATAGTGTCTAATGTTTGGAAATGAATATAAAATTATAGCTATTTAGATATTAAAAACTGGGCAACTATTTTGGGTTTGTCACCATATCCTTGGGTAGAAAGGTACAGACAGATGCATGAGACATCTGTTGTGTAGCAACTTGTTTTTCTTTGATAACTTGTTTGCATGACAAAAAGAGATGGTTTATCACATGAGTTTAATATTCTAATCTTCTGACTTTTTTCTCTTTAGGTTGCAGCAATCTATAAAGATTCAAGTATTGGAAATCTTATAAATATAGTTATTGTAAAATTAATTGTAATTCACAATGAACAGGTAGGAAAAATAAATATTAAAAAGATTTCTTTCTAATAGAAAAAACAAAATGCATCAATTTGCATTGTAATTCCAAAGTTTAAAATTTTTTAGTTTTAAATACAAAATATTTTCTTTAACTATAAAATTTTGTTTTAAACTAGGAGAGTAAATGTCAAATGTGAGGTTAACTGCAGAGCCTGTGTTTAATGCCTCTATTTCCCCATCTCTCTATTAGCACCTTCTGTTGACCTAAATGGACATAAATCAGATACCATATGAAAGCTTATGGCATAACTACTTACAATGTGGTTATATGCATAGAAATATGACAGGGAAATGACAGCTTTTATAGAGGGTTTTGATGGAGGGTCTTCAGCCCTAACAGCTGTAATACTTTAAGATTGTAAGAAGTATACACTTTTCAAATACATGTTTTTATATTTATTTATCAAAAATGTCACTTCAAAAAAAATATTTAACACATGGTACATGCTTACATACATCGATTAAAGTATGGGTTCTCATGACTGATAACTTGTCACTAAATTAAGATCTGATCCTACCAACAAATCTGTGTGAATGAACTCATATGTGGATTCCTGATGAATTCCTTTCCATGCACAGTCACTGTTTTGCAGATTAGGGGCACAAATGACAAAGTAATAACTGCAAGTGCATGAATATTAAAACCCTTATTTGTTTTATTTTTTGGCCATTTCTTGCTTAGGAAGGACCAGCTATCACTTTTAATGCAGCTACCACACTTCGTAATTTTTGCTTATGGCAGCAAGCACAAAACACTTTGGATGATGCTCACCCTTCTCATCATGATACTGCAGTTCTTATCACTAGGTACAGTATCTGAAATAGCCATAATTACTCAGCTAGGTGAGACAAATGCTTCAGTTTCTTTTTTACGACATCATTTTTTCACCATTCCACTGATATTTTTCATAGATAATTGAAGTGAATTGAGACTATCTTGCACTTTCCAAAGCACTGATTATCAATACATGAGCAATTATTCTGAGTGCTATGTTGGTAGCTAACCATCTGATGAACCTTTCATTAAAGATGATGGAAATTACTTAGACCTGAAATTGTTACAAGGAAATGAAGTCTTCAGCCATTGTACATATATGTGATAGGGGTGGAGTGCTGTACATACTGGAATCAGCTGAACGATGCAGTGACAGTCAGCTCCTGATAGCCCAGATGTAAGCTTTTGGTAGTTCAAATTACAAATGGAAAACATTTACATATTAGTATATATTCTTCCTGTATGCCGATTGCCTCAGTGAAGATTGTGAAGTTCATTCACTGAAATATATTCTCTCTTTCGCTGTTCTCTTTCATTATTTCCGCCCCCCCCCCCAGTGTTCAAGTTGGACACACTCCAGCACTTCAAACTGTTTGATATTTGTCCTGAATTTTACGTTGTTATTTTGGCAGATGGTCCACTACATAAGGTAGTTTCAAGTATACTGCAATCTGCATGTTTTTCAGCAGCATTTCATGCTTGATCTACCTTCTGCATTGTAGAGAAATAACGTAGTATCTGAATTTTTATTCTTTGTAAGCTAGATAGAAAGCAATACTGTGACCTTAGTCTGGTGAATTTAAATTACTTCTTTCGCTAGAATGCAAATTGTTTGAATGGACAGTAAGATAAACAATTGAGAATCAGATTTACAATTGCTGTAATTAATATAGCAACAGTGGAATACTTTAAAAATCTTCTTTTATTTGCTGTAATAATTTTAAATAAATCTTTTCCTTCAAGGGAAGATATCTGCAGAGCTAGAGAGAAGTGTGATACTCTTGGTGAGTTATTCTTTTTTAATCCGTATGATTTTATAACAGAAAATATATGAGAATTTCACTGTAGGGAGAAAAATCAATTAGGAATAAATCAGAAAATAGATGCAAAATTTAAGTCACACAGACAAAAAAAAAATCAACTTCTCAATGCTGTTCTGCCCTGGCACATACTTTGTGGTTGTTTTTTTTGTGTAAATTTGCTTTATAGTTGAGGCATGACTTTCAGCTTGGGTGCCATGGTGTTGTTTAGAGAGTCACTCCTTCTACATGAAAATTCATTCTGTTAAGCTTTTATATAAGGATTCAATTTTGCAGGTTTAGCAGAGCTAGGTACAATGTGTGACCCACTACGCAGCTGTTCTATAAGCGAAGAAAATGGATTGAGTGCTGCTTTTACTATAGCGCATGAGCTTGGACATGTGTAAGTACCTATTTCTCGGCAGGTAAATTTTTTTAAGTTTGCTTTTGAACATGACCAGTTTCCAGTGATGGGCTCTACACTTCTAAGAGGGTGCAGTCTGCTATGTCATTTTAGAAGAGTCATAATTTTTGCCCCTTGCAGTGAGCCAGCTGTGCCTGCCACCTAGAGTTAGAGAAATTGTGAATTTTATAACCTGGTTGGTATCCTGAATTGTGGGAAATACTGGCCATACTTCTGTATTCTGTCCTGTTGTCATATGAACTGGATGAGACACTGGGACAGGTATCTTAGATGTGCAACATAGTCCTGTTAACTCCAACTGCATTCTAGCCCTGATAGGAATTTACCTTTAAGAAAAGACAATTGTTAATGTAACGCAGAAATATTCTTCCTTGTGTTTGATCCTTTCAGAATACAATAGAGTAACACAAAGAGAAATACTTTACACAGAAAAATAAGAGGAGATGACAGCATTTTATTTTATGAAGCATACCTCATCAGTGATGGCAGAAAGGTGCTATACTCTAGCTCCATGAGGCATGCCACAGTGTAGGTAACGCCAACGTTACAGAGCTCAGTAGTTAGCTTGTTGATTTTCATGTGCCTGGAAGTTCATTTAGATACATGCCATTTGTCATGGTACTTAAACTGAGATATAAAATAATAAGATGATGTGTTAGTTGCATAAATATGATGTTGATGTGCTCTGTAGTTTGTTTTTGTTACTGAATAGTAAGGATTATGATGTGAATATTGGGGTAATGTGTTACAGACAGTCTAGCGATGGCCTGTATATTCAGTTGAGGAGATGGGTTGTTCATTCAAGTGGCGTACTCCCTAAATACTGGAATTTTTCTGGTGGGCTAAAGAGCTATGTGATTGTAAAATTCTTCCTGTGCCCAGCATTGTCTAATTAGGAGTGTTTTGGATAAGGAAAGAATTTTATAAGGCATCTTTAAGATACCTGTTGCCATAATGTCAGATAGTCGTATTAAGTGAGTCCCATTAAATTTTAAGGCATTTTCAAACTCAAAGCTCGAGCATTTGCTGCTACAACAAAGAGAGTCTTAATTAATTATTGCTGAATTTGTTTTGGAGTTTGTCTGTTTTGCTTTTTAGATTTAATGTGCCTCATGATGACAGTTTTAAATGTAAAGAAGCTGGAATTAAACATCAATACCATGTGATGGCTCCAACTTTAAATTACCATACAAGTCCGTGGACCTGGTCAAAATGCAGTCAAAAATATATCACTGAATTTCTTGAGTAAGTATCAATATAATGCTATGTTTTTATTTTTTGGTTTTTTTCCAGTTTCATGTCTTTCTGAGAAGTATTTTAAAGGTATTGCTTAAATACCATTTTTATGTTGTTCTTAAGGATTAACCACTGACTTGTAGGGCCTCAGTCCTCCAGAAAAATACATGTATTTAACTCTTTGGATGATTCATGACTTTGTTAAAGTTGCACTCAACATGTAAAGCTAAGAAGATTTATTTACTTGTTTTAATATAGTGGCATTGGTTATTGAAAATAGCTTTAGTATGATTTTAGTGCGTCAGAATAGGCACACTTTATTTTTGGAAGTTTTCATTTAAAAAAAATAAGTGGTAGGTATAATTTAGGCAGTACCATCTTTTTTTCTGTAAGAATGAACAAGCAAAATGACAGACGAAAACCCAAAAGAAGTTAAGCTTTATGTGGTGGATCTAATGCACAATCCAATAAAGGAAAATCAAGTGACCTGGTTTATTTTATTGGTTTTAATTAAAGTCATTATATAGGTAGGTAGGCATGCAAACCCATAACTCCACTGAGATACGCATACGTAAGTGTTGTGTGAGTAGGCTCCCAGTGAATGAAGAGGGATTTATTCACATTTTGTTCCTATTTTTACAACAGTACTGGTTATGGTGAATGCCTCCTAGACAAACCTAGTGGAAGAATATATGATCTTACCTCTCAGCTGCCTGGGTCAATGTATGATGTCAATAAGCAGTGTGAACTTATGTTTGGTCTTGGGTCACAAGTGTGCCCGTATCTGGTGAGTGAATAACACACAAAGTCATGCTCAATCTATACTAAGAAATTACTGAAAGGTAGGTTTAGAAATGAAATATCAGCACTTCTGGTTATGTAAGAATTTTATCCTGAAATGTGTCAAAGTGCGCATTCTATTCTGTTGAAAGGGGAAGAGTTCAGTGGAGAGCATTGCAGCTCCATATACTAGAAATGTATAGAATTAAAAAGTAGGATGCATTCATTTTGATCTGCACATCTGTGAATGTGATCATAATTCCTTTAAAAGATCTAAAGCTGCTTAAATTAAGGCTTCCTGCAACTACTGAAAGATAATTATTTCAGCACTTTCTACAAATGTTTTCACATTATAGCTACTATCTTACATTAACAGGTCTTTATCTGCTTCTTTTAGTGCTTTTTAAAAATTTATAACTTGAAAGTATATATATATAAATTCAAATATTTGTTCTAAATGTTTGGTGCAATGCGTAGATTCCTCTACTTTGTCAAAGAGTCAAAAAATATTTTCATGCCTGTTAGAGTGTACATTTTGTATACTTAACCAAAAATTTCTTTAAAGCAAAATTGGGATCTGGAAAGAAAACTTGAGTAGATTAGTATCGAAACTTAAGTTGTATTTTGAAAAGTTAATGTGGCCAGTGCAATATAAAATAAATAGAAATGCAACATTATGACTTCATTCATTACTGTCAAAATGTCATGTAGAATTAGATTTTCGACCAACTTGTCAAATACCTCTACTGGTATTGCATGGCTTGTTGGAGCTGTTTAAAGGAGAGAATTTAAGATCAGATCCAGACTGAGGTTATTGGAGCTTGTGGTGAGGTAAAATGTTGTTTAGGAGGAGTCATGCTTTATGGGAATATTATAGAAAAGTAAAGGGGGATTCAAAAACCTGAAGATGGTGTTATTGAAGACTGCTTTGAAAATTTTGTAATCCATAAAGGTTATTTGTCCATTAAGAGTCTTAATTTGAAAAGGAGGCTTTCTTCTTGATTTTCTAGTCAGTGTATTTTTAAGAATTCCAATTAAAGTCTCTTTCTGGGGATTATATGCAAACTGTGCTGCATAGTATCAACTGTAACCTCTTACATACTTTTTTATTAAATTTTCTACTGAATTATAAAATGAAGTTATCTATTACTTCTAATGGGATCAGTTTCAAGTGTTCCATATTCCTGCCTGGCCTTAAGCAAAATCCATTTTGTTTCTGTGGGGTTTTATCTCTGAAAAATGATAGTACTAATAGCAAACACTAAGTCCACATAGTATGAGAAAAAAATACAAATATCCCAACTAATGTCTAAAATGGTGTTACAGGTACAACAGAAGTAATCTTGTTTTCTTTTTAGAAACAATGCAAACGCTTATGGTGTACAAGCACGGAAGGTGTTCACAAGGGTTGTCGTACTCAGCACATGCCTTTGGCTGATGGAACTGTTTGTGGTGTGGGAATGGTAAGCCTTCATTTGTTTCTCAGTACTTGTATGTGGCAAAATTGATCATGGAGATAAGATCAGTGCTTGCTGTGTGGCAGCACTATGCCTGTAGCGTACTGATTGTGCGAACAGTATCTGTCTGACTTTACCTGCAGTTTCTTTTAGTCCTGTAATGTTGTGACATAAATAACACAGGTTGTCTGTTCAGAATAATTATAAAAGTTTACAGATGCCGCATTGGTGCAAGACCTCAGGAGAAAGTTGCCATCTTTCCTTCTGTGTGAAAAGTTCAGATCATTCATAACAAGTTGGGTTTTTTCCTCATTGGTAGTGCTCCAAAGTTGAATTTCCTGCAAACAAGACATCCCAAAAGCGTGTTTCCCCCAGTTTGTCTTATTGAGGCTGTTTCACTGAACCAGAATGAATTAAGTATGAGTGACTTAGATACAGGGGTACACTTTCTTGGAAAGAGGGAGTCTTTGGATTAGAATCTTGGTTTCAGTAGATATTTGCACATTGTGTCTGTTTCAGACAAAATATGAAAGTGTGTACCAGTACCTCTGTACCTACTGCAGTAAGTGCTTTAACCACATATAACTTGCATTCATACACTGTCTTGCCTATTGTAATGTAATTCAGGATACTTGGATCTGTTCAGTGCTAAAAACCTTTCTTGGGCTGTCTGTAAGGGTTGTGACTATCTTATTAGTAGATATGGTTAAGGGACTTACAGAACCTTGATAGAAACAGAAGTAGTGGTGGAGGCCACTGGTTGAAGCCAGAGTTACCAGTGAAGATTTGAGGGTTTTAGTTTTGGATTTGTATGCAGTTTAGGAAGTGAACAGAAACTAGGTGCTTGAGTTCTTTGCTGATCTAGTCTTTGGCTTCTCCGTGTCTCAGTTCACCACCAGCAAATAGAATTATTTTCTTACTTGTCAGGGGATTGTGAGAATAAACATTTCAGAGGTTTTTTTACATGCTCAGATACGATGGTGATTATATTAAGTATGGCTGGTTTATTATGTTGAGCTGATTTTAATAGTAATGTGCTTTGGCAGCTTCAGGGGCTGTGGGAACAATGTTGATTTTTTTATCTATTGATAGTTTTGTAGGTTCAAAGATGATTAAAAAAATATCTAGCCTAATTTGTATGTATAATAGGCTGCTACATTTCACTCAATTATTACTAAATTTGCGCCAATAACTTTTAATCTTTACAGATTTTTTTTCTTTTTCTGTATTTGGTGAGACAGTAGTAGTAAGGAATTTGAAAATACTGTCTTAATGGATAACAATTTAATGGGTATATTGTCTCAAATGGTTTCTTTCTCTCTTGCAAGATTAGGAAAAGTTATTTGATGGTTGCAGTGGAAGCTCTGCTTGATTAAATCCTATGCATGCAGCTGGTATTATAAAGTTTAACCCATTTTTCAGTCAGTCACTGATCAGAAAGGAAGCTCATCTTTTATATAGAACTTCATATGTAATCTTTAGTTCAACTGACTTGACTCTAATTTGCCAACATCAGAGGACTTCTTTTATATTAAGAATACAAAAACCTATTTTATGCAATTACTGCAGTGAAACCAGTTTTCTCTAGGAAGTGAAGAGCTAATTACAGTCATTACCTCTGAAAGATGTAAGAAAGAACAGCAATTAATCTGACAAATTGTCATCTGTTCCTGTCTAAGGGGCAGCTCCTTTCAAGCTCAGTCAGCAAGTTTCTGTTGATGTTAATGGAAATAAGACATGGTGACTATTATAATTAATGTTTGCCGGCAAGCTAAATAATTTTCTATTTGGCATTTGCAGCATTATTGCTGTGATGAATACAGAAAAGATCCATTTAAGGCAATTGTAATTTTAGTATCAACTTTTTAAGCTTAGATTTGACATATGGGTTTCTTTTCACAATAATCTTTATTTTTTTCTTCAGGTTGTGTGTCTGATTAGCGGATCTTGCTTGCATGGACTGCTCTAACAATTCTTTTATCTTTCCTTCCCCCCAAATACCAAAAGGTAGAAACTTAATAATGTGAGAGACTCTCAAGTGAATGAGCAAACAGATTTTCCTGAGCGCCTGCACTTCCTAATGGAATGTCTTCTTGCCATATGCCATCTATCAGTATGCATGTGTTTTGAAAGAGAATTGTTTTGTAAGTCTCATGGTGCACACACCTGTAGAGCTCAGTGACTTCTTAATACATATAATAGTAGTAGTAGGTACAGGTAGCATTTTCTTAAAGTATTAAGGGGTAAAAAGCAGCCTAACATTTCAGTGTCTTATAGAGAATAAAGAAAATATTTTATTGGGAATTTAAACATTTCCTATATTAATACTGTATAGTTAATATTATTAATTATCTAGAATTAATATTACTAAAATAGAAAACTTTCACTTTTACTTCAATTTGCTGTCTAGTCAAATTTCTTTGAGCCAATCAAACTATACTTTGTTCATCCTAGAGTTACCTGCAAAAATGAATTATATTTGCTTGTTGAGCTTCTGCTGAAGTATCTGAAATTTTCTCTTCCTCTCCTCTTTTTATACATTCTGAGTGCTTAGGTCTGACAGTAGGCTATAAGTAGCAATTCTGCTGTGTCTGAGAACAGTTTCTCACTCCATTGTTATTCACGTTGTGTCTCATCACTTCAGGTGCTTTTTGTTTGCCCATTTGGGTCCACAAAGGTCTCTAGGAAGTCTAAGCTTCTGCCAGCTCTTCTAATGTCACACAGACCTTCCCTGGAGCAGAGGATGCAGCCTTAGAATTCTTTGGCCTAACTGGTACTTCAGAGAGAAAATGATAGTAAATATGTCTAGTTGTGCCATGTGTAAACATTTACTAGTTTTGCAGTGGTGAATTTCTACATACCAGAGGACTTTGTTAGTCATTGCTTGAAAGTGTTTCTGGTGTTCTTTTGTGAGAGATACTATTAAATACAAAGGTATACATTCCTGAATTGTCTGCCTAAATACAATTATATGACACAACCACAATATAAAGTTTTTATTAAAATGCTATTTTTTTTGTGTAATGAGGCACAATGACATGAAAAATATTAAATGGTTAGTGCTTTTTCATGTCTTGTCTTTGTATTCAAAGCTACCATGGGAGTATCTTCAGAATTAAGTACTGTGCTGTATGATTAGTTGGAGGTAGCCTGCTCCCTGGATGCCACAATGAATTTTGTATATATAGTTGTAATTTTTGTTGTGATGGCATAAACTATATGTACAAATTAAAAACAAAATAAATCACAGTAAGAACGGTATTTATATGCTACATTGAGGACCAAGATACCAGAGGAGGCTGCTATGTATTACAAGACGTGTGAGAGAGTTAGTTTTCATTAGGACAGAAACTGGAATGCTTTAATTGGCCTGGTTTCCTTCTCTTAACCATCAAAATTCTTGTTGCCATCATGTTCCAGGCTGGAGCCAGTTTGATGGATATTTAGGAAATGTGAACGACTTAGAGCAGATCTTTTAGCTGCGCTTCCGCTTTGGTTTTCTTGTTGCGCTCTAGTCAGAAATTTCTTTGTGCTTTGAAATTTCTGCAGACCGGCATTATCCAATTATCTTGGTATTATCTGTTTGGATTATGTTTTCAATTGCTTTCTTTTCTCTCACTATCTGTTTCTTTTATTTTTTGGGAGACTACTCTATTTGAGGGTTTCTGTAGTGAGGAATTTACTTGCATTTATACTCCGGGACAGTACAAAAGATTTCTCTTCACCTTGAGCATAGGAAGTTTTGGGGTTTTTTTTCCTTTCTGAAATTCTAAAGACGTAGTGAGTTTGGAGAGTGATTCAGGTTTTGGCATGTTGAATATCTTTTTTCAGATTTAAAAAAATTGAACAAAACAAACAACCAAAAAACATAACACAAAGGAACTTTAGTTGGTAGAATCCCTAGATTCACTAGATTTGTCCCTAATTCTAAATCTACAGAGTACCAGTTTTCACAGTGTGGTTGATGTCATTCACAAAAAATACTTAATCCCATTTGATGGAGGACCTAATTAAAATTAGTAAGCTAGTTGTATTATGGAAAAGAAATATCTACACTACCATGTGTAACCAAATTGGCTACAAGCCAACTAATATACAAACTCTCCTGATACATATCCATCTCCAGCTTACACCTGGCTTGGAATCATGGCTTCTGTATAATTAAGTGATGCAGTTTTTAGCAGTGTAGTTTACATGATATTCCAGTAATGGTAGCTCATCTGTTGGCGTTGGTGATGCACATCTGGGCCAAAAAAAAAACCAGTTCCAAAGAGGAGTAGTTGGTGAAACCATCTATCTTGTAGGAGTGGCATTCCCAGAACAAGACTTTTTTGCTATGAAAATAACAGCAAAAATACCCAATAAAGTGTCTTTTTTTATATTTATTTTTTGAGACACACAGAAGGGTTGCACTCTGATCCTTCCTGGATTCCTGAGCAATATTCCAATGCTTCCTTGGACATTGGAAGGGAGAGGTAGGAGGTAGCCATGTGATTCTGACCCAAACTTCTCCATGTCCTGGAGCTGTCAGTGTTCTACATAATGGCAGTTTGCTACCTAAACACTGAAAAAACAAATGTCAGAAGTCTGGAAAAAGCTGTTTAATAGCTGTTTAACTTCACTTAGATGTTTCTCCAACCTCCATTTTTCTGTCTTGTATACTATTTTACTAATTGCTCTATTGTTGTTATTATTATATGCTCTACACCCCACTTCTTGTCTTGTTTCTTTGAGCAATGTGCTTTCTTAACTATGTTTATTATATGAGGAAGATGGAGAGCAGGCGTAGGTCTAATGTGCAGCAAAATGTTTCCTTACATCCGCTTGCAGCAGACAAGACAGAGAGAGGTCTGTAGCAGTACATTCATTCAAGGGAATGAATGGGAATAAATACAGCCAGAAACAACAGCTCTGAGATTTGTGGACTTTAGCATTCATCTGAGCGGGTGTTCTTATCTTCACTCCCTGCTCACGGGGTTATGCGCTGAATCTATGTAACTTCTAAGATTCATACTCTTTTCCCAGCTCTGTGTGATTGGAATCTACTTTGAGACAGTTTATGGTCAGACCTTAGGCCAGATGCTTTATACTGAACTAGTCTTGTGCTGCAGCACCGCATTTAGTGTTTATCTGTTTTGTGGCACCGGCTCTGCCCATTTTCCTTTCCCGCATTCAGTCCGCTACAACTTTCTCTTCCTGTGCTATTCACTGGCTCATAGTCATTCTGAGGGCCCTGTCTGGATATCAGGAGTGAAGAAATTGTATTTTACAAGGCAAAAAGAAATCAGAACAATAAAATTGGGTATTTGAAAGGCAAAATACAGACCATCATGTCCACTTCTGCAGTGCTTTGTCCTTTTCATTTTTTCCTCAGACTTGTCTTCAGCGTTCAATCATCTTCTTTCTTTTTAGAAACACCAGTAGCTACCTGTAGCATGCATGGAAGCATGCTGGTGTCTGGAAATAGACACCTTAGCCTCCTTTTCTGCAAGGCTACACAGGGCTCCAATGCCTGAAACTATGTTCTCATACACTGAGCATTAGTGTTTCAATCTTTGCCCCAAGATCTTGAAAAATCATGTGTATCTCTGGGAGTTGTCTGGAAAATGTAGGTAGCAAGAGTGAATTTGGAGTCCTCTTCCTGCTGTGAGTCATACCAGGCTGTGTATGAAGTACTTGATTTCAGAAGAGCTCTGGTCCTGTTCTGCATGCATCTGTTGCTCTCCTTGATTCAGGCAAAATTGAGCATAGTCTGGCAATTAACACTTTTAATAATTTCTTTCAAAATTGCTTTCCTGGAAACTTAGCAGGGTCTATAAGCAATGAGATAAGTTGGAAGTACCAGAATTCAGTTTATGAAATCATAATTTAATGCATAGGCAAGAGTAAAACTGCTTATTATAAGCAGGTGATTAATACATATAAATCTCTGTACCTGGAGGTTCGTTGATCCCAAAATTGAACCATTAACCCTCCCTCTCATCTCTGAAGATATAATAATCGCATGTGGATTTGGGTCGGAATTTCTGCCTTTTTGACAGAAAGCCAACTGTTGACCTTGGCTAGAGCAGAGTTGTCACTTGCTGCAATCAGTGTGTTTGGAATTACGAGTGATACCCACTTTACATGACGCATACATTATATTTGCCATATCAACGTAGGGAAAAAAACTGTTAGCGATTATATTTAAGTTTATGAAAGTTCTGTATATCATAATATTCTCAGTGAAGCAATGATTCAAGCAAGCACAGAGGAACATCTGGAATGTGTCTGGTGCAGGCGTTTTCTACTGTGACTTCATCATGTTGCTTCTGTAGGAATGCAGCAGAATAATAGCTGAGACAAGTTTGTTGAATAAGCTATTAAAATCCCAGATGTCAACATGTGCTTCGCATTTTTATGGATTAAAATAATGCTGTTGTGGGTATAAAGTTTCATTTTACAACTCTGTCTTTTCCTGAAATCTCCCTTCAAGTTATTGTAAATGTTTTTGTGGATGGAAGAAGAACCTAAACTCTAGGTCGCTGTCCCATATTTGGATGCAGTATTCATTTTGTGAAGGGGGAATTAGAATCTTCAGCCTATAGTAGTAACAAATTGTTTCCTAAGATGTTAACGACAGTTCTTGGAAAGGCAAGTTCTTAATGTTTCCTCATATTTACCTTATGGCTATCTATCTCTTATTCCTAGGTATTAAATGCTAGATACAAGAAGGTTTCGGTACAAAGGTACCCTAAGGGTATCTTGAAAAAAGTAATAAAAATTAACAGTAAGCACTGCAGTGAGAAATTATATGCAGATGTGCAGTGAAATAATGGTGTCTTCTTAGTGTTAAGTTACAGCATTAGTCTTGGCATCAAGCAAGTGATGATCTGGCCAATTTGCTGGATCATTTAAATGGTTGTATGACGAGATAGATCTAGCTTTTGTTCTGTTTGCTTTGGGCTTGAAAATCATCTTGAATAGTCATATTCTTAGAGGAAGGCATTCAGGGCTTAAAAGATATGGCCCATGTGCAAGAGTCGGTGTGACGAAGGATTATACAGACAGGCAATTCTATCGCCAAGTTGGATTAGGAACTTGGGCAGAACTCACAAAGGAGAATCTGATTCTGTGACAAATTCCTATTCTGAGAGCAAAATGATTGTTAGCATATGAGCATAAGTATCAATACAATAAAAGCATATACTAATTAGGAAAAAAATTGCTTCTAGGAATTATTTTATGCAGTGATAAAACCACTGAACAACATCTGAGTTTTGTGTTGTTCAGGTACATTCAGAAAGATTGCACACATCGTTTCTGTGTGTTCAGCAAAATTTATGTTAATTGATAGCTCCTACAATAAATTTGTAACATCATAATAACCCTTGAGAAATTCTACGTAACGTTTAAGTCAGTTTTAAAATCCTTGAATTATTTTACCTTCTGTGTATCAGAGATTCTTAAATTGGTTTGTGTGCCGGAGATTTTGGCTACCAAAACCCTTCTAGACTTTAAGGTATTTTGAAGCTGGTTTGTGTCACAGAGAGCAGACAGGGAAAGCCTAAGCTTCAGAAATAACAAGCAGTTGAATTGATACAATCTGTTCTGATGATTCTAGTGACTGATCCATGTATGTACTGCAGGGAAAGATGGAATTAAGCCACTCTGTGTCAATACGACTAGGAGAATCCCTCCTGACAACAAACCTAATGATCAGTCTAATCCTGAGTCTGCAAACAGTCATCTAAAATAAAGAATTCTCTCTATTGTGTATGAGCGCTGACCCCGTGTAGTCCATCCTGCCCAGTGTCTTGTCTCCAGATGTGGGCAGTCTTTGATGCTTCAGAGGCTGTTTGGAGTCAAGGACAGAGTTGAGGACACATTATCCACATAGAAGTCAGCAGGAGACATAGTGCTGACATTATAGTATCTTGTAAATAGTCTATTTTAATATGTAAACTATTGCACTATGTTGTGATCAAATATACCACTTGGCATTTTCTAAAGCATACAAGTGAATTAGAATTCCAACTGCCATAAGTCATCAGTAGGATTAGTGCTGGTAATTCCTGCAGGTTCTTTGAAAAAAGTCACACATGCACCAATCATAAGATTCTCATTTAGACTTTTTAGTCATATACTTTTTGGGTAACCACTGAAGTGGCTAAATATTTGCAGAGTTGGGGATTTAGATAATAAATACTTAGAAGCAAGAGATTGATCACTTGATTGTTCTGAAAAAAAATAGCTAGTAATTACAACTTTTTATAAGTAGTAACAGTTTATAGATGGGGGGTGGTGAAGTCTTATAACTGGCATGACCAACAGAATAATCTTGCAATCTTTGTCTTAATAGTGTAAATCTCAGCAGATTAAATGAAAATCGCACTTTTATATAGACTTTTTAGTTGGAAATTAGATAGTTCTTCAGCAGGAATAAAATCTGAAGTAACGCAATAGACATTGCAATGTAGTATCTTGCTCTAAGAATTATTATTTCTTTAAATATTACTTGAATGTTAATGGTAATGGTAGATTTGTTAAATTAGAAGTAAATATAAAATTATTGTAATGTATAAACAAATAAAAATATAAAATATTTTACACCTGTTGTTATAGGTCTGAAAGTCCAAGTTTAAGCATGAATCTATAACATCATCTTGCTTTAGCATAAGCAAGGTCTTAAATGCTTATCTGCCTTTTGCAAACAATCCCACTAGATATTTAGCTTTCAGGATGCTCAAAACACCCTGAATTTCATGGTGGTTTGTTATCGTACCTTTTCACTTTTTGTATCGGCATGAATTTCCAAATCAAACTGGAAGAATCTCATACATAAAGGATGACTGCAAATCTATTTTTGAAGCTTGTGCATGAAAACATATCAGGAATTCAAGATCAGGATTTTGAGTTTCTTATATAGGTATATGAATAAAGTGACAAGACCTAAAGATATATTCAGCATCCAGTAGCTTTCATAGAGAGCAAAGAACTGTACACAGCATTTGTGGAAATATGGCTACTGGATAAGATATTTTAAAGGAATTTGAACACTTTAGAATATGTCCAGAATCAGATTAGGAGCAGTGAGCTCTTAAATTTTGTTCTTTCTGTGCCTAAAATATACAGTAAACTTTTGCTTGACTTACAAATTTTATTTTGTTTGTCAACTGTGCAGCACTGTCGCCATGGAATTTGTGTGAGCAGAGAAATGGAGATGCGTCCTGTAGATGGAGAATGGGGACCATGGGGACCTTATAGCTCATGTTCAAGAACTTGTGGAGGCGGAATCAAGAGCACCACCAGGCTGTGTAACAGACCAGAGTATGTTTTTTAATGCATTTTACATTAGTGCATAATGAAGATACTACGACATAATGGATTGGTTCAAAACAAAATGAAGGTATTGTGGGTTGTGCAAATTAGTTCGAAGCACCAATTAAAAAAATGCTTGTTTCAGCCATGTTTGAAAAGAGAGATAAGTCTACAGACTCTAATATGCACAGAACTTATAGATTACTCTTGTGTCCCAACTGTGTCATTCATATTTATAGATATTTCTGAAGATTTATTTTGGCAGGGTCTTTTTTTTCTTGCTCTACTCAAAATGCTGAGGACTTCTTGAAACATTGAGTTGCTTTCTTTGGAGTAAAAGCTGCAAAAAGAAACAGATGTATTCCCTGGTAATCTTTCTGTGAAACATTGATTTACTTTGATTTAAGGCTTTTTCCCATCACCACCAGTAGTGCCCACAAGGAACACTGGTTACAGCAGTGTCGTTTACAACTTACCTTTATAATGATAAACTTTCGTTGACTGAATAATTAAATGTGGGTTTCATTCTCTGTGATTAAAGTCAATGAGAACTTTGCCCTTCTCTAGAAGCAGAACCATAGCTGCAGCCTGGTTAGTTTCAGGGTTTTTCAGGAAGTCATGTCATCTTGATATTATCAGTGGGATAAATGAACCTCACTCAAATGACCCCAGGTTATTTTATTTTCTCTGATGAGTAAGAGGCAGTAGACTAGATTTCCACTGGGTATGCCTCTGTCATTCTGCAGTAACTGATAGTGTCAATATGCCATTGATTTTTTTTTTTATTTTTTTTTTACCCCCTCCCTAAGAGCCTACTAATACTGAATTATTGTGTAGCAGGTTTTATAAGAGTTAGGAAATGTATTTTAGACTGTACAGTAAATGGGGTGTTTTCCACAATTTTCCCTTTTCAGTTCTTTCGATCTCCAAACTGAAACCAATACTAGGACTACAGAAAAGAATGTGTCAGTGCCTAACTCTCTCTGCTTTCTTTGCCGCTCTGTAAAATAAAAATTTCAAATTACTAGGGGAGGTGCTGCTTCTGTAAAAATAGGGCTGTAATCTCAGCTAAATTGATTAAAGCACTGAAGTTAATAATGCTTTTTCCCAGGCAAAATAATTATGACTGTAAGAAAAATAAAAACTTAATAGATGTTAATAAACATCAGTAGCTTCATTACCACCTACTTCAGCAGTAATATTTTACATGGACTTTTTATTTTCTTCACTTGGGTATAAATGTATGCACAGTGCAACAGAAGATAAGTGTGTGTGTGGGGAAGTCAGCAACAGATGGCAGAATGGCATGTGAGATTTTCCCCTTTAGATCAGTGGCTCAAGCCACTTTTTCATGGAAAACAGCAGTTTTTGAAACTGAGTGTGTTTTACATTCACCTATTTTTGTTAGACCAAGAAATGGAGGAAAGTACTGTGTTGGCCGCAGGATGAAATTTCGATCATGTAACACTGATTCATGTCCAAAAGGCAAAAAAGATTTTCGGGAGCAACAGTGCTCTGAATTTGATGGCAAACACTTTAATATCAACGGTCTTACATCTGCTGTTCGCTGGCTTCCAAAATACAGTGGTAGTAAGTAATCATAATTTTTTTCAATTAATGAAATAAAAATGTTACTTTAATTAAATTTTTAAAACAGACAAGAAACCTGTTGGATTTTCTTTCCAGTTTCTATGAAAGATCGCTGTAAACTTTTTTGCCGAGTTTCTGGAACAACTTCCTACTATCAGCTGAAGGACAGAGTTGCTGATGGTACTCCCTGTGGAGCAGAAACCAATGACCTTTGTGTTCAAGGCTTATGCAGGGTATTTAAATCTAAACTTATTAATTATTAAAATAAATTTTAAGAGATGCTAAAGTAGATATTAAATATTCATCCAAATAACCATTACTGAAAATATGTAAAGCAAAATGTTTTGAATTTACTTAAATTCAATCACTACCAAATTAAAGATCTGGAAGTGGAGGCAATGAAGTGAAGAATATACAGTTGAATCTGAAGACCCACAGTCTTTCCTCATTAAGCCTCGTATGTGAGAGAGTTAATATTGTCCCAGTGAGCAGAGAGAAACTGATCCAAAATTGGCATAAAGGGAGGAAAGAAGCATGCTGTGTGTTTATTGCCATCATAGTTCTGCTATCAAAGAAGTAAAAAAGTAGAAAATCCAAGGGTAGATAGATTATATAATTATTATTCCATTGCAAAATTGGGAGGAACTGACCCTTGAAAGGGATCATTTCAGCATTCTTTGAGTAGTAGCAGTTATGGAAGTGCCACAAGATTTTGTTGGGAGGAAAAAGGTGCTATGTTATAACAACTCAAGACTTTTTTGTCAAGCCCAGGTTGTTTTGCTGATCGCAGTGAAACTGAGTAAATTCAGGATGAGGAGAAAACGTAGCCTTTTTTTATAGTGTTGGATCAAGAGGAAATAGGAAATGCCAGAGAATTGTCCTGTTTATCATAATTTAAAAAAGAAAAGGAAGTTTAAGTAAAGATATGTAAACAAAAATTGTGCTTATGCTGGTTTAACCAGCATAGTCTACTTGTATTCCTTTGCTTCTTTTGCAATAATGACAGACTTTAAAAGAATTAATGACCATGTACAGATATGTACAGCTTTTAGGATTCCAAGACTTTTTAATGTAAATATAACTTAAAATTTATACACTATGTTGATATTTTTTTATACAAAGTCTACATACTGTTGCATATTCTTACACAGTTCTTGACACATTAAGTGTATTTGGATTGCAGATTCGTAGTACAACAGCATTATTGTGTTTTGCCCTTACATCACAGCACCCAAAACCATAAAAGGCTTTTTGTGAATTGCAAAGGAAGACCAGATACATAGAGTGAATAAGAATAATTTTGGTCAGTGGGAAGCTTACATTGTTTGTTTTCATGGTTTTCCATTGGGCTGAGTGACACAGGGCTATTGTACTTTTTATTTTTTTTTGTAGCAAGCAGGCTGTGATCACGTTTTGAATTCCAAGGCAATGAGAGACAAATGTGGAATCTGTGGTGGTGATAATTCTTCATGTAAGACTCTTGCAGGTACTTTCAACAGTGCTCGTTATGGTATGTTTTTGTTGGTTTTTTTTTTTAAATGTTAATGCACATTTGAGTATGGCTTTGAAATTATGTTTTACATTTGAGCAAGTGGGATTTCAGTGTATGTTCTTCAGTATCAACAAAAAGTATCTCTGAATTTCAGTCCCATGTGCCCTTTCACGGATGCAGAGGCAAACAATGTGACACACTAACCCATTCAAGGGGAGAAAAAAAAATATCCATCTGCTCTAAGGTCAAAACAAAAGACACAAATAAAAGATATGATGAGGATAAAAGTACTTGAAAAGAAAGAATGCTTCCTGCTTTGGACTTTGCATTCTCTTCTCTGAAACTCTGCAGCTGAAGGACTTATTCCTATATCTCCTTTTGGTTGTGTAAAGAGATAGCAAGAAGTCCGTGGTGTGAGCAGCTGATCAGGTTCCTTTTTTCCTATACTGAAAAAGATAGCCTGTGAAATGTGAGCCTTCTCTTTCCAGAGAACATGGGCAGCAATGTTTATGTTCTTTCCTCTTCATTGGCATGTAGTGAACGAGAAACTTCTGAATAACCCTGGTAATTCCTATTTATTTGATTCTGTTTCTCTAATAGAGCTACAGATAGTTCTTCTATATGTAGTCCTTTCTGGGAAGTATGGAGAGACTATTGTATGTGAGTAGCAGTGCCGTTAAGCAGTTAGAGCATAGAACATAAGGACAGAAGTCTCCAGGTTAATATCAGATTCCTAAAGGCTCCTTCATGCCGCTTCACTGGTTGAAAGAGACCACAGGCGAAGTGGAAATGATACCTGGAGAGCTGCCAAATAGGATCTTCATAGAACAAAGGAATTGCTGGTCAGAGGAAAGTGTGCCCAGTATCCTGCTGGAATTTTTTTTTTTTTTTTTAAAATCCTGGCAGAGGGCTTGCACCAAGCAAAAGGACCAAAAAACTTAAAGATGGGATACAGCTACCCTTCCCATACAAATACATGTAATCTCTTGTGTCTGTCCTGAGAAGTTGGAAGAAAGCACAATCAGCTTTTAGTTGCTGGGTTTCTGAATGTGTGGTCAAAACACTGAAGGAAAAGAATGTGTTAGTTTGATAATTTTGAGTAAAAGACTGTCAGTGTTTTTGTTTTCTACCACTATGAAAGATATTTTTGCTTATAGGTAGTAGCACAGGAATTCCGTCACAAATACATTTGATACAAGTGGCCATTACATGAAACTGCCATTTATACAAATATGGTTGAGACTCACTCTCTGCTGTTCATCAGCTTTGCATGGTCACAGACTTACTTGCTTCTGACTGAAGTTGGAAGAAAAAAAAAACCCATGTTTTGGGATGAGGAAAACCTTAATTTATTATTTTGGTTTTATACTTAGTTGAATGTTTTAAATTATGTTCAAATTCTTGGAATTATGGCATATAAAAGGTGACACTGAATTATACTATTGGACAGTATGCTAAGCATTTGGGATTATCACTCAGGTGGGCTCAAGTAGGAGTGCAGCAATGCAAACAAAAGGTAGCTAGCTGATCATTAAAACTGCAGAGTCCATGGGGGAGGCCGGTGACCTCCCTAGGGTAATGACTGAAAACATTGTCTGAGGAAATGTTCTTTTCCAAAAGAGCTCTGAGTTAGGATCACAAGAGAATATGCCAAAGTCTGTGCACTTGATCTTTTTCTTTTAACTTCACCTGGTCCGCTTCCATACTGACACGAATCATTTCACTGAGGCAGAACTTGGAATTGGACAATAGCAGCTTGTGGTACGTGCTTGTATTTATACAGTTATAATGTTGTCATTAAATGTTTAAACAGTAGTGAAACAATCATCAGAAATTCATTACAATGAAATACTAATTTACCTAGCTCCCAATTTAGAAATGCTAATCTAATTATGTACACATCATTATTATGTTGGCTATTATTATTGCTTCAGATTAGAGTATGTGAGGATTTCTTTGAAAATGCTCATTCTCGGTGCCTTAGTATGTGATCTGTTCTGCGTATCCTTGACAACATGCTATGCAGTTTTGTTTATAGTTTACTCCCATATTTTGTCTTCTGTCATTGTATTACCACAAGGTTTTCAGCGTGTGAGATGGGGGGCTTTTTTGAGTGTGTTTTGCTTTTCTTCCTAATACGTTGGAAGATTGACCAAATGGCTGTGTATTTATCCAGAGCAGCGTGCAATGTGTCAATTTGCAATTGCAGTGCTGCCCCCAGCTGGTAAATATGATGAACCTGTGATTAGATTAAATGTTCATTTAAATGCATGCCATAGTTTTAATAGATTAAAAGCGCTGGGAAGTTAATGAGTTATGAAATTGAAAAGAATATTACCATTTAAATTTCTACCCACAGAGGTTTAGCTAACTGAAGTTAAATCACAGCAAGACTGTTAAACACAGCAAAATAAGTGGAAAAGTTAACAAAGATTATATTAATGCTTTGGATTGCATGTTTGTGTTTATTATTTGTTTCCAATGTTTGCCATACTCAGTTTTTCTTAGACATAAGAATCCTTTTGAATTTGTGATTAGCATCTGTGAGAAACAGCTTTTTTTTTTTTTTTAACGTATGCTGATGTGCAGACCGACAGTTCTAAAAAGGAGATCTTGATGCACCTTATTTTGTTACCTTATGACAAGGCTAGCATAATAGTAGTTGGAGATACTGGACGAAGCGATGACTCGTTTGTGAAGCATTTGTATTATGAAGGGAGCACACTGGGGTAACATTTTAAGTAGCGAAATGTGGATCAAGCATGGCTAGTTTATCTGATATATCTACTGATGTCTATGGCCTGCAACACTGCAATATTTGAGTATTTAGGAGTCGTTCTTTGGAGTGCTCTCATGCAATACTCTTGTGAGATAGCGAAAAGCTAACCCAATTTTATAAACAGGGAGTGCAAATATTCCATGTTAGGGGACTTACTCAGTCAAAGTTTTGCAGTTAATTTGTGAGGAGCCACAATGTTTCCTGAGTCCCACTTGGTATACCTGACTGCTTTCGGGAGTAGTGCCCTCTCTAGAGATTTTTGAGTAGGTTGAACTCATGTTATTGGTAAAGAATTGAATTCATATTTCTGAACACAGGAATTAATTTTAATGAGTTATGAAAATAAAAGTTCAGTTCAACTGATTAAAAAACAAAACTAAAGCCAACAACAAAGAAATTTTATATGCGTGAAGATATTCACATTTTCTTCCTAAAACATGAGGGCATTCAGCAGTGGTTGTCACTGGTGCACTGTAGGGTTTTGTGAATAAAACTAGTTAAATGTATGTTCATATTTACTAGTATTTGACTATTTTTGTATATAATTAATTTGTGAATAATTGCATTGCAGGTTACAATGTTGTAGTAAAAATTCCCAAAGGAGCAACAAACATTGATATTCGGCAACACAGCTACTCAGGGAAACCAGAAGATGACAACTACCTTGGTAAAAGCCTCCTGTGTATAACATTGATGGATAGTTTTTGTGCTCTTGCCAGATGTCTGCTCTAGATGTGTATTATCAGAAGTCTGATAAAGTCTTTAGAGCATATATCTAATTACATTGTACCATCATTTGCCTGAGTCTCTGTGTAGGTATTAGTTTTCAGTAAAATGAATGAGATGTTGTTAGGTTTCTGATTCTTAAACGTGTGTGTTCATTTGTCAGAGAATAGGAATTATAGCACATTGCATCATTCTGTCAATTTTTCACTTCATTGAGGCAACGTTAATTAAAACTCCACAAGTGAACTCAGGAATAATGCAGGTATTTGTGGTTTTAAATCTTGGAAGCATGTACTTTGTTTATAAACAAAGCAGTCTGACCTTCAGCAAACTTACCAATTGTCTCACATTTCTCTTTTTCTATTGTGTCTGAGTGTGAGATCACATATTGATAGATTTGCAAGTGTGTGAGAGGAACAAAGAATTCATAAGCACATTGTACCAAAAATCCTGGTGGTTCTGTTTCACAGGACTTAGTTATATCTGAAGTGCCTGAGAGAATATTGGTGCATATTTTCCTTCTGTCTCTTCTTCCATTACCATCCTACTCAACAAACAACAGAGTTTTCAAAATGTTTTCCTTGCCACTTGTTGCACATGCATCTCACAGGACACAGAACAACCCTCACCACCTGACACTAGCTACTGTTTCAAATGTAGTAATGCCTGAATAGCATGCATTTACTAAAAATTTTACTTTATTTTAAATCTAATTTTTAACTTGTTATTCATCTTTATTATTGAAAACTGGTCATTATATTAAATTATTTTTCGAAATGCTTAATAATTACGTTTACTTTAAAATTTACTTTTTAAAGGCACTTCACTAAAAGTAGCTCTAGCAAATACAAGAATGTGGGCTGTAGAATAAGCAAGAAATACAGATAATTATTGTTTCCTTCTACAGTAGCACAACCTAACCAAATTTAGAAGTGATGACTGCAGGCAACCCTTCAGCAGAACAAATATGAAAATTGTGTTGTTAATGCAGAGAAAATCCATGACAGCTGCTCAGGTGAAAGTTACTGATGGTCAGGATTGAGTTAATGTATTAGAAACTGTTTGATACAATCTTAAAGTATTACACATGGACTAAAATAAAGCTAAGTGTTGATAAGAAGATATACTATTAAGAGTTTTTATTAATAGAACCTTTTAATTAAATAGATGCTTTATTTCCATTATCTTATTTTACTTATAGCTTTATCTGATATTCATGGAAATTTTATCTTGAATGGAAATTTTGTTGTAAGCATGTCAAAAAGAGAAATCAATATACAAGGAGCCATTTTTGAGTACAGTGGTTCAAACAATACGATAGAACGAATTAACAGCACTGATAGAATCGAAGAAGAGCTAACCTTACAGGTGCATGTTTACTTTTTTCATAAGTTTGAAAATTCGCTCTACATGATCATTATATTCATAATTTTATGTTCAAATTCACTGAAAAACAGCTATCATTTTATCTCAATTAAGGTTTTGTGTGTAGGGAATTTACACAACCCTGATGTGCGTTATTCATTCAATATCCCAATAGAAGATGGAAGTGATCTGTTTACGTGGGATCCTTATGGACCCTGGCAAGACTGCAGCAGGATGTGCCAAGGTACTGTGAATTCTTTTGTCACCAGAACCAAAGACCTGGTGGCATTTAGGAAGGGACTAGTCTTAAGTACTCAGATTTTTCACCCCTACTTTTAAGGAAGAAACTTGGCACACTCAGTAAACTTTTAGTGCACGGAGCCTATAAGGGCACAATGGCTTCTGATTTTTGTTGTGCTATTTTCATTATCTATGCAGTGCAATTCTATATTCAAAACTACATTTGTGCTCCTTTCTTTTGAAGCCATAGGAGTGGTTTATAAAAAGTTGAATCAAGTCTAATGAATCTTTAGAAAGCAGTATTGTATGTCTACTCATATGTATAGGCTTCTGTTATCCTACTTCCAGATGGTCACTGATTTTTCTAGTGCCTTTCATATATATTTATTTGTCTTTTTTGGCTATCTGCTACATGGAGTGAAGCTTTTAAAGATGTGTCTTACAATTTTTTAACTGTTATTCTGTAGGCTATTCCAGTGTAAAAATAAAACTGCAATATATATGAAGTGTATATATAAAGTGTATGTACACAGATTTTTGATAGATATTCCTATTAGCAGGTGCTGGAAATGCCTGTAGGTATGTGATGGTGAGTTTCTTTTGGTTTTGTGTAAGGCTGTAGACATGCTCATGTGCTAGAGAAGCAGAGCATCTGTTAGCTGTGGTACTTCTCCCAGCACTCCGGATCTTTTAGGTACCCTGTGATCAAATTTTCTGCTTCCTTAAAGAAAAGGATCACAAACTCTTAAGTTAACATGGTGGTTTGAAAATTTGGTAATTAGCAAAGGACAGACATGATGCATTTGGAATACTTAGCCTGATGAGTAAACGGACTGTTGTACTTTTGCAGTTTTCTGGAAGTTGTTATCCTTGTGTGACCACTGTAGTACAGCTGGGAGGTGGCAGGGGTGATGGGGACAAGGTTGTTCTCCACCTGGAATGTAGTCAGTTGCAAAAAGCAGCATGTTTGTGCAGCATCTGCTGTATACAATCGTTGGTGTTAATAGGGTATCTCAGTTAAATTCCTAAATGATGAATGGAATCCATTAGTATAAAAAGGCACTCTTATTTTAGCCCATTATTCCTGTTTTTTGGTTCCTTTTCAAGGTATTCGAAGAAGAAGAATGACATGCGTACGTAAAAGTGATCATGTGGTAGTGTCTGATCAAAGATGTGAACTTATACCCACTGTACCAGATGTGTTTGAGGAGTGTAATACAGAGTGTGAATTAAGGTAACAAGAGGTTCCTAGCTGATGGAGCTATTGTGGTCTTATATATTTTTGTTAATAGAGATTGAAACAAAATAATTCAGGTTGCTTTGTACTCTGTCCCTCCACTGCTCTCTACCTCTGTCATCCCTCCTGTCTCTCCTTCCTTTCCTCAAATCTATTCATATAATGGGTTTATACGTTATGTTTACACTTCTGAATCTAAGTAGAACTACTGTAATTTTCCAATTTTTATTGGTAAAGTACAAAGTCTTTTGTTAGGATAGTGAATCTGTCCTATATATCCTGGCACAAAAACTTGTATTGCTGGGCAGAATACATTTTTCACCATAATGGTACCCACAACTGGAACTAATTTGAAACAGACTTGTGTTTTTTGCACTCCAAGAAAGCCCACGCGTTCAGAGGATGAACAGTTAGAATTATAGCTTACATTTTTCAAAGTCACCTAGGAGATCAAGACAAAAGAGCCTTTAAATTTAAAAAGATGTTTTTAAGCCTGTGAGTCAAATTCTTTTATATTGCTTTGAAAATTCCAGTCATGAGAGAGATTTTACGGTTTTATCTCTTCCCTAAAAATGCGTATCTATATTTACATGACAATTCCTGGTACATTCTCTGAGTGCTTTATTCACCATGGTCTTATTTTTTAAAACGTAGTTAGCTTCCTATAACAGCTTATCCTTGTAGGTGGCACAATGTTGGCAAAAGTGACTGCACATCGAAGTGTGGCCCAGGGTATCGGTCTATAGAGATCCACTGCATGAAGTACTCTATTTCAAAAGGACTCAGTGTTCCAGTGGATGATAAGTACTGTGCTGATCAGCAGAAACCACCAACCAGAGAGCCCTGCCATGGTGACTGTATGTTAACAAGTTGGCACTACACAGAATGGTCAGAGGTACAAATTCAAAACCTTGTAATTGTACCATTATAGTTCTGGTTAGTGCTCATACCAAATTTTTATTTCTCTATCAATTTTTTTTAGTTTAAGTAAAAGAAAATAATGTTTGACAAATGCAGAGTTGTAGGAGGAGCTAATACCAATCTTTATATTTCAGCGACTACCTCATATTTTTGTAAGAAACTGTAGCTAAATTGTTTGCAGCTTGGTTTTGGAAGTCAGCAGAGAAGATCTGGTGGTTAAAGGTGTATATTTTATTTACAGTCTTAATTTAGTTATGAGATTATTTTGGAGAAAAGGAATAAGTACAATTTCAGCTTTAATCTTCACTAAAGAGTTTTATCTTGGAACTATTAAACAAAGTGCCAAATTTATCTCACATGAACATATTGGCAGTCTGTGGATTAAATGTAGGATACATTTGTCTTAACACAGTCATTGATGTCTTTTGGCTTTAAGACTGATAATGTATTTTGACCTGGCTTTATCATGTTGTGTTTCCCGTTTCATTATATTGTCTATACACTGCAGTGTTCCAGGAGCTGTGAAAGAGGTGTCAGAACCAGAGAAGCTTTTTGTATGAACAATTTGGGTCGTCATCTTCCTGACAGAGAATGCCGGGAACTTCCAAGAGTTGTAACACAGAGTTGCAATGAATTCTTATGTCCAAGCTGGTCTGTTAGTGAGTGGAGTGAGGTAATGAACCATGTAAAACTTAAGATGCCTTTGGTCCTGGTCACTGATATTGAAATAAGCTGCTTTAAGTGTTTGGGTTTTCTGTTCTGGCTATTTTGGCATACATGATAATAAAAATTCTGAAGTCCTAGGATTTGGTTGATAAACATCCCAGATGTACAAATGGAATGAGAACATCTGAAAAACACACCTAGAATTCATTTTTCTCTGAAAATTTGTTACATTAAAATGAGGTAGTGAAGCTACTTAAAGTTGCATACCTTCCTCTTTTATGAAGCAATGAGAACCATCCAGCCAACTGAAGAACAGAATTCTCTCTGTTTTACTATAGATTATATAGGTATAAACCAATCGTGGATAGTTTAAACATTTTTCCTGTGAAAGCTGTGATATGTGCACTCATATTCTAAACAAGTGTTCTTTATTCAAATGGAAGTAAATGATTTCTACATTGTTCTCATATTTTTGTAGCTTCAGAAACTTAATAGTGATTCCTTTGTATTAGCATTTGGGTTGATGTTGACAGGAAATGGAGGGTTCATAAAAGATCTAGTTTTGCTGGACTTCTTGCATTTGTGGAATATTTTTGTTATTTAGGTGATCTTATCCAACAGGTTACTAGAAGAAAGTAAAGCCATTAATGCAGATTCATGTCTTTACAAACTGATGACTCTAATAATTTTACAGTGTCCTGTGACGTGTGGCAAAGGAATGAAGCATCGTCAAGTATGGTGCCAATTTAATGATGAACAACTGAGAGATGATTTCTGTAATCCAAATGATAGACCAGAATCAATAACAGCCTGTGAACTTCATGAATGTGCATCTTGGCAAGTAGGGCCTTGGGGATCAGTGAGTACATAAGAATTCCTGGCTTCTTGTTTTCTAGTTCAGATTGAGTGATCACAAAACAATACCTTTTAAATATTTTAATTGGATCTTAAGTAGTTACTTTAGTTGAACTGATTCACATGTTTGTTTGCTTCTATTGGCTATCTAACCTGTAATTTAGGAACACCCACACCTAAACCAGTCATTGACCCTGAGCCTTATTATCAAAGACACTTTTACACATGAATGCATTACATCTCCAGAATAATGAAAATGTAGATAGCAAAATGTTCAGATGAATGAGACAGGTAAAAGACCAAATATTTATAGGTGTGTGGGCATATTTAAGTGGTAGCTTTAATTTGAGATCATAGAAGCGTATATGCTAATAATAGCAGGGAAAAAGACTTAGTATTTTGTTGTTATGTTTTGTTTTGACCTTCAGCGATAAAAGATCTGCTATCTCTTTATGTGAAAGTGTTGTTGAAAAATATGTTCCTGTGTGTAATGATGCTCATCTAATGTATACCAGAGTGGCTTCAAAATTCTGGAAAAAAGTGAATGAATTTGTGAAGGAAACTTTTGTCAGCAAATAGATGAGAATTAATTAAAAAATAAGGTACTCAATTTCATGGAGCTTTCATAAGATCAGGTTACTCAAACCAACAGAACTATTGGATTATTCAGTGTTTCTTGGATTTTAGTGAGAATTCATAGCTGAATAGCAGCTGAAGTTTATTTTTTTTATATATAACCTGGTAGTAAAATACAGAATAAATATACCTTTAGACATTAAGTATATTTTTAACTTAAACATTTACTTTGTATAGAACTTTTCTCATGTAATATTTTTTCATGTTGGAGATAACCATGCTGTTGTCTACCATGATGTTGAATTCCTTCTGAGTAATCTTTTGATCACAAGGTGTTGGCTTTCCATTCCTACAAGCTAAATGCAAAAATGAAATAAAAAATTAATTCAGTCCCATGATATAATTCTTCTGAATAAAAAAAACCAGTGTGTATGGCCATGCTGGAGTAGCTTGTACAAGCAATTTACCAATCCATGTCACTGGAGCAGAGCTTTCCATTGCAGTTTTTCCACCATACCTTGTGGTAATAGCTATTCATGACCTGGGTTTTTATCAGTATTTGTGCTTGAACCATGACATTTATAGGATGGTATTTATGTCATAATATTTTCAGCCATCTAACATTTTAGGTGCTGCCTTTGAGTGTACTCTTGTCAAACTCTACAGTGACAGGAAAGACATTTAACAGCTACAGCTAGTGATTCATTGGGAAGCCACCCCTTTACTCCCCCCCTCCTGCCCCTTCCTCTACCCCAGTTTTTATTGTTGAGCATGACATTATATAGCATGGATTGTACCCCTGATCAGTTCGGGTCAGCTGTCCTGGCTGTGTTCCCTCCCGATCTCCTGCTCACCTCCAGCCTGCTCACTGCAGGGGGTGGAAGGGGAGAAAAGAGAAAGCCTTTATCCTGCACAAGCACTGTTCAGCAATAGCCAAAATATCGGTGTGTTGTGGACTCTGTTTAAGCACCAAATGGTCTGCTGTGAAGAAGGTTAACACCATCCCAGTAGTCATTCCCATTCATTCTAGAAGGAGTTTTAAAATAGAAAATGTAATTAAAAATTCAATTTTATTATAAATGATGCTGTGTTAAGTGTGTGAAATTATTGACTTTAACAGTGTTCTGTAACGTGTGGACGTGGATATCAGATGCGTGCAGTCAAATGTGTTACTGGGACTTACAGAGTTATTTTGGATGATGACAGGGAATGTAATGCTGCTACTCGTCCTAGAGATAACCAAGTAAGTCAAAAAATAACTTTCAGTTGATTGTGCTTTTTAGTTAAAAGCATCTAAATACAAGTGTTGTCTACTGACTCTTTGAGGGAACTTGCAGGAAATTAGTTCTAAAACGAGAAAAAAATACTCAAACTATCTGCTTTTTTCCTGAACTTCAAATTTGACCTAGGGAATTAAGTAAAAGAAGAGTAAGTTAGAGATTGAAGATTTGAAAGTTCAGTATATGATGAAAGGCCTTTGATTATTTGGGGGCGGAGGAAGCTCCAACATGTAAAATATTATGAGTCTGCTTGCTATGATGCTTAACAATAGCACCTAACTGCCTTGCTATTCTCTAAAATTCTACTTGTATATAGTTCTTAAAAGAACAATGTGGTTACTTGAAGAAAGCTTCAGTTGTTGGAAAAATACTAATTCAAAACTGTGTAGACATGAATTATGATTCAATATGATATTAATATTGTTCTTAACCTTTTCTTCTTGTCTCAGTTTACTTACTTCATCACTTCCCTTAACTTAAATCTATCATTTGTCAGAATAAATGTTTTTAATACGGTCAGTGACTTTACCTTTAACTAAAAGCATTTTGGTATCTTACGTACTATGTATTAATATGTTGAACTGGCTACCATATTCATACATCTCGTTTATATCCAGCTATGCTGGTAACCATGTACTTCCTTGAGGGCATACTCTGCTGCTTGTCTTGAGGAGAGAGGGGAAAAAAAGGATTCTATGGTTCAGAGTAAACCAGTCGCAAGTTACCAGCCCTCTGATGGCTTCTTGAATAGGATTTCAAAATATAAAAGCCAAAGATTGGTATACATTTATTTCCACTTACATGCGAAAACAGTGGGTTTGAGTAAGCTTTGTATTTTGAATTGTGGTACCTGTAACTGGGTAATTTTGTGTTCTGAGTAGCTGAAGGTATAAAGGACAGGACATCACAGCCATCCTCACAGAGTTCTTCTGTACTGCACGTGGCTAGGAAACAGGACACAGTCATGTCTATGCCCCTTGTCTCCAGCAAGTTGCCCAACACAGTTCTTTCTCAAAGTGCAAATATTATTAGTTATTACCCATACAGTTTTAACATCAAATAAGTTTTCTTGATTTGCAACAAAAGAGAACAATTTAATTGAAAAGCCTTTGGATAACACCAGGGAAAAGTTAGAAGATGGTATTTACTTGCTAACTAATGCTGGCTTATTGTAATAGTAGGATCTATTTCTGGTGGAGTCATTTTGCTTTACATTTGGGTCTTCTAAAATGTATACTTTGAAAGCTTATTTTTTTCTCGCCCCTGCAGGAATGCGAACTGCCCTCTTGTCCAGAAAATACAAAACTATGGACTACATCGCTTCCTCTAGTTCATGTGGGGAAGGTGACTCAATGGAGATATGGATCATGGACCCCAGTATGTAATGTAATAGTGGTCACATCTTGCAGAGCAGTCCTCCGTTCCTTCACCCATTTTTCCATAAAGTTCTCAATGTATTTTTTCAGACTGAAATCTGCTTGGGATAAATTTTAAAGGAATTCTAATTATTTTTTTTTTTAAGAACCCTTTTCTTAAGGAGATAGACACTCCCAGCAAATTCTGTTTGCTTCAAATCTAGCCAGGGAAAATAAGGAGGGGAGAAGAACAGGGTTGTAGGAGCTGGGATTCTGAGCAAAATAGCTTTTGTACGATTGAGAGTGTGCAAGGAAGTGTTGGGGTTTTTTTAAATAATTGATCAGTTTCTGTATAGAGAACTTCTTTCATTCTAAAATATGATTTAAATCTTTTATATGAATAGCAATATTAAACAGTTTGGGTCTTTAAAGGTCTAATTTTACATAATTTGTAAAGTAACCATTATAAAAAATGGTTTCTACACAAACGTTAATGAAAGAGGTTTTTATTTTGATAGTGTTGAAAATCAGTTTTACTTGACAGCAATGTGAAAATTTGAAATTATTTATAAAAATGTGGGTGTGTGTTCATCCCTTGAGGTTCTTAGCAAACATAGAAGACAATTATATCTTTACACAACTATCTTAAGTAAATAGCAGTAAAGAGTGCATAGACTGAGGGTACTCAGAAACTCTTCACTAAATTCACCTTGAACTTCTCAGCTATAAAGGCATTAGAAGGGTCTCAATGGAATATGCTAATATAAATTAGAATGGCAAGTGGGTTGTGAATATCAGTTTTTATTAGTTGATGTAAATATTGCATCATAACTAAAATGTTCTGGAAGTAACTCTCTAATGTTTCTGTTGTTAAGAAATAAAAAAAATTGCCATTGCAACTGTATATTGATTCCATGTTATAGTTGAAATGCTACCTGTTCAGATACGCTGAATTGCTTCACAAGAATTAAGGCCGTGCAATTCAGTTCCAAGCCAGCAGGAATTCTTAAGGCCTAAACCATCCAGCAATATTTCACTTTCCTTCTTGAACGCATGGCTCTATCACTGTGAGATGGAAATCTGGTTCTCGGTGTTTAATTCTAAAGTCAAGCTGATACTAAGCTATGTTAGTATTTTGGATGCTTGCATGATCTTGTTTTGGTCTCCTAAAGTGCGATGAGCTTGGATTGTTCTCTGACAGTGCTCTGCGTCCTGTGGGAAGGGTGATCGTGCTCGCTATGTGAGTTGTAGAGATGCTTATGGAGGAATAGCAGATGAATCTTTCTGTGCTCATTTACCACGACCAGCTGAAATTTCAAGCTGCTTTAGCCCATGTGGAGAGTGGCAAGTTGGAAATTGGTCCCCTGTAAGTATTAATTGTAACTTTTTTTTTTAACGTGTCAACTTAGATTATTGGCCAAAGTCTCTGGTTAGAAATTGAGACTTCATATTCTGTGCAAGTGTGATTGAAATTGCATCCCTTGAAAAAAACAAAGTACACGTTTCTTACTGTCAAAAATAAATATAACTGTCTTTGGTTATTAATTATCAATGTTCTGTCACAAATGTTGGGTTAATTTTTGGTTAGTGCACAGTTACCTGTGATAGTGGAATAGTAACAAGACAAGTTATCTGTGTCAACTATCATCAACAAATCAACGAGAATTACTGTGATCCTGAAGGCCGACCTTCCAAAGAACAAGAATGTAACATGCCACCATGTCCACCAGTTTATCATCATATTCCGAAAATGCATGACCATCCAAGCCATTTTCCAGAAACAGGTCACCTTCCAATACACCATCCACAAGGCAATATAAACCAGTGGAACCATCCCTCTGTGGGAGGATATCAATGGAGAACTGGACCCTGGGGAGCAGTAAGAAATTTTAATTTTTTTTAAATATATCAATCTGTTCTCTCACATGTGTGTTAACGTTTCTAGAAAGGTTATTGCAGTTCAGATTTGGTCAAAAGAGAAACACATTTATTTAAAAAAAAATTATTGTTACTATGAAGAATATATTAAATTCAAAATGTAATTTTTGTGCAATGTCATCTTTAAAATACTTCTACATAGTAGTAATTTTTATTTGCAAATTTCAGTTTTGAAAGTTAACATTAAAAAATTTTAATTTTAAGTTGTTTTAACCAATGTATTTTACATTTTTCTGATTATGCAATGGTGATACATATGTTTACATGTTTTGGTAGTGCTCTAGTACTTGTGCAGGTGGATTTCACCGTCGAGTTGTAGTATGTCAAGATGAGGAAGGAAGAAGTGCTAGTTATTGTGATGAGGCAACAAAACCTCCAGAGTCAAGACACTGTGATTCTGGACCCTGCCCACGATGGAACTATGGAAACTGGGGAGAAGTAAGATCATTTCACTTTCAAAGGGAAACACTATTTACCACATAAGCTTAGAAATAATAACATAATTATTTGACTGTGCATGGAACTGAATACCATTTTTTTTTTACTTATTTAAAAAGAATGAGTTTCAACCTGCTTAGATAAACTTTGTTCTTTGATGAAATCCAGAACTGTAGTGTAAATGAGCAGTGTAAATGTACATCCAAAAGAAGCAAGTATTGTGTGAGGCTGAGGTTGTACAACATATAATTCAGTGTTGAGTAGCGTCTTGAATCTTGGGACCTACAAAATTATTTTCTGTTACAAAAAATGAATTGTATGCAGAAAAACCTCAGTGTAATAGCTAGTCTAAAAAAAAAAAAAGCACAAGAAGCTATAAAGAAACTTTTATTACATCGAATTTCATAGGTAATAACTAGAATAACTGCAAGTAGTAGTATCTACTGGGTTGTAGTTACAAGATAAAAAGATGTGCCTGTCTTAGAATATTTTGATGAAACATTATATGTTATTGGGAAAAGAACAGTTTCTCCATGCCATGTAATGTCATATCTTGACCATGCATTCTTTCTCAAACACTACAGAAAGTGTTAAAGCTGGTTAGTTTGTCATTCAGTCTAATCCTGCCCTCTCTTCTTATTCTTGATACATCAGTATCTAGAATTGGGAAAAGAAGAAAAATTATTCGAGTGACTTTTTTTTCTTTTTTTTTTTTCTCCCTCATTTTGGCCAGATTTAGCCATTTAGTTCTTGAGGCCAGTCTGAGTGTCATGTTTTTTCTGTCCATAGCTGGAGACTTGGGGTTCTGGTTAATGCAGATGCTGCAGGTTTTGTCTAATTTAGAATCCTCTGAAATACAGTAAAAAGCTATAAACTGTTGGAACATGCTCACTTTTGATCACATTATTTTTAGTAGCTCATTAGAAATGAGAATTAGTATTTTTGTCTGGTATTGCAGAATTACAGGAAAACTGAAACCCAGAAAACACATCCTGTAAGTATTTTACTCTAAGTCTGTATAAGTTAGACTATGAGAAAGTGTGCCCAGCGTCTGAGTTTTCTCTTTTCTGGCAGGGAAAACTAGTTCTAGGACCAATTTCACTCTTTTCCTCCTATCAGAGAGATACAAATGCTCATTTATTCTCAAAAATGGTTACTTCTCCTTGATAGAGTAGATTGTCTGTATCTGAGACTTTTTGTGGAAAATCACTTGATAAACTACAAAAATGTAGTTTGATAAATGTTTTTGTGAGAGGATAGTTCTTTCATTATATGAGATTAGACTGTAAGTCCTTATTCTTGAATTAAATGTCCAGGGAATATGAAAATAGACGTAGTAAGTAATGACATGTACTGATTATTGCTATATCTTTTTGGTTTAATGGTATGTGATGACTCTCAACAAAAATATTGCATCTAAAATTCTGTATTTCAGTGTACTCAAACTTGTGGAGATGGAATAAAGACAAGACTGGTGATTTGTCAGCTTCCTACTGGCCAAATGTTGGGTGATCAAAACTGTGAAATTCTAAACAAGCCACCTAATATGGCACAATGTAATGTGCATTCTTGCCCTGGTGATGTTTCATGGCATCGGGGACCGTGGAAATCGGTACGATAGCATTCACTAATATTTTTCACTTTCTTGTTCTTTCTGTCACTCTATTTCCCCTTGCCTTTTAAAAAAATATATTATTATTTTATTTGATAACAGTGAAATAATAATGCATGTGGAATATAGTCTATGTAGTTTTATCAAGCAATTGTTCCTGCAGTCATTGAATTAAATGGGAAACAGCCATTTACTTCAGTGGGAACAGTACCATGCTCTATAAAACATCATAGGGAATATTTTTTAAATTACCAGAAATCATCATAGCTGATAGCAATACCTAATAGGTTGTTCTATTTTGAAGGGTTATGATTTGACCTGTGTTTAAATTTAAAGCATATGCTGTAATTTATACTGTAGTATTATCGACATATTTATATTTGTAAAAAAAAAAAAAAAGCTTTTTAGTGCATAACTTTTTTCTAATACTATATTTAAGTATAAAATGACTCACACACCTGTATATTACACTCTGTCATCAAACATTTTACTCCATATTACATGTACATTTGTGTATAAAAGTTTATATTTGTGGTTTTAAAACAGTGACTAATTAAAGCTGTCTATGTATAATTATGTATGTAACTATAATATGTTATTGTCTACATGTCACTGTCTACTAATGTGTAAAAATGCCTACAGTAATCACCATTAATCTTTAAAATTGCTACTAGCAGATTATTAACGTGCTGAAGTAATCGTAACAAGTTGTACAATACAAAGTACATTATATTTCCCAAGCTGTGGATTTGACAACAATATTTATTATTGTGCTCAATCCTAAAGGATAATAGTAGCAATCAAAGGAGGTTGGATCCAGTTCTAGTTCCATCAAAATCAGTTAAAAACCTGTCATTAACATCCCTGGGAGATGGGCTAGGACAACAGTTCTTTTTTTTTTTTTTTCTTTTTTTTTTTCTTTTTTTTTTCTTTTTTTTAATTAATAAAATTATGTAATTTGGTTCTTTGAATTAACATAGAAACATTTTTAAAATATTGTCTCTTTTCAACTTTAAATAACTTATTAGTGTTTATGTAATCTATTCTAATTTATTTCAATAGGCTTTAAAATGAAAGTTTGAATTAATAATTCACCACAGTTATTTTTTTCTTCCACTGTGCAAAACAGAGTTTTGGGTTTGTGTTTAACAGACATCAGAGTATCTTATTTAGGCATTAGCCAAATAATTAGTGGTGACTTGCTAATGTTTAATTAATGTATGTACTTAAGGTGCTGAGAAGACAAGCAGGGCGTTCAACACACAGTTGCCTTTGAACTCGATGTTTCTTTTCCTTTTAGATCAAAAGTTATTCACAGCCTGTTCGTTCCCAGAGTGATGCAGTTTGTCCTGCGTTAGTAGGTTACCTGTAAGCTATTGTAATGTATTGTAAACGTTACATATGGCTTAGTTTTGCAAAGATTTTCATGTTGGTTTATATCTCAATTGACATAAAAGCCATTATAATCCTTCAAAATCCAAGTTTAGAATGGAATCTAGTCATCAGAGAGAGAGTTTGTGGCCTCTGTTTTAGATATGATTTCAAGCTCTATGGTTATTCATTCGGTAATACTTTTAATTTCATCACACTGTCACAGGGTGGTGTGCAGAAACAAACGCGGCTGAGTCAGGAGATAAGAGCAGGCTCACTTATTAAATATGCTGTCACTTTTTAGTAATTTAGCTAGTTTTAACACTGCCAATACACAAACTTCCGTTAATTTTGGTTGCTGTTTAAGCAGAGCAAAATGTATTCATTGAGGACAACTACTATGACAAAGCAAGAAAAGCTTTAGTCACAGAAACACTGTTGTAGCCTAGCACAAACGGCTTTGTTTAGCCTTCCCCTATGGGTGGTTGAGTAATGATGTGATAGTTTAGCAATAGAGCATGGCTCTGCCTAGCTTTATGCCTTTCTAGCGTACAATGTGGTCTAATGTCGGGGACTGTTAATGACTGGACGCTCTCTGGAGGCTGGAGTCACTGATGACATGTCACATCTATGCCTATGCCCTTCTCTATAAAGACAGCAAGAACCAGATAAAACACTATATATTTATTATAATTTTGATAAAAGTATTGAGTAATATTTATGTATCTGGACAGCAATGCATTACACTTTTATATCTACTAGTGAGATTCCAATGTCATAACTTAAGTAGAAACTGAAATGCAAGGTTTCCCACAGGTAGCGTAAGTTGCCATAATAGGTTCTTGCCGTCTTTTACATCTGGCATTCATGGCACAAATGTAATATGTGGAGAGGGTGAGTAGAAGGAAGGGAATTTCTGAGCAATTGCTTTTCCTGGAACAACTCCTTGACTTCCTCAAATATTGTCCCTGTCTCTGGCCGAGCCAGTTCAGAAATGGGTATCAGAATTGCCTAAAAAACCTTTTCCTCATTCTGATGTAGCTTTGCCTAAACCATGTCTGAACTAAAAGCTTTGCTCATGGATTATTCCAGCTTTTACATAGCCAGGTAGTTTCCTCTGGGATTTGAGACTCCAGCAGAAATAGAATCAGAAAAAGTCAAATTAGCCAAGACTAATTCAGAATCCTGAGTCAAGAACCTGATCCACCGTGTAGAAGGACTGTTCTAGTTTATCAGTTGTCAGTGTCTTTTATGCTTTCTTCCATATTGGGGCATTCTAACTTCTTCCACTAGCTATCGCTATATTTGAGGATAGAAGGCTTTTAGCAATATGCCTTGTAAGTCCATTCCTCTCAGTTTTTGATTCATTTTACACAATGTAATTAAAACATATCTTGTGAATGCACAATAGGGTGGTTGCAAGGAACGCTCTGTTTGTGATTTGAAGCCAGAATTCTGCTTGATGCTTTCTGCAGTTTATCAGCTATGTGCTGTTCCACTTTATAGTGTCTGTCTATGGCTACCAGAGCTGACCGTTACGAAGCTTAAAGGCTATGTACTCCTCTGCTGCCGGTTTCTGCAGCTGTCCAAAGGGATGTGAGGCAAGTAAATCTCAAATTCTAAAGGCTTGTACCACTCCAGGACACTTTCTCAGAAATGTTGTACATATTCAGAAACTTTGATTATTTTTTTTTGAATCTTTGAAACTTTAATTTGGTCTAGAATTTTCATGTAGTGATAGCCAAGCCAGAAAGATGCTCTGAAGATTTACATGGAGGATGGCTAGGAAACACATCCTTTTGCCAGTAACTTGAATTTGTTTGATCTGGAGGTCATTGGGAGACTCTGACGATGATTTTTTTAGAATGTAGCTTACATCTTCTACTTTCTTAATTTTGTGCAAGTTTCTGAGGGAATTTTCTTTAGTAAAAACTGAATCATGCCCCCCCCCCCCTTTTTTTATCAAAACCCAAAGGAAAGGGAGTGGGTTTACACCCAATCCATTCATCTTGAGGGATTCTGCTTTTTTTTCAAAGAATATTGCTGTCAACTCTTAATGTAAATGAGGTTGATAAAAATTATACAAACATTCCTTAATTCAAATGTTTCAAAGTTTGAAACATTTGATTTCAAGATTTAATTGCCTAATTGGCATGTATCTACATACACTACCTCTTTTTTGATGTACAAAAATTACAATACAGGTGTATGTATTTTGATATATACATATTGTAAATATATTTATAAGTTAAATAATACTTGAGGTAAATATAGCTGGTTATTTTAATGGAGTTGCACCAACAGTAAATTTGGCCCATATATCTTGGATATTTTTCTTTTAGACTACTCTAGTTTCATTGGTGAAGGGGTTGAGGCAATGATCCAAAACTTCATGAAAGAATGAATAAATTACAAGCTAAAAAGTATGGAAACCATATGTCACATTATATAACATCAAGAAAAATTCCATCGCATTCTGACAGCTGGCTAAGAGTACTTTGTTCTAGTATAGATTTTTATTGTATCCCTTCTTTCCACAGTGCATTATTGGCTTTTTGTGTTTAGTCCATGCAGTAAGACTTCTGGTTTATTATATTAATCTTCATTAGAGTGGTTCAGGTTTTCTGACCCTAATGACACGAAATTGTTTTTTCCTTAAAGCATGAAAAGAGAGAATATTACAAATTTGCAAAGATACCGCAAGTTTTTAAAACTGAACCATAATTACTAGATTTAACAGTTTTGTGCTAAAAGAGTTGTAGAACAATCTAGCTTGAGTTAAAGAATGCTGCTTTGCAACTTTCAATACAAAGCTTTTTCCTTTGAACACCATTTCCCATATCCACATGCTTAAGTATTCTTAGCCAAACAATCATCTGTTACCTGACCAAAAGTGGGAATATAACCAAATCAGCTGTATCAGTGGTTATGTTTAGATACAACAGATCTTCAGACACATAGTGCAGATACATATAAAATCTTGCAAACCTTTCATGTATAGCACCAATGTAAAGTAGGTATACTAGAGAATAAAATATTATTTTTAGCAGTACTTGGCTGGGAAATAATTTGACACACAGTAGCAAGTTAGGAGATTTCCAGTGCCAAAGCCCTGCCAAGGTAACAGGACAAAACTTCTGATGTGAACATACATACTGTTTCACTCTTCCTTCTGCTGTTCAACAGGTGAGAACTCTTTTACTCATCTAGGATGCTGTTCGTATTGGAGGTTCTTTATGGTGCTTTCCCTTCAAGGATTCCATTTGACTGCTAACTGAAACTTCCCCCTTTTATCTCAGTTTCTTTTAGGATTTTGGTATTTATTTCTTTGTTAAGTGGTCATATCCTCCTTTCTAGTCGCTTTTTCTATGCCTCCTAGGTTGTTGCTGCACAACAGAAAACAAGTTTCTCAAAATTCCCGATACATATATGCTTTTACTGTACTGTGTACCTTTCATTTTATACAATTTTTTTAAAGTTTTTATGGAGTGTGAGGAGGAATTATGCTGGAGGAATGAAATAGGCTGTTCATATATGGGAAGACAATACCCTCCAGCTTCACAGAGTGAGGAAAGTTTGTTCACATTTTTGGATGACAAGAATTTTGATACATTTAGGAGTTTTATTTTATTTTTGGTCTCCCATAGTTTTTCAGTGCTTACCAAAACCCTTGGAAAGCCAGGTAGCCAAACAGCAAAGTTCCTGCTTAGGCAGCTGGTGGTAGCAGCTGATGTTACCTTGGAAGCTTTGTATTTCGTTAGGACTTTTCATTCTGATATGAGTGTGGAGAGCACGCTAAATTTTATCAGAGACAATTTAGCCAGGTATGTCACAACTTGAAATATGTTTGCCTCTCATCCTTTCTCATTCCTTTAGAAAGAATATATAGTTGGATCACTGAATCCAGATTGTAACTAAGTGTTACCTAAAGGTCGTTGCAGTAGTCTATTGTCAGTAAATCTTCATGGCACGCTGGAAACCAGGTAGCTTACTCTCTGCATGTCTTATCTGAGCAGATGCAGCACAGGAAGCTGCTGTAACTTGAAGGTAACAAGTATTGCCACAAAAGCAAACAGTTATGCCTTTGCTCTGTATCATCCTCGGTTTTACCTCAAACTAACAGTCTTTTTGAGGTGTTCTAGTTTCCTCACCCGAGTTAATTGTAGTGGTCATTAGCACTCCATTTTCTTACCTTTGTTTTCTTAGCGTGTTGGGCTTCATGCTCTTTTACTTCACGTTTATATTGTGAGTTGAGATAGGATGCATCCAGTTCTTTTCAAAGTTAAGACTTATGAAGAGTTTGTACTAAAATTTTACCATATATCAGTTGCGAAGTCAGATAACTGTAGTATTCTTTTCTTAATTACTTTAAAGTTTTTAAAGATATTTTCTGTAATTAAAGGAACCTTAGATTAAAAGTAGACAGACACAACTTTCCCAAGAATAGTACTTGTGCAGAGTGCTTTTATGCTGTACTAACACTATTAAAAGAACAAAACACTGACACCAAACTAGTCATGTTGATTGTACTTTGTTAGTCAAGAAATTGAGTAACACAGACAACTGTTTCACTAACTGTTCAGTTCATATTAAAAAAGAAGTCCCACAAAACTACAGTTTAAGAATGTTAGTTTTTCTGTGTTCTCTGGGAACGGTCTTAATCTGATTGTGCTGAGGTGTCTTTATGGTCAGTGATACAGGCAAGATTTGACCCTTGCAGAAGATACTTGTATTTTGTTTGTCTGAAATGTTGATAAATGTTTTTATTTTTTATCCTCAGTCTTAGGATTTTTATGTAATTTCATAAGTATTACTTGTGTTTTCAGAGAAAATAGGCATAGAAAGAGTGGATCAGCTCATCTTCTAAGTTACCTTTAAGTATCAGAAATATCTTACTGCTATTACTTACTGCCCTTCAGACACATAATTTAACATTCTTGAAAGTGGCTGTTTTTCCAGTTTTTCAGTTTTCTTTTTAGTTGCCCCAGAATAATTTCAATGTAGTTCTGTCTTTGCACTAGTGGAAGAAATGTGTTATTACTTTTAATTAATATACTTATTTTTTTCTTAAGAATTGACATCCCAGTCCCCTTCCAGTGTTGTTACTGCCAGGCATCCCATTGACTTCTGCAGGAGCAGAAGCAGCCCAAACTTGCATAAGTAAAATATTTATTTGTTTTAATTTTAATGCAAAAAAAAAAATGCTATGTGTAAGTGCCTTCATTCACTTTTCCTAATGTGTAAAAAATATTTATATCTTTAAAGATATTCTTTTATATTAAAAGGGAATTCAGAGTCAGTGAACTTGGTTTTCAAAACCAGCTTCAGTCTTTTACCTCTACTTCTGCTGCTGCCTAATGTTGAACTTCAGAATACCTCGTTACCAATACAGCACATTTATTTAATATCCCACTGGCTGAAATCTTAATGTTAGCATATGCTATTCGGTTTTTAAAACTTTGGAAATAGGGGGTGCCTTTTCAGAGATAACTGGTAACATATGTCACTACCCAAATAATGTCATAAACCAGACTTGGGATAGTGCGTTTCTTTTAGGGTAATTCTAATAAAAGTGAAAGAAAACACTTGTTTGCAAAATTCAAAAACAAATATTTGTGTACTGTTCATCAAGTTTAGAGGAAATTTCTCTGTTTTGGTGCTATGTTGCCTGTATAGCTTGAAATAATAAATAAGTTATAATGTATGCGTGATAATTTAATTTAATGACTGTGACTTGTGTCTGTGAAATACAGTTGCATTTTTAACCCTTCTTTTTTATGCATGTTGTGTGGCTTTGTGTTTATATTTAACGTGTCCTTTATTAATGAATGCTAATTTTTAAAGTCCTTAAAAAAATGTTTTAAAAAAGGGGGGAGGGATGGCAACTAACCACTTTTGCTGAAAGTAACCTCACTTGCAGCATTTTTACCATCCAGTAATCTTTGTGTTGCAATGAACTTCATATGATATTTTAGTGACATTGTTTTCACGGGGGGAAACTCTTATACTTGAACAGAAAAAAAATATATAAACATTGTTACTGATAAAAGCAGCAATTGATGCCATTGGACAACTGGACTGGAATAGGTAGTTGGGACATGATCTTTGATGATAAAGCTTGAAGTTACTAGCTGTTGAACCTTTTGCTGAAGCTATAATTTTATGGCCCAGTCCTGCTCCCACTTAGTCAGTGACAAAAGACATAGAAAACTAAGGATCATAACATAATGCTGAACTCTTAATCTTAAAGACATAACATAATTTTTTACATTCCTAAAACACTTTTGCATGAGGAGGTTTGCAGAACTTTCAGACCCTCCATTTACAAAGAGGACAAGTGAGAGGGGAACACAGTCAAAGGGAAAACAAACAAACAAACCCACCCCAAAACCAGAATATCGGGGCGGGGGGGGAAGCAGGTGGTCCTTAATACCATTTCTAAATACATATAGCCATTTAATGAGAATGAAACAAATGTGAAGCTAGTGATGTATTTATTTTTTTGCAGTTAAAACTTTCAGAAAAGCTGAAGGGTTCTGGATGGTGAGATCTGTGTGAAAATCATTCTGAGCTGCCTGTATACATGTGGCAGTTTTGAAAACCCTGGTCACAACTCATAATTATTGGTTAAAAGTGGGTTTGAGACCCAAATTTGAGAGTTATTAAACACATATTAAAGGATTAGCGTTTCCTAACATATTTGAAGGTTAACACACAAATAATTTGGTTGCCTGGCATGGGGTAGCAAATTAACAAAATGTTCCGTAGTTCTCATATTATGGGAGTTCCTAGTCCTTTCTTTGAAAACTGGTAATTGTGGGAGACTGGTGACCCCCGTAAGACAGACTTCTATACTGATCAGTATACATTCTAGCATGCATCTGTCTATGGCCCTTTCAGTTCAGTGGGAGCAGGATCTGGCACTTAGATTTCCTGCTGAATCAGTCCTTCAGAAGCTTGCATGCATGCTCACATTTATGCACATGACTGTAATGTTGGAAAGACTGATCTGTAAGTAAACTGAAAATATACAGAAGAGTGGCTTAGGTTAAAACCAAACTGGAATTCAACACGTGAAGGTAGGTAAAATGTTGTATTTCTTATTATCTAAAATATAAACATATTTTCATGCCCAATTAATATTTAAAATAATTTGTGCTACTTTTTTTAATTCTTTAGCTGATATTTAGTTAAGTGCCATAGGAAGAGTTATATTTTTGTATGCTTCTAAAAAGTTTGAAAAATTTCTGACAATACTATACATTCCACTGTATATTGCTTTGTATTTCCAGTTTTCTCTAAAGTTCAAATACAAACCCTTAGTTTTTAATCCAATGAAAAAAGTGAAGTGATAGTTTTTATAGAGCAGACAGACACAAAGAGCTCGTGTATTTGTTATTCCTTTAGTTTCTGAGCTACTGTTTTGCTGCTGCTAACAGTATTAAAAATGATAAGTCAGAGATGGCAGTTGCTGGGATCCAGCATTCTTCTGCTAATGTTTAGGTTTTTGCAAACTTGGCTAAAACCAATTGGCCTACTGTTGTAAGACTGTATTATCTCTAGTTAGTTTTGTAATTGGTTAATTGAAAGGACCCTATCTCTTAAGGTAAAAAAAAAGAATACATAAAATGAAGTTTTAAATTGTGAAAAGAATATAAATAAATGCTTTTTTTCTGTGCAACCCCTTTGATTGTGCAAAACTAGTTTCCACACCATCATGTTAAAAATACGTTCCAATTTTTATTGTGAAGACCTATGAATAAAATGTCACTCTCGATGGGCGAACATTACTTTGCAGTGAGAATGAAGATTGTGTCATTCCCATGCATTTATTTAGTTTTCCCAAGCTTTACAAGAGGCAGCAGGCTATCCTCCCTGTGATGCAGTCTGTTAAACTGCATCCAGTTGTTGGAAGCAACAGTGGATTCACTTTGGGTTGCTGTTTGGTTTTTGCGGACGTTTGTGAACACAACTGCTGGATGGACACAGATACGTCTGTTGTTCTCCGTTTGGAAAATGTGTCCAGAAATTTATCCATTTCCTTGAAACAGAGAAAAAAATCCTGCGTTTCTCTTGCTCACACTGGATTTCCCTGAGGTCTCCTATCTCCGTTTCTGCCACCCTTCTTTCTTGATGCTTGCGCTTTACTCACTGTTTGTCTCCAGTGCTGCTGCCTTCACGTAATTGCTCAAAGGTGTTGCTAGTGTTACATGACTGTGGAATAAAGAAATAGGAGACTTGCCGAAGTCTGGCCAAGTCAGCACTTTGGCGTCTGCAATGGTATAATGATAAAAGTGCTGGTACCAAATACTTTCTAGGAGGTATCAAAGGCAAGGAGCAGGGTGGCTGTTCAGTCTTGTGAATTTAACACAAATTTATAGTTGTAGATTAAGATTTCCAGAAAGACCTAGTGAAGGTCTAGCTCTGTTCCTGTTTGCCACTGATTTCAGAAGGAAAGGTAAGGCAGAATTGTCTGTTGGGGTTTGGGTTTTTGTGGGGTTTTTTAATTATTATTTTTATCTACCACTGTTCCTGTCTTTTTAATTGTGATTTGCCTCAGCCATCTGTCCGTTGTATATATCATTCAACTGAACGATGATAAAAAGTTAGCTACACGTACCAGATGTGTTGTTGCAGGAATGCTGGCTGAGCAACGTAGTTTATCTGTTCCCTCCCTCCCAGCAGTTTATAAGCTGATCATACTTCTCACTGTTTTAATATATACTGTCATTAATTACAGTGATAATGTTGCTGAATGCGGGCCGATGGTGAAGTTCTTAGCAGAGGTACATGCAGACCCTTCAGTGACACTTAAGACCTGCACATGAGGTAGCAGAGCCTGCCAAATGGCTACTGAAAGGAGGCAGAAATACCTATGGTTTTTCTGATTCTCAGGTGGTAACCAGATGCAATGGATTCAAATCAAGAGCAAGTAAGGCAGGAAGAATAACTATATAATTCAATTTTTACTGTAATTGAGAGATGAAATGAAACCTATAAAGGAAGTGTTAAATGAGATACCAAATGTGATATGTCATTACGGTTAAAGGAGAACATATTAATCGTCAACTCATGAAATCGTAATTATTAGTTTTAAATTTCCCAAAATATCGAGCAGACATTAACAGAAACACCAAATATCTTCAGTTAGCACAAGGCTTGGTTTTGCATCTCACTGATGCTGTCGTGTAGCAGTGTTAGCATGCCAGCCACTGGTAGGTGGTTCTCTGGTAGGTTACTGTTGTGTCCCGTAGTGAGCTCTTCTTCCAGGGAAGCTGAAACCTGAAAGAAAATAGTCTCTGGGGGACAGGTCATGACAACTGAGTCTGATTTTGGACGTTGACTCAACTATTCATGTTTGAGTCCAATAAAGTATGATACTCATTTTCTATTAAGATTTTCCCTCTTTTTCTAGCCTTTCTTGTATTTTTGCCACTGTTCTGTTCCTCTTGTTTTATTTTCCTCCTCTTCCACTGTGCCACACAACCTTCTATCAATACCTGCACTAATATCTCCATAACCCATATGAAATGTATTCCATGTCGTGGCAAAGCCAATATAGTTGTTTTCTAATGCCTTGGATTATACTCTTATGGAAAATGAGAAGATGGTAGTCTCTTCCCTGTATGCCATGTTGACTTATTCTTGTCCAAAATTTGAGTCAAATTTGGTTCCTTGTTATGAAACAGACTTGAATATTGCTTGGACCCAGATTTCCTTTCTGAATTATGTGGTTAATATTTTTTAGGCTGTACAGTGAACTTTTATGAAGGCTTTTTTTTATTTATCAGTTCCCAGTCCCCCTAAAGCTTGAGAATTTTACCTGGCGTCAGGAATTTTCACTCTTTATAGCAGCAGAGTACCAGAGTCGCCTCCAAACAAATCAGACAACACTTCTTTTGAAAGAAAAACAATAGAACTTTGTCTAGAAACAAAATCTTGTCCCTTTTAAGCTGTAAATTTATTTCTTAAAATGAAAAGTAGTAAGACTTCTAAATTTTTAGGAAAAAAAATAGAAAATGCAGGAAGAGTAGTTATGTAATATGAGAGAAAAAAAGTTTCTGAAAGTTTCTTTTTCTTTAATGAGGACATCTGAAGTAGCATCTGGGAAATACAGCCCTCTGGGCACTGAATTAGTATCTGAGCATGCCCTTGAAACGGACTTGGATATAACTGAATGTCCACCAGGATCTAAAGGTATAGGTAGTGTAAAAGCCAAATCCTCCAATTGCTAAAATAATGTTGCAGCTGCTTTGGCAGTTCTGTTGTTCTTGTGCTATTGTAATAGCTTAAAAGCTTGTTTGAAAATTTAATTGTGCTATGTGTATTATGTAGGTAAAACAAAGAGCAGGTTGCCGACTGGAAAAGCTTACGGTCTCGTTATTTAGTGAGATGTATATAGACAGGTTGGGAGTACGCGGCACAGTGAAGCCTGGCTGAGTATCATGGTAGGTGGGGAGCTGAGTGTGGTAACAGCCTGTTTTTCAAATGCTCTAATTGGCATCAAAAAGGGTGCCAGGTTTTAGGCAGCGATGGGCAGAATGGGGGTGTTTGTCATGAAGGGGAAAGACATGACAAGGCTTTCAAAGAAGGACCTGGTCATCTGTTTTATTTGTGCTGAGCTTGAGGTAATGGGTAGAGATGTCAGAGACGGGCCAAATGAAAAAACTTATTCACAAATCTAACTGGAATGAAACAATGAAATTCTGTGGATGATCATTGAGTGGAATTTCAAAAGTTCTGGTTTTCATTTTTCCAACAGCTGCAAGGAGTATGGTTGTTCATCTGCCATCCGGGCAGAGCACTGTTTGCAGAGAGGTCTCCCTCAATAAGGCTACTGCCAGCTGCACGGGACAAAAAATTTCAGACCGTGTGGCGGCAACTTGAAAGACTCTCTAAAATTCCTCTGTAGCATCATCAGTGGAGTTTGACTTCTGCAGACTTGAAATCAACTTACCTTCAAGATCTGTCCTGATGGTTCTGACTTTAAAATAGGAAGGGTTTGTTTGGGTTGGGTTTGTTTTAATCAGGATGTCTTTATTTTTAAGAGGAATACATTAACACTTTACTAGGAGATGCTATGTATATCCTCTCATAGCAGTTTTACCTTCCTGTTATCCATATCAATCCTAAAATCTGTCTTTAGTCCTCTTTATTCCTTCTTCATTCCTACTTTTTTTATGCATCTATATGTATGTACGTAGCTTCTCATATATGTTGACCTATTAAGTAGATATGCTTCAGTATGCTTGGAAATTAATTATTCAGGAGTTTTCTGTTATCCTTCAGATGAAAGTTGAAACAAGTGATCTTCAAAAGATTCTTGACAAAGTCTGCCTTTTTCTGGAGCGTATAGTACTCGGTCCTGTCAGAAAAGGCATGGGTGGACAGTGGACAGGTTAGATGGCTGCAAAAGAGTCACCGCTGTCTCTGACTGTTCTCAGCTGCCACGTGCAGACTGCTAGGTCGTACTGCAGTGCACTCCAGAGTCTGCTCTGGACACCCGCACTGGGGTTGGTGTGGAGAGCACTGGTGTTCACATCCACAATACGTACCTGGAATTCCTGGAAACCAACATCTGGATGGTGGAAACTTGGTGTGTGTCTGCTGCTCGCCTTGTTATGCCAGAGTACGTAGCCAGAGCAAAAAAAAAAAATAATATGTAGAAGTGCTTCTTGGGCTGGCTTAGAGAAAATGATTTCTGCCTCCTTTTATTGTTGAAAGGAGTGAAGTTAAGAAATTCCAATATTAGGTGATGATCCTGGCTGCAGATGATGGTACTTGGAGCAGATTGGTCTCTAGTTTCCATTCCACTGAGAGCAGTAGGTAGGGCAGTTCTGTTGCGTGGGGGCCATCCTTCTTGAGCTTCTGTGTTGAAGAGAACGGCTTCTGAAAGGCAAATTTATCGTCATGAAAAATGATGAGAGAACTGACCTTTAACACAAATTTTCTTTATAAAAAATCTATGATATGTTTTACTTCAAATTTACAAATTTTTAATTAATTACAGTAATTGAGGTGAAATTGTTGGGGATACTTCAAACTGAAGATTTTGAAGTAACACTGTAAATACGTTTAACTCAGAACTGTACTTGAAAATTATCTGAACACAGAAGAGGTATTCTCTTAAGTACTGTAATTTTGATGAAAACTGATTTTGGTATAAAAATAGTATCAAATGATACTTTCTGGCTGAAGTCTAGCTCAATGTTAACTAGAAAAGCATGATTGTTATCGGCAGAATCTAGCTATAACTAATGCGGGTGTTAAGTATTGCAATTAAAACACTAGGGTGGTTTTGGAGGAAGGGGGGATGGCTTTCCTCATGTGTTCAAGAGGCTCTGGGACTCTCGAACGTACCTACATGGCTACTCATAAAAATATCCCTACAAGTCATAGCAGTATTGTTGCTTATATTGGATGGAGAAGGATTTGGGGAGAAAACTTTATTTCAGAGGCTGTAACAATTTTTCTCAGTAATTTAGGTGAGGGAAGATTGTTGTGGAATCGTGGGCCATCCAGGCTTAGCAGGGAATGAGAAAGGACTTCAGGCAGCTCTAACAAGTTCATGGAGGATTCAGTCTTGGACAGCTAATCCAAATTTGTATTTTTGTAGGTGGTAGTAGTTGCAACAGCTAAAAATTGTGGCTTTTTTTTTTTTTTTTTGTGGCATAGAACTGGCAACCTGCACTGGAAGTCTCACTGTAGAGCTTGAACAGAAGAATATCCGTATTTTTGACCTCTGCCTAAAGCCTGGGAAAGAACAACAGTTAAACATCACGATTACCCGTTTGGCTTAGAGAGGTGTGGTTGGAGCATGCATTGCTGGGTCGTCTGTACCTGCTTTGGTTTTCAGATGTGCTACAGTACCTCGTGGCACGCTTTGCAAATGGTTTTGACGAGTCCGGCAGTAGGAATCTGGAGATTTACCCTGTGTCACTGACCTCGGGAGACCATTTGCCAGTGTCATGGGAGCCAAAGCTGTGCTGTGGAGTGGACTTTTGCAAAGTGTTTTCGGGATGATGTTTGTGTTGCATCTTACTGAAACATGGGAAGTGCTAGTTTCTCACCTTTCATATTTTGATACGCAAGAGGTCAAACAGATTCAAGGTGTGCTGTATTTCCTCATGCAAAGGCAACAGACAGGGAGGAATTTGCAGTAAGTGTGGCAGCTGTTTAGAGCTTTCTACAAATAGACATCACTCAGCAGAAATTCATCAGCTTGAGAGAAAGGGACCTGTTGGAACTCACTGGGCTCAGCTGGCTGCACATTTGGTCATTAGAAATACAGTGTTGCTTGATTGAAGAAAAAAAAAAAAGAAAAAAACACCACCAACAAAAAAAAAACAGTTACTGGGCTTAGAGATCCAGTCAAATTGCTTTGTAGGAATGTCATGTAGGTCGTGTCTGGATCAGAGGGTATTAGTGCAGCCTTAGTGGGAATATGGTTCACACTTATAGGATGGAAGTGTGTTTACTATTAAGTCAAAGATGCTGTGATGCTTGCAGTATGATTGCAAATCTTACTGCAGAAAGTAGTTTTCACTCTAAATCTTATCTTCCAAATGTCATCTAGAATTCTGTAAAGTGGGAAGGCCACAAAGAACTTGAGCAAAGAAGAATACCCGGTATATGCTTGTTGGGTATACGCTTTTTGTCGTGGCATGTTTTAACTCTAGTGCTTCAGTTGATGCACAGCATACAGTCTTGGATACCTCCTTCTAAAATTAAAAAAAAAAGTGCAGATGGAGTGTTCAGAGGACAGCAACATGAATGGTAAGAAACTTGGATAAAGTGACAAATGAGGAAAGGCTGGGGTGGTTGTGTTTTCAAGACAAGTCTACAGAAGAATGGACTGAATGAGGTATTTTCCCAACACATAATCAGTGGTTATAAAGAGGTGAGTGTTTCTGAGTCTGCTAAGGATAGAATGAGAAGTAAACATTTTATTTAACAGTAAAAGGGACTGTCAATAAATCCTAAGGTACTTTTTCTAACTATAAGGATGGTTATACAGTGGAAAAATTCATGCCAGGGAGGCTGTAGCATCCCTGTCACTGAAGACAGGACTGACAAACTGCTGTCACAAATGGTCCAGGTGTATCTGGTCCAAACTCTGAGCAGCGTGATGGATTGGATGAAGTCTTTGAGTCCTCCTTAGCCTAGCCTTCCTCCCTTCCATTGCTATAGCTGCAAAAGCATGTTCAGAAAAGTGGCAAAGCAGACTTATAGACTGCAGCTGCAAGGAGGACTCAATCAAGACATTTTCTGAACACCAGAGGACTGTGATGTAACGCTGAACTTCTGAAATGAAGCTATACTCAATGAAGTGACTTGAAAATCTCTTCAGTGTAACTTCTGTACTTAACATAGGTGCAACTTAGCTGTAACAGTAAATCATACACATAACTCCACTCTTTCTCAGGAGTGATAGAATGTTTGGTCTTTGTAACCACGGTCCTTTCTGGATGCTTCAGCTAATGGGACAAGTGTTTGCACTTGTTTCAGTGAAGAATTACTGACTCTGAATCAAAGAATTCAGTAGGACCTAATTACAGAGTCTGTGTTGCTTCTTGATAGTAGTCTATGTACTCAAAGGAAAGAACAACTTTTTGAGTACTTAGAGCTGAAAAATGCCTGTTTCATGCTCAAGCATCACAAGGACCCCTGGGGAGATGCAGCTAACAGGGAGGAGGCAGGCGCAAGAACTAGTTCTGATATGGCAAGTGAAAAGTAGGAGTAACTGTCAACTAAGTAATGCTCCAAGTAATGTTTTATTAGTGTCTTGTGCAGTAGTGATCCCAGTCTGCTTCTAGCATAGTTTTAAAAGAGCCCAAACAGACTTTGGGGCCAACTAGAGATCATCAAAATGCAGTTTGTCATAAGCAACTACTGTGTTTAACCCTGCGGGTTTGTAATTATTCTGATCCATTATATAAATTAATCTTCTTTTTTTTTTTAAACGGATCTTCCTGTCCAGTCACAGAAGTGCCTGACAAAAAAAAAAAAAAAAAAAAAAAAAAAAAAAAAAGAGAGAGAAAAAAGAGGAAGAAAATACCTTTTAACATTTGTAGTATGCTTTATCCTTTTTCAGTGCTACTGTTGTAGCTTAACCCCAGTAAGCAGTTAAGGCCCCCACAGCTGCTTGCTCACTAACTCCCCCATGGTGGGATGGGGGAGAGAATCCAAAGCGTAAAAGTGAGAAAACTCGTGGATTGAGATAAAAGTTGTTTTAATAGGTAAAGCAAAGGCTGCACACGCAAGCAAAGCAGAGCAAGGAATCCATTCCGGCTCCCCCTGGGCAGGCAGGAGTTCAGCCACCCCCAGGACAGCAGGGCTCCATCACGCCCAACGGGGACTGGGGAAGACAAACGCCATCGCTCCCAACGTCCCCCCGTCCTTCTCCTTCCCCCAGCTCGAGATGGGGAGCGTGACGTCCTACGGTCTGGGATCTCCCTTGGGTCGGTCGGGGTCGGCTGTCCCGGCTGTGTGTCCCCCCAACCCCTTGTGCCCCCCCAGGCTCCTCGCTGGTGGGGTGGGGGGAGAAGCAGAACAGCCCTCGGCTCTGGGTGAGCGCTGCTCAGCCGTGACGGAAACATCCCGGGGTTATCGACGCTGTTTCCAGCACAAATCCAAAGCACAACCCCATACTAGCTACTATGAAGAAAATTAACTCTGTCCCAACCAAAACCATATAGCTGCAGTATGAACTGATGATGGCATGGCTGTCTGAGAGTCCGTCTGTACCCCAAAAAGCACCAGGAGTTCTGTCAGGCTGATCCTCACAGAACTTTGTTGCTATGAAAAAGACCCAAACAGATGAATCCTAGTTACCAGTGTTATGGAATGACTTTGAACAATAGTAATCAAGTCCAGCTTTTTACTGTGGTTTTATGTTTTTAGAAGAACCTGACATATGGGAAATATTACTTTAGCCAATGTTGAGACAAGTGCTAGAATTTCTGTGTAAAATGGTTACAGGATGGTTTTTTAACTTGCTTTTTTTTTTTTTTTTTAAAGAAATGCTCATATTTCTTTTGAGATTTAAAGTTCTTACGGATTTTTTTTTTTTCTACACATGCAATCTGCAGAAAATATATGGAAAATGTGTGTGGAATGTCAATACAAGTGAAGCCGCATTGTAGACATATTGAGCCATAAAGACTACGTTGTTCTTGACCATGTTCAAGTTTGAATGGAAGGAGGTCAAGCAGCAAGAGAGTTAAGTACAGTTGTACTTTCCCCGATGAGGAGAGTTAAGCCTTGGGAAGATCCCTACCAGAGCATCTCGCAGAACAGAGCGGGCACCAAACAGCGAGAGGACCATGTTCCACAGATAGCGTGTGATAATGCCGTAGGAGCTCCAAGAAGGAACGCAGGTTTATGTAGGGCAAGCATTCACCCTTGTAAGAAATGTGCTATAGGCTAGATGCGCTGAAAGGACACGAGTGGCTTCCAGAGCACAGAACAAGGTAAAAGTGAGAATTTGATGCTTCTTACTGATCCTACAAAGCTGAAAGGAAGCTCATCAGGCAGGTGTCAGGTCAGTGCGTGCAATATGCAGCTCTCCAAGGAAAATACTGATGATGGGGATAAAGGTCAAGGCAAGACACCTCCCTGTAAGCTGTATTTACATGCCTTTAGCCACCTGGGAGTCCCGCTTGGGGATCTTCTATGGAACCTATATTTTTTATTCAAAGAACTGAGCAGGAGCTATGTTCTGCCCTTACAGAAAAGTTAAGAGTCATCCCCCAATCTATGTTGATTAAAGCTTTTGATTCAGCATTTGAGAGACCTGGTTTCGTTTCTTTGGAATTCGTTCTCTGTGCTGGAGGACAGGCAACCCTTATCTACTTGTCAGGAGTCTCCAGTGAGAAGCTGTATTGGGCAGGAGTAGTCTTCGTTTCTCTAGCTGAAGGTGGGTCACTATCCAGTAAAGAATACATCTGAGCCTGCCTGCATTCTGGGAGGGAGGAATTGGTCCCTTTAAGAACTATTTTTATATATTATCTATGGAATGAAGCCAGAATATGTCTAATTTCAGGAGAATATTGTACCTACAGAATAATATACCCTCTTGAACTTTCCGTTGATGACCCTGGATCATCTACATCCAGGGTGAGCGCATTAGCTTTTTCATGTGTTAAAGAAAAAAAATTAGGAGCATTTCTCTTTCTTCAGTTGCACTAAAAGTCATCTATCACTGTGTTTTGTAACGCGCCGCAGTCACCTGCTGTGTCCCCAGTGTACTCTTAGAGCGATGCCTTTCTTTTTTTAGCTTGTTAGTGGAAATAGAGGAAAATCTGTTTTCAGGATGCTGATCGTTCTTATGGGCACGTAAAGTGCCGAGCTGGTCAGTGTGTTGAAAGGATTGTGCATGCTTGTAGAATTGAAACTCTTCAGCACCAAAGGAACTTTTTAAGGTCTTTGACTGTGGTTCAGGGCAGCCTAGGTGCTTCTGTAACTGATACATGTGCGAGGCTTTAAGAATAACAATCCTGCAGTTAGTTGCCTAAACTTTATCAAGATCCCTGGTTCAAGCAGAGCTGCTTGGAGGCACTTCTTAGTTTGGCAATTTACTTGTTCTTAAGTTTGGGCAATTGTATTTTAAGCAGAGGTTTGGAGCTGCTTCACGGCTGGGTGTCTTTTAGCTTTTAAAAGTATCAGGATCTTTCATTTCTTCAGTGAAACAACAAACACACGTTAACCTAATGAATTAAACTTCTTTCATGACGTAAGTAAAACCACCCCCAAAACCACCACAACAAAAAACTCCCAACAACTTCAAAAGCTCCTAAGTTGAAACCTGTAATATTAGGATACTAGTGAATTACCTCTTGCACAGCAAAGTTTCTTTTCTCGGTGTAAGATCTATTCAACAGGAGGTTTGGATGCATGGAAGCACAGGGTCAGATCTGTAACTTGAGGAATATGTGAAAGAATAAGATAGCAAATCTATGGACAGAAGTGCTGTCTGTATTTCTGGAAAACTTATATTTAAGGATTTAATGCATTTAAGACATAAATCCCAACCTCTTGAACATGTCTTTTTAAATTGTTAAAGATAACATGAAATTAACATGGAGTGAAAAAACTCCCTGGAAAAAGTTATTTAAATATGGATATTTTCTTGGTATGAGTGGGCAACATTCTGTAACTTATCTCTTACAGCAAGGAAAAAAACAAAAACAAAAATCCAGAGCAAAACCCCGCAGGTGACTTATCCAAAGTTACGTTACTAGAAAGTTAAATTACATTCCTTACAATTAAATGAATTAAAAAAAAAAAAAATTGAAAACAATTTCTACTTACAGATTTTAAGTATCTTTCATTTGTGTTGCGGCATTTAACATTAACAATAGTTTTCAGCTAGATTCAGTCATCAAAGCAAGACAGTATTTGAGTGAAAGAAAGTTTAAGTAGTATTTGAAATATAACTGTTCATAAAGCCTCTGTTATTCTTCACATCCAAACTGGTATTTTCCTTTCTGAACTCCCTCTTCAGCTTCCCGCCTAATATGAGTGAAAACAAATGTGGATTCTCTTAATTCCTGTATAATTGTACTCTAATTACAAAATTCAGTAGAACATCTTTGAGAGAGAACTGCAAATAATCTCTTTATACAGGCATTGCTCTGTAACTACTAAAAATACCTTATAATAGGCTAACTTAACACACAAATCTTCAATTTCTTGCTTTAGAAGAAAGAATGGCACAAATTACAAAGATTAAATTGGGCCATTTAGATATGAGAGATGTAACTCAGTTGCATGTACACTAATGGAGAGAAAAAAACCCCACAAACCAACAAAAAAACCCCAGACTCAATTCAAACCTGTGTAGAAGTCAATGTGTAGTGCTGTACCTAGTGGGTAGAGATATTATTGGAAGATCTTTTAGAGATATTTAGAAAACTGAGATGCAGCAGAAAAGATTTCTTTGCATATTCTATTGCTATTAGCAACCATTAGCCCTGTACAATAAATCTCATTTTCTGTTGCGTAAAAGATATGTGCCCAAGCTGTATAAACAAATACATATATATGCTGAAAAGCGTTGTCTTAGTACTTAATGTTGAGGGCAATGAGAAATTAAAGAGTGAGGTTATTCTGTGCTGTGGTAGCCTCACCTCCTGAAGTGGAGACTTCTTCGGACACCTTTTTGGTTGCAGTTCTCGGTGTGGAATGCCGTCCCCACAAGGATGAGACGGGCTCTGCCCGATAGCCCCTGGAGCCTAATTTATGCTTCATGGGGAAAGCCGTCGAGGAAGGAGGGGCATGTGGTGGTTTCGGAACACATCACGGGAGGAGGTTAAGTAATTCTGTGCTGCGGTTCCCTTACTACTAAATAGTAAAAAGGAGACTCTGCAGAGTTCAGGGGTCCTTTATGTCTACATTTTATGATTGAAATTCCTGAAAAAAACGCTTTAAGGGAGGGTAGAATCAGTTATCAAGATAATATCAGTATTTTAGTTTTCACGCATACATGTTATCTTGCCTGCTTTGATAACTAAATCCTCTGGATTCAGCTCTGAGTTTTCGGAAAGGCTTTTATAATGATATGGTTTGCAGAGTTTTAAGTTTTCTGACCTACATAATACATAGATAAAATTTTCAGTTAATTTTTGTTATCTTCCTATCTTAAAGTAGTTTCTAAATTAATGAAACATAAATTGTAAAACTATACGAACAGTATTTTCAAATGATAAATTGAAAGGTTTTGCTGAGAGCAAAATGATTTCATTTAGAAACAAACATTCTTATTTAGTGGGATTGTATAGCAGACATATAAAAGGCAAGTTGTGGCCAAATCAGTACTCTTATCTTCTTGCAAATGTAATTATACTTGCGTAAGAGAAACATGCTATCCATTGTATTGTGTGATAAATTAAATTTATTGCTTTATTCTGCAAAGGCTTAATTTTAAAATCATTGGCAGTTTCAATTAAACCTTTAAGATTACACATATGAATGTTTAAGGACACATAGGAATCCCTGTGGTATTGAGGATAAGTGAGTCAGCTGAGATTCTCTTTAACAAAGCGTCGTTATTGTTATTGTGAAAAATGTTTCTTACTTAGCAGGTTAATTTATTCTAGTTGCTTGTTCCATATTTTAAGAACTTTTCTCCAGCTGTTGTTCTCAGGCAAATATTTGCCAGGTTCTGTAGTGAAAGCTGTATGATCTGAACTTCCTTTCCTCAAAATAGAAGATATATGTATTTCAAAGTGCTTGGTTAAGTTAGTGTGTAATGCTAGTGACCTAGAAATGGTGTAACATAAAAGGAAGAGAAATATCTTTGGTGCTTTTGAAGAAAGTCTCTATTTACCCTCCCCCCCTTTTTTTCTTCACATCCACTTAGAAATTAAATTTTGATTTGAATATCAATTCTGTACCTGATTGTGTGGGAAATGTTTGTCCAAGTGAAAAATAAAGTACAGAGGAAATCCTAGAACAAATAAAGCACGTTCTCTTTCCAGATAGAAGAGGAATTGTTTCCATGGATCAAAACAGTTTGATAGGGTGATGTACAATAGGAAGATTAATTACAAGATAAAAAAAAAAAAAAAGGAAAAAAAAGACTTAAGTGCTTACATTCACAGTGCTCACGGTCCAAGATAAGTCAGCTGAGTAGTCACCTAATTTGGAAGTGCTTCAGATATTCCCTGTTGGACTGAAAGTTCCCTAGGACCTGCAGCTCTGCTCTGCAGGTGAATAGGACACCCCTGGCTTAAAAAAAAAATTAAATTCAAACCTTGCTAAAGTCTCACAGCAGTCCAGCAGTTTAGCAGAGGAATGGCCGTTTCCCCAGAAGAGACCGATGTGTCGGACACACTCTAATCACGGCTAGCGTGTGCTGCCAGGGTGGGTTTCACAAAACGTACCTGCAGCCCCACTGGTTTTATGTTGGAGGGAGGGAAGGACGTCCTAGAGCCAGTCGTGTGTATCATACCAACTTTCTGGAGGAAAGAGACCACCAGGGCGATGGGGCAAGGCCGTGGCTCCAAGGAGTGCACCACAACTTCTACCGTCAACTTCATACCTCTTCTCTTGCCTCTTTGTCACGTATAGCAAGATACCCAAAGCTCATGGAAGGGAGGTGCCAGTGTCAATGGGACTTCGTAGCCCAATAGCTGGAAACACGCGTACCCATGATTTTGCAGTTTTTCTTTCTTTAATGCTTATAATAAGCATAATGCGTACATGAAAATAGCGATATGTGTGCCGGAAACAGGCTGCTAGAGCATGTTCTTGTAAGATCATCATATCAAGCTGTCTCCTGCACGGATACGGATGGCTGAGCTCAGGTATTTGCCAACGATGACACGAATGAGTGAACGAGACGTGAGGTGTTTGACACCTGGTCAGTAATGCTCAGTACGAGAGACCTTACACGGAAATTTCAGATACATACAGTAGATGTTATGTCATAATACAGAAACTTATTCCTATAATCACAGAGTCCATTTTGGGCGAGGCCACAACTTCTTTTGGTTTTCTTATTACTTTGTGATTTTTTGGTAAAGTAATGAAATACGCTTCTCTTTTCAGTGTTCTGTTTCCTGTGGAAAAGGTTTGAAGTTTCGTGATGTGCATTGTTTTAATAGCTTCCAAGCTAAAATAGAGGAAGGAAACTGCAAACATTTAAAAAAACCACGGATGTACAAAATATGTAGAGCTGGAAGATGTCCTGCTTGGAAGGCTGGCAGATGGGAAGAGGTATGTAAAATCTGCTATAATTATGTTCTCTATGAGAGTACCAGATGAGATCATATTCATGATACAATGCTTCAATGGAAATAATTGTCAGGAAGTTTTTTTATATACACATCACAATGAAATCTACAAATGAGCAAGTAGTTCATTATATTTTCTTTTTCTTCAAGAGTAATTACAAGTAAATATCTGTAAAAACTGAAAGTATTTGGTAATCGGAACCTTGGACTGGATGGGTACTTGGGGCTTTCCTCAGCTTAGCTTGTAAATTCAAAACAATGGTAAATTTTTAAAGTTTACTTCTTACCTTCAGTGATGAACTCAGTAGTATCGCTGTAATTGATAGCTTAGCCTGAATATTGAAGTGAAGCCAGGTTTGTGGGGGAAGGACAAGAAAAATTGCTTGTGGGCACAAATACTGGCCTTTTCCCTGCCTTGGTCTTGTAAAAGATCTCTCACCTTATTGTGAAATTGTGCGTTACTGAGCGCACGGCAATATTTTGCATTTCATTCACTCTTTCAAAATGTAATTCCCCACATTGATATAGACACATTACCACTCTCCACAATTTGGCGGCGCTTGATAGACCAGTATCTACTTTACGATTAGGCTTGAGTCTTCAGGTAGGCTTTGGGGGCTGTCTATCTCAGCAAGCTTTAGTGTTTTAATGAGATAAATTTGGCCAAAAAGGAGGAAAAGAGGCATGTGGCAGGAAGGATTTTAACCTTTTTAAGCTCCTCAGTACTACCTGCAAAAGCAAGAGAAGTATCCTCAAAATACTGCAGCATTTGCAAGATTTTTCTAACCTGAAATACTGAGGGGTTTTTCCTGTCGTTTCAGTATTTGCATTTTAAAACAACAGACAAGGCTGTCAGTCTCTAATAAAGGAATGATGTAAACTCAGAACTTAAACTGTTTGATCTTGCAAAAATGTAAACCTTGGCTTTCCATATGCCTATAGTGATTCTTCCTGCTGTGAATTAAGATAAGCCAAAAGATCAGTCTAGGTAACTTGGGTGCATTTATTTTCCCTATTTCCTACAAATTTTGATTTTCATTGTAGTTCTACATTTTCAGCATAAATTTCTTCAGATACAATGAAACGCTGGTGTGGTAACGGCTGTGAAGTGTATTTTAAATAATATCCTAAGAACTTGTAATAGTGGCAACTGTACCACCTTCTGCGCACTGTCTCATTTCGCACCGGGATAACTAATTTTGATCAATTTTAGTGTTCTGTATCCTGTGGAGTGGGAATTCAGCAGAGGGACATCTACTGTCAGCTGAAGGACCTGGGCCAAGTGAACGAAGCAATGTGTAATCGTGATACCCGACCTGCAAGCAAGAGGCAGTGCCAGCTGCCTGCCTGCGTGCAGTACCAGTGGTCGGCGGACGAATGGGAAGATGTAAGTAGGGATTTCAACTTGTGTGAAGTAACTGAGCGATGTCATAACTTGTGGGGGGGTTTCCAACTTGGACCCGTTTCTAATAGCTGTTGTGTTGCAGACTAACGAGTGACCATGCTGGATGTTTTCAAGGTCAAGCTTGCAAAACTAAAGAGAGTGACAAAAAACGTCAAAGGCTTTGTTTGCTCTCTCATACAAAGCAAGGATTTGCTTGTCTACTGTTGTAGGCAAAAGCTCTGGTGGAGCTCTGAGCAGGTCCCTATTGATAGAACTGTGCAATTTGAATACAGAGTTCTTCACATAGTGCAGAAAATGTTTAATAAAACCTCATTACGAAATATCATTTTTTAAAAAAATGACTTGAGAATAGAAATACGAATGAAATGTCAGCTGGAAGTAAAAATCTCGGAGGTAAAACCTGTGGACAATAGGTTTTTTTCAAGAAGATCTGTATGGAAGACTTAGCAGAGAAGATAAGCAAAATAAAACTTGGCATTCTCCTACCAAATATGCATTTTCATATTTAAGAAAATTTAAAGACACCTTCAGGAGAGAACTATCCTTTTTAAAGATGTGATGACTATTTTCTACATGCTAAAAATCTAATAACTTTTGTATCCATGTATGCAAACATACAAACGTATATAAAGGGAGAGGGAGAGGGAAACCCCCAAATTATGTAGAATACCTGAAGTGATGTACAGAAGAGCCTGTCTTTTACTGTAACATTATACAAAAACCCAGTTCGTGCAGTTGTGGCGTCTTAATAATCTGCACTGTTAAATTTCCTAGGGCAGCCCCCCTGAAACTCTGAATATGAAGACTCAAAAGTTTCAGGGACACAGCGCTGTAGAAGTGACTAGTGCTAATATATAAATCATTTGTCAGTGCTCTGCAAAACCTGGATTATATTCATGCAGTTCAGACATATATATTCCTCTGTTAAGCTATATTGAGGGAAAGCTGACAATATATGTCTCTCCCAAGTGTTCTCTTCTCGTATGAAGCTGTTAAAATCAGGAATTAGTGAAAGTGGCTCAGAACGACCTTTTAGCACAAATACACACTTTCAGAGAATGAGGGTGGATTTTCCTTTTCTGTCAAACAGTTGTATATTCCAGCTGGGACTTTGGAGCTCTCCACTACAAATGCATTGTGTTTCACCGCATCTTCTGGCTAGTTCATAACTTCTTCCACGTGGATTTTGCTGCTTGTTTGAAATTCCTGTGTTCAGTTCCCTTCTCTGACTAGATTCATATATAGCCCTGTACATCTAGCATTAATAGTAGTTCAAGTGTTTATCCATCTGTATTCCACTCTCGGTGCAGTACGTCCTCCACCAAACTCGCAATATTTTGCCCAGCTGTCTCAGCTCCGAGTGCTCGTGTGTCATTGCCTCGCCTCGCCAGTCACAGCATAGCAGTAAAATTTCCAGATCTAGCATTTCTCACTAGAGAAGAATGTCTACAACGCTATAAAGTATAATAAAAAGAATTCTTCTGCCTGTCCCCATTACCACATGACCGGGTTATTCCTTATGTGCCTAATATTGTGAGCTGCTCCACGCCACTAAAAGTTCGGGTGTTTCTGTAAGTTATGCCAGCCAACTGGATCCACGCTCCATCCCCTGATACAAGTCCACACAACATTTTCGTTCTCTGAGTGACTAGGTTTCCGAAAGGCTTAATGCTGGTATGGCTTCCATTGCTGGCCCACAGTCTCTTGTGGATCTTCGGAATGGGTGGGTAAGCCTCTCGCTGATTTGCTTTGATTGCTCTCTCTGATTTCCTTCCATCTTTTTTGTCACCTCACATTTTCGAGAAAGGAGGCAATCACTCAGCAAGGCTGGGGGATTATAAGCACTTACTGCCCTAATCATGAGTCAATGCTTAAATTTCTCCTTCAGGTCTTAGGACCTTACTTCTACCTAGTGCAAATGAATTTTTGTCAGTTTTTTTTTTTTTTTCCCCTCAAACCACCCCCCCGCTAAAAAAAGTGATGACAGGCTGTTCCTCAGATGTAATAAGACTGTTGTTTTTCTACATCAATAATGTGATATTACTGATTGTTTTGCCTGTTAATTTGTTGCTCATGTGAAGAAGATAAAAAGCTAAGGCTTTTTCATCTGCATGATTTTTTTTAATTTTTTTTTTTTTTTTTTTTATCTGGGTCTCTGCATGTTTAGAGCTTTCGGGTGAAATGACATTTGTAAGCCTAGATGTATATTTTGCAGCTTTTTTCAATAGTGTACTTATGTCAGTGAAGTTTGTAGAGCAGTTCCTCATGTGCTCGCTCGTCAAGTTTGCAGATGATGCCAAACTGGGAGGACTGTTCAGTATGCTGGAGGGGCAGGGCTGCCAACCAGGAGACCCGGACACGCTGTGGGAATGGGCCCAGAGGAACGTCGTGAGCTGCGACGAGGACAAAAGCAAAGCGCCGTCCCTGGGAAAGAAGCACTTCTGCAGCAGCCCAGGCTGGGGATGAAACAGCCCTGGGAATCCTGGTGGGTGCATCCTGGCGGCAAGGACGGCCAGCACCCTCCTGGGCTGTGCAAAGAGGGACGCAGCCAGTAGATCAAGGGACGTGATCGTCGTCTTCTGTTTCTCAGCACTTGTTAGATCGTATCTAGCATCAACATCCCATTTTGATGCCCCAGTGCAAGAAAGAGATTGACGAACAAGAGCATATTCAGCAAAGGACCCCCAAGCGGGTTGGGGGCTGAAGCACTTGCCCTGTGAGGAGAGGCTGAAGGAACTGGGATTGTTGAGTGTCGAGAAGAGACAGCTTTGGGCAGATCTCGCAGCAGCCTTCCAGTATCAACAAGGAAGTTACCAAGAAGATGGAGCCAGTCTCTCCACAGTGTCCTATACTGGGAAAGCAAGAGGCAGCAGAATAAGGTGAAGCCAGAGACGTTCAAACTGGATATTATGAGAAACTTTTTCCCCACGAGGACAATTCAGGCAGTGAAACCGGCTGCCCGGGGAATTTGTGCAGTCTCCAACCTCTGAGGTTTTCAAGATCTAACTCAATAAAGCTAGAGGTTTCCTCTGGCAGAGCTGCTTTACTGTACAGCTCCTGGTTTTTGTACTCCAAGTTGCAGCTTTGAGTCAATAATAATAAAATTTGTACAATAGGCTTGATCTATGTGTCGGACCCTGATGAGTCTTCTAACTGACTGTTATTGGGTCCAAATTACTATTAAGTTAGGTTCAGGTCTGACTATAGTAGGTGGTGTTATTAATTATTGCCTCTGCTGAGACTGGAGTTTGCGAATTTGAGCCTTCCTTCTTCATCACAGCGAGATCAAACAGGTTAGATGAGGCACCCATAGCTGGGGACGTGCTGTTAACATGTATTACTTAGCCCGTACCTCCACTTTTGTGAACGGCAGCAAGGTTCTCATCCTGTCCTGGCAGAACTGTGACGACTCTCCATCCCACCAGCTTGCCATGGGGAGAGGTCTGAGGATACTCAGGGCAAAGGCACAGGCCCAACAAATACTACCACCAAAAGCTGCCACTTGCTTTCATTAATAGGCGGGTTTGTTTTCTTTCCTTTTATCAGTGTAATATCATGTACATGATTCCAGGGATTCCTTTTGTTTTGTTTTCAAGACCAACTTACTCCTTTCATACTTCACCAAAATCCTTTTTTTGGCTCTTCCCTTTTCATACAGATGAGGTTTTTCACGCAACCTATCATCCTGGCCTGACATTTTCATTTTCTCCTCCATCTCACCCAACGGTTACAGTGTCATGTCATTATACGCTATTGTTTGTTCTGTTGATTAGAGGTACCTGAACTTTGAAAACAAAGGCTTTTGATTCAGTGAGTAATTCAGTCTGACACTGAGAGCAGATGTCGTAAAAGGTGGTGTTGTCTGGGTTTCACTGGTGTGTGGCCATTGGCAAATCACTTTGTTCTGTAAAGGGCTGGTTTCAGCACAAAAATTGCGACTTTTTCTCACTCTCAGTGCTCGGCATCATATAGAAGAAAGGAAATATACCGAAAGGTTAAGTGTGTGGATGAAAACCAACTCCAAGTGGATGAAAGCTTCTGTGATCCTGCCACAAAGCCTCCATCAACCAAAAACTGCAGGATAGCTCCCTCAAAATATGTTGTGCTTACAGGAGAGCTGTCACAGGTAAAGTAATTATACTGCTCGCACGTCTTTTGTATAATGTTACATTTAAGCATGTTATCTCTCTGCAAAACATGCATTATGTGGGCAGAGCAAAAAAAAAAAAAAAAAAAAAAACACACATCTGAACATGGGTGTCTAAACTTTCTCCCCGTTAAACCTTCCAATCAGCCGTGATTTGTTGTAGTGACTGTTGTTATCAGTCTTCTGGTAGCCCCCCTGGGACCTATGAACACCAGCTAGAGGACAGCTGCCCCTACTACAGGATTCCTTTGCTGGTTCCCAGGAAACTCTCTTGCAAGCCGATCTCGCTGAAGTAAAGAAAAGTCTTGTCCTCGGTTTCAGCGAAGTGCTGGATCAGTGCCGTGTTGCCCTTGCACTTATCTGTAATTGCGATGCTGCAGAAAGGTGGTTTCACAGACGTGATGCCTGTGCTTGGGGATTTTATTTCAGTGCTCAGCCAGCTGTGGGTTTGGTTACCGGCAGAGGATCACGTACTGTGTCGGAATCCATTCTGTTCAAAACCAGCACGCCCACGGCCTTCGAACCGTAGCGTACCGAGAATGCCCGGTGGAGCCATCCCCGTACATTTATAAATGTAATATCAAAGGATGTTCACAAGCAGCGACCTGGAGAGTGGGGAAGTGGACCAAAGTGAGTACAGATGTGCAAGCTCATTTGTGATAGTTGCCTGCAACATAAATGAATGCCAAGACTAATTTGCTGATATGTTAATTATTTACTACCTTCTAAACTAAACTTCTTGACGCCTATCCATGCCTAGTGCTCCGTGTCTTGTGGAGCGGGGGTAAAGGAGAGAGCCGTAGAATGTGTGAATGAAAATGGCTTATCCAGTGACTTGTGCCTGCCACGTTTAAAACCAGATGCCAGAAAGATCTGCCATGAGGAAGAATGTAAGTGACAGCTGTAATTTTCAGCTGAAGTTAATGTTTTTCCAGGTTACTTATATGAAAGTTACATATTTGGAGCACAGTTATGCAGAAGTAAGTCTGAAAACTAAACGCTATTCATGAAATACTAATATGATTTAATCGTTCATTTTGAAGGTGACATTCTTACCACCTGCAAAGATATCCAGATTAAAAAAGGGATTAGAAAGGATGGTGAATACCTACTTAGCGTGAAGGGAAGGATGATAAAGGTACTCTTAATATTTATGAGTTTTATGAGCATATATTTTTATGAAATAATACTTTTCTAATAAAGATTTTGCTAAAAGGTTGTATTTTATCTTCCAGATTTATTGCTCAGGGATGCACTTAGAGAATCCCAAAGAATATTTGACATTGGTAAAAGGTGAAACGGACAACTTTTCTGAAGTATATGGATTCAGGTACAAAAGTGGTTTTGTAACTTTGTGAAGTGCACTTATTCCTTCCAAAATAAAAGAATAAAATAATACTTATCTTTTGTGAGAACAAATGAGTAGAATTTTTTTCCTTGATTTTCTGTTTTGAATATCCAGGCATATGAACACACATGCAGAAATGTAGATACTTCCAGGCTGAAATTGTGTTAATTGCACTAAAATATTATAAAAATTTTCTATCTTGACTTTAGTAGAAATAGCTTCAATCCACATTAGTGTTTCAGCTAGGCCAAGATTAATAGCTGAGCTTCTTGTTCAGTAACTGTTTAGTATTTTTATGTGGCATAGTGCAATGCAATTATTTTTCATGCTGATGTTACGTTATGGAAAAATGTCAAAAGGAAAACTAAATTTTTGCTATTCTCTAGGCTGCAGAATCCATATGAATGTCCTTTCAATGGAAGCAGAAGGCAAGACTGTGCCTGTCGAAATGATTACCTTGCAGCTGGCTTCACGGTTTTTAGCAAAATAAGATTTGATGTAGCTTCCATGCAAATTAAAAGTAAGCATTTTGGCAGTTTTAGCCAATGCAAGCATTCTGTTGAAATTGCACATGGTCATGATTACCAAATTACCGTTTTGACCCACTTACAGATCCAGTTGTGCCATTTTTGGGCAAATGAAATTCTTATTTCCTTTAGGAATACAATGGGAATTTCAAAGAAAAAGAAAATTGAGAAGCCACCCCTACTTCCCTTGTTAGTTTGTCCCAAGTGGTCAAGTGGCATGAATCTTACAGATTTGTATTTTATATTATATTACCGACCTGCTTCAGTCTCTAAGGTTTTGTTCCCATTATTCCATTTCCTTTTAGTCCCTGGCATATTTTTCTTGGGAAAGTGTTCCTATGCTGTAGTTAGTCCCTTCTTGGGCTCTGGCAGACGTACTAAATGGAGAAGGAATCTTGCAGCTCTTTCGAGCCCCTGCCTGCAGGTGACCAGGTGGCCCACAGTCAGCTCACCTGGAGCTGTGTCCAAGTGCACAACCCTCCTCCTCCTCCTCCTCCCAGCCCCCTCCTAGCTCAGAAAGAAAACGGGGCTTGGAGGTTGGACTGATTGTTGCATTACCAAAAATGGACTATTTCAAACACAGTTTCTAAAAAACCAAACCAAAACACACAAAAAAGCCCCGTCCAAAGAAACAAGAAACAAAAAAAACCCCACCCAAAACAACCCCAAACCCCCCATGTTAATGCCTTTTCGCACTGTTTTCACCTGAACTTCTAATGCAGCAGTTTCAGTGTTGAGTAATTTTCTGTTTTCTAGCCACAGATTTTCTTTTTGCTCAGACTATACTTGGGAGAGCAGTTCCATTTGCTACAGCTGGAGATTGCTACAGCGCTGCCAGATGTCCACAGGTATTCACGATTTCCTATCCTCTTGAAATGTGCACGGAAGAGGGGACACCCCCCACCCCCCAAATCTGTGGGACTGCTTTAGAGCTGTAAGGTTCTAAGCCAATCTCCTATTCTGCCTAGTCTGTATGCTACATTAATAAGTATTTTTTCCTTATTCTTTCCTCTCCTGTTCCACCATCTTCCCCCTGCCACCTCCGTTTCTCCCTCAAGTTGTTTACTCTGCATTTTCCCCTCTAGGCTCTGTGTATGTATATCCAGCTTTCCACGTATTTCATGTGTTGCTGTCCCTCCCTCTGGATGTGATGTATTCTTTGTTTCCCCTAATCCCTCCGCAATCTTTGTGCTCCTCCAGTGACTTTCCTTTTTTTATAACCCTGCAGAATTTTTCTTATCTTTTCTCTGTTTCTCTCCTGATGCTTTATAACTTTGAAGACTACCAGAGGAAATCAATCCTGTTTAGCAGTACAATTGAAAATTTATACATCCGTTGGTGTGTCTATGTTGGTGTTTTAGTTTGGATTGGATGGTGCTTTTTAAGTTAATCTCTGTATTGTCCCAGCTTACTCTTTGTTGGTTCACATCACAGAGCAGTCTTGAAAGACACGAACGGGATGCCTTCGGGATGAAAGTAAATCAAAGAGCTCCAGAAGAAGGCTCTTAACGCACTCTAACTGCTAATGGGGATTCAGTCCGTGGGACTAGATGAGAGTTGTAAAACCAAAGTGCGAAACCCAAAGTAAAACCCCGATCTGTGTACTGTGTACAGACATCGGGCTCCCTGACCCGATATTTTCACCCTATAGATCTGCTCACACTGCAGCGTCCTTCCTGCTGGTGCAGACGTAGCCCTCGTCTGAACTAGACAGCCCAGGCTGCCTTTGGAGTCCGTTGGCAAAAATGGGATTCCCTAGAAAACAGTGCAGCTCATCTCACCCTATTAGGCACCTTAGGATGAGGAGAGCCGTCCTCTGGAAGCGCGTGTTTCTTCCCTCTGTTCACAAAGGGAGTTAAGATCGACTGGCGCAGGCTTGCGTGGAGGTGAATCCCTGTTGTCCATCTACCCTAGGGCTTAAACTTAAGACAGGCAATGTGGGTGGCAGCTGGAGACAATTTATGTACAATTTGAGTACCAATGAAGTGCCTAAGTTAGGCAGACTTAACCCCTGACGAGAAAACAGTTCGAGTTCTTTACAGTATTGGGATACCTTCAGCCTGCAAACCCCTCACGCTTAGTACAACGCAAATTTATTTGCGATCTGTCAACTTCTGTTGGGAAGTCGTTCTGCGTACGTGGTTTTGCACTGAGGGATTTCTGTCTTATAAGATCTGCACTGAAACTCACGCTTTTAACGCAGTGCGAAGGGCTCCATTCCTGCACTCTCAGTCCTTGAAACCTGTTCCTGGCCTCGAGTATGCTGCCTGACACGTCAGACAGCTGTTAAACTGGCCTTACGACCGTACATCGCACTTCTCATTTATTTTTGCAAAATGATATCACCGTGAATGAAGTTACTTTGGGCCTGTTAATTGTGGAAAGCATTCCACACTGTTTGGATGAATTTCGTCCAGGTGCTTTATTCATTAAATGGAAATCTACTTTTTGGGCACTTGAAGAACAACCTACCCTATCCATGTGAGCTTAGGTTAGCTCATCCTGAGTACGTGAGTGCTAGAAACACAGCAATTTTACGTAGGAGTGCTCTCAAAACAAACCTGCCATACCAAATGATGTAAGACTGAGTTTTTGTGAAAGAATTTCAGTGAATCAAAAGAACAAAGGATGAGTGGTGTATTTTTGTATATGCGCACATACATGCACCCACACAATATTTATATATATATATATGAAAGTATATCTGACTATGATGATATTAAGCAATAAAATACAGAAGCTACCGCACATAATAGAAATGTTATCATTGCTAAAGCTTTTATCTCAGGATTTGTGCGATTTTAACTAGGTCTGAATACAGAAATTCAGGCCTTCAGTGAATTGTATGGAGGCGTGCAGGAGTTTTCTGATTATAGCGCTGCCTAAACTGGCCATTAGGCTCGTTGCGGAGGTAGTACTTCTTTCCAACAGATTCACAGATGCACTTCTGTGTGAATGCAATTTAATAATTTTCTGTACCCGTTTGTTTACTAACGCAGTGCAGTTTGTTGCTTTTAATATGTTTCTTATTCTCGTATGAACTGATTCTGGTTTAAAGCTAGTTTTCAGAGTATGTATTTGCATAGGCAAATATTTTAGAATGATTTGTATTTCAAAACATTCCATTTAGCAATAAATTTATTTATTTGAACCTTCACTTACATTCATGTTCAATTATGTTATTTGTTATACTGAAAAAGAAATGAAAGGTGGTAAGATGATGATGCTTGGACAGCATGCTTACAAAACTTTGAGAATTAGATGGCTAAGAAGTGATTTATCTGTAATTTCCAGATAGAGGTAGGTCCTGACCATGTCATTTCCAAAATGTTCAGGCACTTGGGGGGGGGTGGGAAAAACAAAACAAAACAAAAAAACAACCAAAAAACAAAACCCCAGCCTCATTCTTGCATATTGCAAGTCTGTACTTTTTGTAAATTAAAATTTAGTATGTAGAAAGGAGGCTAAAATAATTTGAGTTGTCTGATGTTAGTTCTGTATTCAGACTTTGCAGACAGGTGCTACAGATCAGCTGATGCACAGGTGCTACTTATTGCAGAATAACTAGTTCGTGTGTCTATGTCCCGAGTGTCCAAAAAAAGGGTGTAGTGCAGTGTAACTAACCCAGGTTAAGCACACACCTTTGAGTCCTTAATGTCTAGATACACCCTAAGTGATATGTGCAGATATGCCAATGTAAAGTGGTTTAGTATTTTGAACTCTGTTTATGAGCTCTGTATTTTACCTTTTCTTTCTTTTTTCTTTTTTCTTTTTTTTTTTTTTTTCATTTGTTTGTTTGTTAGGGACAGTTCAGCATTAATTTGGCTGGTACAGGTCTGAGATTATCCAGTACAGTTAGGTGGATTGCTCAGGGCAACTATGCAACTGCTGACATACACAGATCCCACGTAAGTCAATATTCTTTTCCTTTACCTGCTCTTATGGTCTTATGGCTTGGAATATTATGCCTCCAGAGGTACAAGTGATGACTCTCTAGTGAAAGCTAATTGTGAATCAAAAATAGTGCTCAAGGTCTCTGACCCATCCAACTCTTCTTCCAGATGTAATGCACAAGCTATGTTGAACCACACTGTCCAGAATCTAATCCACATCAACACTGCCTGCCTATTTTAAGAGCCTATTGTTATATTAATCAAGTTTATTAAAAGTTTTGAAGATACCTAATAATACTTAAAAAAAAAAAAAAAAAAAAGATACACACAACACTCCAAACCCACATTTTATTAAAGATACCCTACTACAGAGGATCCTTACAGGTTGCTTACCTCCAACTCGATTCGTGTGAGGAACCCAAAGACCAGTTGAAAAAGAACAGTAAGCACGCACAGTTTAAGACAACATTGGATGATAGTAAGCCAGGAGAGAAGGTATACAGTGATACTGATAAAGGATCTCCGTGCCCGTTTTGCTAATTTGATGCTGTCTCTCGATTTAGTATTTGTAGGTCTATTGTGTGCAAACCTCGGGGAGTTTTTTGTACAACTGTGATTTCAGTCGCTTTTCTTGCTTGACTGTTCTCTTTGTCTAATTCCCAGGACGGTACTAAAATATATGGAAGATGTGGAGGATTTTGTGGAAAATGTATTCCTAATACAGTTATTGGTCTCCAACTTCAAATACAGTGAGAACTCTGATGCGGTAAGAGCATCAAAGCAGGCACATCTGCCATTTAGGTGCAAATTGTAGGTGCTGTGTGTATATATATATATATATATTTTAATTCTTTCATCTCTGTAATGCTCATTACTGTAATGCTCACTACTAAGAATTCCTGTTTTCTTCAGTGTTTTTTCAGGGATGTACTAGCAGTTTGTGGGCTAGCAAGTGCATAAATCACAATCGTAAACCTTCAGGTTTTAATGGAGAGGCATTCATTCAATATACAGTATATATTAGCAAGTAAATTGCACTGAGGTTACTACCATGGATAACACTCTAAATTGTACTCTAATTGTAATACTTTACCTGCAACTAATCAGTGCAATTCTTTATGCAGTGTTCAGTAGAATTTATACTCTACTGGTTTTCTTGATCAACTGTACTAAATTATAGAAAGGAAAGAGTTATGGCTATATAAAGAAGACGGGTAATAATTTCAAATACTTCCAATTTTGTGAAACCTTTTAGGAATTATCTGTCAACAACTTACAGCAGAAAGTATGTAACTGACATTTTGGAGCTAGTTTCTATAGATCTGTGTGTTTCTCTGTCAGTAAAAGCGGGTTTTCCCCATCCCTTTCATTATATTCTTTGTGGTGCTCAAATACTAGCAGTAATCCTGAGAAGTGTGGTTTAACCTCTGTAATCTCTATAGCACATGTTAAACATCTAGGCTTAGTTTTGTTGTGGTTACAGGAAAAGAAAATAAGGAAACAAATTGCTTGAAAATCTGATTTTAAATCCCTGCCTCTCATCCAAATATACTGTAAAAGCAGTGTATTCTGTTTACTGTAGCACCTTGTATGTGGTTATAGGAATATGTATTTACTTAAACACTTTCCATATACACCTTACTCCTTTATACTGGCCAATGGCATATTAGTAAAGGTTGTAGTGTGTGTCCCCCCCATCCTCCAATTCAACATAGTTTTCAATAACTTTAGTGAAAACCCTGGGCAGAGGCAGCGTCAAGCCCCACAGTGGTTTTGGTGTCCATCTTTTACTCAGTTTAATTTTTCAGTGTTTGTAAATACAGTTCTAACATCTGCTGGTTACAATTATTTCTTCCAGAATAGTAAGTGTATGAAAGAGTTACAAGGTTTAAAAGACAATCTAGCTCTTTAATTTGTTGTTTTGTAATACTTTACAGTCCAGAACTGTAGAAATCTATGCATGTAGAGGTAATGTGTTTCAGGGCCAACTCTCAGGTATTCAGAATAAAATTTACCGTTACGTACCAGATAACTATACGTGCTTTTTCTGACAATATGCATACTGTAAACCAAATATTTGTTTTGCATGCCAGTACAATTGGTAGATGAAATGGCAGCTGTATCATATTTTTAGCCACAAAGAGTTAGCCGTGAATTAGCAACATGCATTAATTAAAAACAATACTGTACCACAGAAGTGTAAGCAGCTACTTTTTAGATAACGCATGTAGGTAATTATTTTGTGATCTCTGCATCAGAAATGTATTTTTGCACTATGTGCCTTATATTAGTTGTAAACATTAATAAGAATACAAGACATTATTTTCCTAGAAATGTTTACATTTATAATTAAAATCTTGTAATTTATAAACTATTTATACAATAAATATACTTGTGTGAATGATACCAGAGTGCGTACTTTTTTTTTTTTTGGCATCAAACGCTTAGTACAAAATGTTGCAGAAACATTTCAACTTGTTCATGCGCAGAATAACTACATTCTTAATACCTCTTCACAGTAGTATATGTTGACTTTTACTGGAATAGCTGCCACACAAGCAGGTTACAGTCACAGGAGTATTTTCCATGGAAGCAAATCCTACTTTAGAGGTACAAACTCCCTGTCTGTGTGCTCTTTCCAGTCGTCCCCCCATATTCACCTGTACCTTTCTTGGGGGGTTGCCCTGAAATAATGTAGAAAACTGAAATAATCTTCCCCCTCCTCGTGCTAAACTCGGATGGGTTCCTTTGTGGCACGGTCCCTCGACAACTGCTTTGGCAGAAGAGGAACTGCAGTCTGCCTCCGTCCCCAGGAGGACCATTTTCTTTTCAGCCCTGAAACTCCAGTTAAGGGTTAGGAAGTGCTCAGCTCTGCTGCCACAGAGTCACTCTGGAAAATCCACTACCAGACAAAGTGGCTTTTAACTCAGTACTCAACACAGCATGTTTTTATTGGGTAATAGTAGTGATTTTTGAGTAGAAATGTATTTTCTATAACTAGAGCAAACCCTGTGGCCCATGTCAACTTCCGCGTAAACCGGCACTGTATTGTATCGCTGGTTTTTGCATCTTTTCTTTCTTTTATCCTTGCTTGGGAGTTTCAGCCCTAGTGCAGGGAGAAAGTCCTTGTATGTTCTGGCATTTTGTCAATTCCTCGTGTTAGGATTTTGATTTTGTTGAGAAAAAGGGCTTAATCAACCACCCCCTTTCAACTTACTAACTTTTCATCCCGAGGGCAATTTAAGGAAAACGTGAGCCTGATGATCAGCTCTGAAGAGTTTGGAGACTTGCTGATGCTGACATGTTAGAAGGTCCGGGCGATAAAATGAGAATCATGGGTTGTGCTTGCAGTACGATGTTTCCACCTCCTTTAATTGACATGGCTGTGGATTTCCATCACACTGGGCAGCCGAGGCGCCCACCAGAGTTGCGGGTCGCTCCACCCCGTGGGTCTGCGTGTGCCGACCTGCCCGCGGCTGGTCACAGTCACGCAGCTCCCCAGCTCTGGTCGATGCTTAGGTAAGGAAATGCTGAACTGTCCCGTCGCTATTCCATACAGAAAAAATAATAATTAAGGAACGGTAACAGCTAAAGATGATTGTAAGGATACTTTGCTAGGTGTCTTCTGGGACATTGTCAATCCCATCAGTGACAGCATCAAATATTAGATGACACAACTGCACTTGCTTGCTTGCGTGTAGGCACACGCGCGCATTTAGTGCTTATCTGCATGTTGAATGCTGAAGATGGGCTAGATGTAACAAACCTTGTTGCTCACATTTTTCGAACAGAATGTCACCTGGTGTGCTATGAAATGGTGTACTCCCCCGTGGCAGTACCTCTGAGGTCTCCCATCGAGGTGTCTTCTACCTGTGTTTCCCCAAAGGTTAGACCTGGGAGGTAGCAGAGGAGCTGGAAAACCTGGCTCTGGGACCCCAAACAGGTCTCCATCCTAGCTGAATTCATCCTGGCGTGGTCTGTCGTGTCACTCTCCCTGCAGAGGGGAGCAGAATACACCCCGGCGTTTGATCTGGGACAGGCTCAGGTGTGTTGTACAATCAGCCGATCCCCCATCCGGGGGAAGAGTTGCGGCTGAATGATTTCAGCGTATATTTGTAGCTATGCAGGTTTCTGATGGCTGGGCGTGTATTTTTCTTAGCGAACTGAAAGGCTGTAACATCCCAGACGTACTTAAAAAAATTGAAGGAAAGCTTTGGGGCTTTTCTTCCTCTCCTGTAACCTGGAATGCGTTTAGTATAACCTCTCAGTTTTGTTGACTATTGGAAATGAAAGTTTCACATAATAAGGAAGGAGTTTATGTCTTTGCAGTTTTATTGTAGCGACGCACGAGATCCCTGAGAAGATCAGAATCTGAATAAAATATTACTATATCTGGCAAGTGCCTTCTATATCTTGCAGGGCTTTAAGTGAGATTAGTGAGAAGTGTGAGGGGTTGGGTTTTATCGTTTCCATAAAGAAACAGATTCCTGAAAATTGATGTTCTGTGGCTATCAAAACTGAACTTGAGTTAGAATCGGAACAGAAATATGCTGTAATATTTTAACCTTAACTTAAAAAATAGGGAACAGGAAAACTATGTACAAAACCAGTTTTGAAGCAAGAGAATTGAATATTTAAGTAGGAAATTAATATTAAAATGGGTATTACATATAAACATTGCGGTTGAGATTTCATAGTAATCTATGCTGGATTTATTTATAAGTTAAAACAATTTCCAACTGCACTCCAAAGAAACCTACCAGAATCTTTTCCAAAAATTAACTTTCATGATATAAGACGCTTCCATATTTCTGGTTTTATTGATGTGCTGCTCGAGCCGCGAAATGCCAAAGGCTGCACATAAATGCCTTTATACTGACTCATGTATCGACCAGTAACATGGGATTTTACTCACTTAACGCAGGTAAAGGTAGGACTGGAGCTCAGCGTGGCAGAACTGATATGATGTGATGTCCTCCGGGCTAGAGAGTGGCAACCCTGGGGAAGCATTTGCATCCTCTGGACCAGCTCATGGTCTCTCTTGTAAGACCTGCTCTGCTCTCCTGGAGTACTTGGCCATCTCTTCCTGAGCAGTTATGATTTTTCAGAAGGGTCTCATTATATCTATGCGTGAAAAAAAGCCTTTAAGGGAGGGCTTATCACACACCCCCACCTCCCCGGTGTGCTTTGGAAATAGGCTGAGTAGATGACAGAAAAATTAAGGTATGGATTTGAAAGCACATTCCTGCTTCACCATACTGGCTTTCCTTCAGGCAGAGCAGTAACTCCGAGGATCGCGGGGGAAAATTACCTGTGCTTTATTCAAACAGAAGAACAAGCTTTCTGACTTGGAGTTGAATCTGACATTTAATCTTCTCATCCACAGAAGGTGGTTTTCTTTTGCACAATTAAGTTTGTTTTGCAATACCGTAGCTTGAGAGGATTTTCTGGGCTTTGTTTATCCTGGCTTTAGAGAAGCAATCTGTGCTCTGTTTCTGATAAACTTCTCCTTGTGCTCAGTTATGACAGATATTCCTTTGAATTGACTGTATAAAAATACTGTAGCAGCAGAGCAGAGCAAAGATCTGACTGTATTTACGTCTATATTCCGCCTTTAAACATGAACAGCTGCACACACATTCATCTGTCTCATGTCTGAGTCTGTGCTGCCATCCAGAACCTTTTCCTTTTTAATAAACAAATGTTTCCTTCTTTAATCTGTGTGTGTGTGTTTTATCTCTGTTCCTGCAACAAAATTTTCTTGTCCACATGTGTTTTTCAAATCTTATTTGTATAATTAAACAAAGCATGCAACAGGGAGAACCCGCGCTGTAAATGGTGGAGAACTACTCTCTCTCCAAGTAGCTGAAATAAAACAAGTTATTTCTGTCTTGCACACCATTCCTATTTTGTTTTGGAAAGCAAAACCCCGCATTTATGAATACTGAAAGACTCTTTTTGAAATCACTGTATATGGTCTTTTAGAGTCTGATTTACAGAAGCGAGGACCATTCAAGGAGAACTCATGAATTTTCTATGTGCAAAAGGCTGGAGTGATTCATAGCAGCAGCATATATTTATGCCCGGTGGGATGAAATCCTTTTTTTTGCACTTTAGTTGTCTCCAGCAGTCATTCATTGATCGTGGTAATGGCATTGATGGTCAGTTCATCATTTTCCATGGCTTTTTTGATGTTCTTCTGGAAGCCGGAATGACTGAAAATACAGTTGCACAGAACACAAATTGAAATTTGTTCTTGCAAAATCAGAGGGCAGAAAGTTTCTTTTTAATGCTTTGTATTTAAAATTTTCTTGCAGAAAAGGCTTGTTGTAAAAACATTTATTTAACACCTCAGTAAAGAAAACAGCAGCCCTGCTAGTATTTGTGTTCCTGGAAGTTCTGCAACTCAGACAGGGCTAAGCAAGCTGCCACCAGTAGCCTCTTTCATCAGGGTTTACAAGGTATTTAGCTAAGAATTCTTTTGCCCTTCAATTATTGTTTTCTGCCTTACTTTTCTGGCAAGAGTAGTAATAAACGTAACAGACCCCAGTTCCTCAGCTAAATTCCTGCTTGCAGCAGAGAGAAGGGAAAAAGAGGAGTAAGTTCGGAGTTGTTACCTCAAAGGGAAAACACACAACCTGTGTGCTAGCGTAAAAGCTGAGCTAAAAATGGCACCGTAAAAGAGATTATTTTACTTCTGAAGTCCTCCCTTCCATATCAGGATTAGAGATTTGTTGCTACTCTTTCTTACGTGGCCAGGTATATTTTTCATATTATGCTGCCAAATATTTACTCAGAGGGATTATTTTGAGTGGGATCTATGGAGAATGCAGATAGGCAGGCATAAAAGGGGGAGATTTTCTTTGGACTGGAAGTACACCCTCCTGCAATGTGTTTGCCTGGCCAGCTGTCGACAGCATTGCTTTGTATGAAATTCAACATTCAGAATATTTTCAAAGCAAGGAAGGAAGGGGATTCTGGAGCGCTGTTTCCAGCAGTAACTTACACCCCTGTTTAAGCAGAGGGACAGAGAAGGCTTTATCTTTAAAATGGAAACAAACTTCTGGCTAACTGAAAAGCTTACCTAGCCCATAATCAAACAAAAACCCCACCATTGTTAGCAGCACTAACAATGATCCTGCCATAATAAATTTTAAATCAGCTGTAAGAATCATAAAATTTTAATTAAAAATGTGTCTACAGGCCATTCTGTGCTGTGCAGTGTCTTTTTCTCGCTGTGTGTTTTGTTCCATGCACCACAACCTTTGTTTCATATCTTTTGGATGAGCCTGACTTTTCTAACTGAAACAACCTTCTCTAGGAGAGATTAGTTCTTCAAAATTTTTTTATTTCTGCTTCAATCGCTGAAAAAAGTGAGATGGAATATTTTAATGTCATTACCCTAGAAACACACATTCAGACAACTGTGTATTTAAATATTTCTACCCACCCCCCCATACACACTCCTGATCAAGCCTGTGGCCTTTTCCGTGTCAGAAGGCAGAAGCTGGCATGAGCATAAGCAGCAACTTGGCAAAGTTTTTTTGTTTTTGCTTTTTTGTAATGTGGTACATTACAAAAAAAAAAAAATTCTGTGAATTGGTGTGACCACTGTTCAGTACAATAAAAGACTTCTGGCTCTGATTCCACAAGTCGCCATACCAGGGTGTATTTCTAGCCCTTCATTGAATCTCACTAATATACGTGTAATTCTGCGCTGGTGCATGGATCTAATGTGGGGATTCAGTTCCCCCTGTTTGAGACCTTAAACTGTGGGGTTTCTTATGTTTGTTCCTGGCCAGGTGTCTTCCTCTAGTGTTTTGTCCAGGACAAAGCGCATGGTTATTTTTCAAGATATGCTATTGCTGATAGGAAAACAGGAGAAATGGTGTAACGCAGTAACACTTGTGGGTTTTTTAATCGGGAGTTGCTATTTAAAATTTCTGTCTAATTAGAAATGTTGCCAGTTAAATTCCCCATTGCTACGCAAGCATTACTTGCTCTGAAAGCAGAGATTTCCTGTGCATCTGAGGGCATATTTTGCTTTGAAGGTCTATCTACTTGTGTACTGTGCTGCTAATTCACCATACAAACCAAAGCTAAACGGTGTGCCGTTCCAAGTACGAGCTAAAAAACATCAGAATATTAGCTACGAGGACATTAAAATGATCTCTTGGCGTGCAGGAGACAGGCTGTCATCCCTACGTAGCTGCAAGTAGCAGACGAGAGTCTCAAACCTAGCTCTTCTTCCCGAAAAGAGCGTGTCAAAGCATTTCCCTTGTGTATATAAACCCCCTGCTCGTTCGGCTGGGAAGCGATTGAGTTTTCTGCGCTCGCCAGGTTGACCCAGTCCTTGCTCCAGCGATACCGCGTCATCAGCAAAGGTCTCGTCCGTGAGTCGCGAAGGAGGGAGCTCCTTCCATCCAGCGTGGACTTCGGTGGCTGGTGCAGACCTCGTGCCTTAGCATCTTCTAGAGGCAACGTGGCCTCTAGAAGGTTCCCCAGAAGGGCCTTCTGTCTGTCTCGTAGCTGAGCCCGACTTCTTTCTGCAGGCACGTCGAGGAGCCCGGGGGTCCTGCGTGCAGCCGTGGCTCACGCGGGATGGCAGGGCACCTCCGAGGCTCAGCGCTGGGGTACCTGCTGGGTCCTGCTCAGGACAGGTCTCCTTCTGTCCTGCCGAAGTTCAGAGGCCGCCTGTCTTTCGGCCCATTGGAAATAGTAAGACAAGTCGAGTATGAAAGATGTTGTCTTCAAATCTCCAATTGTCTGGTTTTAGGGTTCTTGACTGTTCTTAGCATTTATTACCTGTAACAAATTTCTCAGTTTCATTACCATCGATAACCAGAGGCTCCAGCTGATATCAGCGGTCTGTTTTCTATTGTCCTGTACAACCAGAGGCCTCAGGGCAGGAGGACTGTAACGCACTGAACAGCGAAAGACAGAAGGTGACATACGCTGCTAAAAAACTGGGAAATAATGTTTGATGATTTCCCATCCAGCTCCCTGCAATAGAGTCAAAGATACTTCTTAACAGGAAAATGTGACTATCAATCCAGACAGGAAATATTAAATGGGTCTTGCCAGGCATCAAATAAAATCTTGCCTTCGTGGCTACATCTACCCCACCAAGTAGCGGCACAACACGGTTCACCCCCATACGTCTATAGGTACAAATCCCCTCTCTGAGGCCGCCCCGAAACGTGCCCACACGCTGTCAGGAGAGCGGTACAGGCCAAAACAGCACCAAGAAACGTGGCGACAACTGAATGCCCCAGCCGGCGAGGCAGAGCTCGTCCCATACCCCAGCCCTGTTTAATTTACCACCCCTGGAGCAGCCCTGAGGCTGAGAGCGAAGAGACCCTCTCGCACACAGCCAACGCTCTTCACCGTGGCCGCAGAGCATCACGCCTTATCGACGTTTGTTGCAAAAACCTTTAACAGCCCCAGGCGCGGGAGATGCAGGGATGAAACACTTGCTAATGTATTCCTTCCCGTGCATGGGGCTGTCGTGCTGGTTCCCTATCCCCCTTCCCTCTCCTCGTTAACAGCGATGGTGAATTGGATCGCTAATCTTCCCTCGGTACGTTTTGAAGGAGGGGGATGCTCGCTCGAGGAAAACATCTTGAATTTTTAAGAAGTTGCAAAAGAGTCTGTAACTCTGGCAGATTGCGAGGGAGAGGAAATTTGTGGTTTTGAATAACATAAAGTGGCGCCAGCTCCTCTACTTTTATTCCAGGGGAAATTTTATTAACAGTTGGGAAATACAATCTGACTCCAGATTTCTCTATCACAGACCCCTCAGATGCGACGTCCTGGCTGCGAGGCGTCCGCGGGCGCAGAGGGGTTGCCGTAACGAGCCCGTCGCAGGCTCGACACCTCTCTCAGAAACCCGCAACGCGGCGCATTTGTTCGCTGCAAATCTGCTTTGCTGTGCTGGGTGCTGCCCGGTGGCCCTGGGAAGGGGGTGCTCCGTATTTTGGTGGACGTGGAGGAGAGCTGCGACGGGTCTGTGAGCTGGAGCAGCCCCCCTTTACCCAGCCAGCCCCCCTGGCCGCTTTGCAGCTCTGCAACCGACTCGCCCTGGCTCAGGGTAGAAACCTGGGACAGAAGTTTAGAAGTCAGGATTGGGGAACATCTGGTTCGCATTTACCCAGAAAAGTTTGCATCAGACACCAACTGCTTGGGCCGATGGAGAGAGGGAGTGTATTTCTCAAGCATCTTCAGACTAGGCGCAGTTTCTGAACTTGAAGTAATAAATTAGGGCTTAAGGAAACGATTTGAAATCAGATGGTTGAAACAGAGACGTTCTCTGAGAAGACATAAGTGTTTATGTTAGCAATCTGATTTCTCTTCCCCCTTTGTTGTGCCAACTTTTACAAGAATCCGCATACGGCCTTTGGGAGAAATATTTGGCCTGCGAACGGGAAAGTTTGCTCAGCAGCACAGTAAAACTGCAGGAGCTCTGAAATGCTCATTTTACGGTATCGTGTGCACTGACAGCAGTGTAATATTTAGAGCAATCACTTCCTAACCCTTTTCTTCAGCACATGGCGAACCCACAAGCTGAAGTCAGGAGCACACCAGATGTTACCCTAATGTCCCACAAGATGGTGACAAAATAATTCTAATTACACAACACTTTGATTTGTGGTACATACAGACTTAGCGACTCCAAATATTGTCTTACCATCAGTTGCATTAACCTCTGCTTATACAACATACTTTGGGCATATTTTAATGGCTTACTCATTTGGCAGAGGATCATTCCTTTAAGTACTTTGTTGATTATATTTTAAATTAATTTCAGGACTACACAGCAAGTTTCAGTCCTCCCACATTAGGAGTCACAAGTTCCCTAGATGATGGAGAAGGAAAAGCACTTTTATTGCTTCTGATCCATCCTTTTGCCAGACTGCTTGCCCTCCCTCCCTCTGTGATGTTTTTTGTGTGAGGTCTTATGGTCCATAAATTCTTTCCTTTCTGAATTAAGCATGAAAAAAGTGGCTTGGTAAATTAGGCATAAGAAAGGTGACCACTGTAGAGCAGGTACATGATGTCCAGAGGAAAGGCTGGGAACAAATGTGGTGGGGAAGAACTGAGGGTCCCGAAGCACAGGACGGCTGGAAATCACCCCTTTCTGCCTTTAGCCCCCAGATAGTTTATTAGACTTTTTTTTTTTTTTTTTTTTTTTTTTAAAAACTATGAACACTTTTGGCTATTTGCTTTTTTGGGCAATCAAGTTGAGAAACTTGAAAGAGGCCTGAACTCACCTCTTGAAAATCGTGTCCTCAGACTGGGCACTGGAGATGAAGCGGGCATCCCACTTTACTCATTGCTTGTCTTTTGGGGGTAAATGTATCGTCCAGTATTAGAAACAGTTGCTTCCTTGGGTCCTATTGTTTTAGAAACAATAAAGGAAGCAAAATCTTTTTTTAGGCTGTCAGGAGACAATAGAAATACTCTGTAAATGCTAGCTGTTCATTTCAGTGAAGGCCAGAGCTGTTTTTCACAGACTGAATGACTCCGGCCGTTCAGGTGCCTGAAGAAGGTTGTAAAGAAAACACATTCCCAGCTGTAGCCGTGGGTTTCTATCAATAGATGGCAAGATCAGACTAGTCCTTTGGTTAAGACCTACCCATGCATTTCAGTGACTTGAAAGCCACAGGCCCAGATTTTCAAAGGTATTTAAACATCTAATTCCCAGTCATTTAAATATGAATTTGCTGCCTAACTATGTTCCATTTCTGGCCCTAAATACCACTTTAAAATGCCTTACGCATTCAGGAGCCGGTGTTAAATGCAAAGCTGGTGTGATAAAGCAGGGCTGTGCAGAGACGCCCAGCTTGTTCTGCACCAGCTTGTTTGGCTATCAGACGTGGTGTGCCCACGTGAGGACGGCAGCCTGCCCGGGAAAATCAGCCCTGCTGAGGCACGTCCTTAAATCAGCTTCAAAATCTCACCTCCCGCCCTCAGCGCTGCAAAGACATTTGCTGTGAATTTCTTTCCTAAGGATTTTGGCCAGGACCAGTACGGGCCGATTGCAACGCACTCCTCGTTTTTCATACGGCACGTGAGATTCAGCTGGGTTTCTTGTGGCGATGTTTAGCTCCTACCCTGGGAGACGGGATGCGGCCAGTTGGAAAAGCACATTTTGACGGCAGTGTGAGCAGCAGCGAGTGAGATGGTTTGAACTCAGGGACAGCCCCGTCCTCAGCTGCAGTAGGGCTTGGCGGGATGTATAATTTTCCCACTTGAATTCTAATTTTAAGGGTTATCCTCCCGCTCCCTCCCTCTCCGTGTCTCTTTCTTCAAATGCCACGTAAACTCCGTCCCAGCCCTGCTTCGTGGCAAATTCCCACGCAGGTGCATCGTCCGGCTGTACGTCGTTCCACACCTCCGCTGCTGTCTGATGCTGCGTTTGACACCCGGCAGCGGAGGAAACCCTGCCCTCCCCTGCCGGCACAGCCACGCTGAACGAGTTCCTGCCGTCTACACCCACTTTTAGCAGGTTTTTACATATAAGCAAAGCGAATGATCACAGGCGCAACCGTGCTTGTCTGGAAGTGGGCTGTTCGCACTTGTATAATTTTCAAATAAGAAGCTAGATGCCTAAACCCATGTTCAACATATAAATAAACATGACCTAATTTTAAGCATCTGCCATTCCCATGGGCTTTGCAGACATTATTTAAATGTGCAGTCTTTGGCACCCAACTGGGAAAGTTTTGGCTTACGTTTCCATGGCCTGTAAGAAAGCTCATTTGTGTGCCATTATTTTAAAGGCATAAATACAGTGATCTGCAAGCAGGCTTCTGGGCTTACCATCAATCCTGGGCAAAACATCAGAGTTACTGATAAAGAGTTCTCTTTGCAGGAGAATGCTATCAGCAATGCCAGCTGATACGGTTTTAGGGAAAACAGCTCTCGTCAGACTCACCGGGCATCATTTTTCAAGCTATTTTAACGTGGATGTTTTAACAAAATAAGGTGGTTGATAAAGGTTTTAAAACCGATAAAATTTATTTAGGCTTCTGCAGGGCATTTAAGACAATCATGATGATTTTTTTTTCATTAGCAGAAACAACAAAAATTTAACTGTAGAAGAGAAAACATTCTCAGATGACTGTTTTTCTAGTCAGGCCCCACAGGGACAGGTTCTTGGCCCTATACAGCAATGAGGGGGAAAAATCATTAAACTATGAATGAAAAATGCCACAGAAAATGCAGAGCCCTGCCCCTCTATTCTTACTTGGCTTTCCAGCCAGAAGGCCAACTGGATCAGTTTGCTCAGGATCTCCTGATATAATTGAGTTGAGTTTTGAACATCTCCAACAATGGAGAGTCCACAGTCTCTGAGCACCCTCTTCCAGTGTTTGACCCTTATAACGGGGGGGGGAAAATTATATCTTACTATCTAATGGGAATTTTCTGTGTTGCAATTTGTGTCTGCTGCCTTACATGCTTCCAAAAAGGGTACGTTTTCTTCTCTATAGCCCCATTAAATTTTTGTAGACAGCAATAAGGTCTCTCCAAAGCCATTTCTTCTCTGGACTGAACAAGCCCAGCTCCCCCAGCCTCTCCTGACATGCCTTGTGCTCCAGTCCCTGACCAGCTTGGTGGCCCTTTGCAGCTCCTGCTCCACTTTGTCAATGTCTTTCTTGTGCTGGAGAGGACCAAAACTGGACAAAGTATGCCAAACCTGGTTTCACAAATGCTGGGTATGAGGGGATTTGATATCTGCAAAACCACTGAGAGCGTACCTCACCCTGTAACCCAGATTTTGAATAAAGATGTTGAACTGGATTGGCTTTGGTGTTGATCCCTGAGGATGCCACTATTAACCAGACACCAGATGGACTTTGCCCTGCTGCTCACCATCCTTAGTCTTGCTGGTCACCATCCATCTAGCCAATTTCCACCTATCCCGCAGTCTAAGATTCTTGCCCGTGTCTCACCAGTTTGGCTATACGGATACTGTAGAAAGTCTCGCTGAAGTCAGAGTAAACAATAATTCCTGCTCTCCCCTTGTCTGACTGCCAGCCGTCTCATAGCAGGTTGGTCACTGCCTCTGGCAAACCCACTCTGGCTGTTCCCAAGCACTTTCCCATCTTTTATGTCCTTGGAAATGGCTTCCAGGAGGATCTGCTCCATAAACTTCCTGGGACTGATGCAAAATGGTCTCTTTAGCCTCAGAATAAAATGAAAGTCTGAGTATTTCTCTACATTGGAAACAGCTCCTAATACTCCTGTTCAACCTCTTCATAAATGATCTGGATGGTGGTATTGAAAGCGCTCTCGTCAACTTTGCTGATGACACTAAACGGGGTGGTGAGGTGGACGTGTCGGAAGGGAGAACCGTCTTAAAGACAGGCCTTGGGCTAGCGAGAACAGTATGAAGTTTAACAAAAAAGATAAGTACGAGGTCCTGCACCTGAGATGAAATAAGCAAAGAGTCCAGTACAGGCTGGGGTCTGGGTGGCTGGGGAGCAGCCGCACTGAAAAGGACCTGGGGGTCCTGGTGAACAGCAAGCCGTGTTGGATCCTGGCCTGCACCCCCACAGGGGCATTACTGGCAGAGGTAGAGACGTGATCACCCCACTCTATTCAGGGCTTATCAGGCCGCATCTGGAGTACTGTGTCCAGTTCTGGTCCCCCCACGATTCAAAAAAGTTGCATACACACTGGACAGGGCCCAAAGGAGGGCCACAAAGATGATCCAAGGGCTGTTCTTTGAGGAAAGACTGAAGGAGTTGGGTCTCTTCTCTTTTGAGAAGAGAATACTTCTGACGATGAGGTGATGAGGTCCCCCCCGAGCCATCTCACCTCACTTGAGAAGGGGGGACCTCATCACAGTATTCCAGTACTTAAAGGGCAGCTACAAAGAGGATGGAGGTTCTCTCTTCACAAGGAGCCGTACAGAGAAGACAAGGGACAACTGGTACAAATTGCACCAGAAGAGGTTTCATCCTAATACAAGGAGGAAATTCTTTACGGTGAGAACAATCATTCACTGGAAGAACCTTCCCAGGGATGCGGCAGAGTCCCCATCACTGGAAGTTTTCAGGGTGCGATTGGACAGGGTGCTGGATAATCTCTTCTAGTCTCCCTTTCCCACAAAAGGTTGGACCAGATCATCTTTCGAGGTCCCTTCCAACCTGGGCTGTCCTACGATTCTAATTCGCAGGCACTAAGAGAGCGTGTGATTTGTACTTACTCAATTTATGAGTTTTTAAGACAACTATAGAGTAAAATTGGACCGGAATCAGTAGAAAACACGAATGTCCTGAGTTCCATGTTACTGCTTCATCCAAAAATGTGGCCAAATATTTTTGGACCATTTTTCCTTTCCTCTTTGTGGAGAGCATGATACGTAGCCTGTTCGCTTCCAGCGGACACTATTCCTGATATCAGTTTCTATCCGCACAGGTCTGCTTGAGCTGGAAATTGCTAATTGGACCAGAAGTGGAGGACAACTACAGTCTTGGGGGGGACACACACGTATCAGCCAGTTTTGCAAACCAACGTGTAACTGCAGCCCCCGGGGGAGCAATGGAGAGGGGAGCAGGCACAGGCTGAGGAACGGGACATCTCTCCAGATCCCATGGCCTCTGGGGGAGACGTGGCCACAGGGAAAGCGGCTCACATCCTTCCACTGCTCTTTGCAGCTCGGCGAAGAGACCAGCCTTCTCCTCACCGGCCGGCAGGTGAGGAGCAGAAATGCAGCCCCCTCCGCTCCATGGCACCCCGTACTGGGATGGGGACCTCTGGGAGGGGAAGGGAAGGTCAGGGACAGAAAAGGGAAGGAGGGGGGGGGAAGCTGTGACCTCTCTAACTGCCTCAGCAGGATCCGGCAAAGCTCCGCTGCCGGAGCCCTTCGGCACGGCACGGGGCCCGGCGCGGTGCAGCGGTGCCATTCCCTCCACGTCTTCAAACCTGAGCTCTGTCATCACTTCTGCTGCCTCCCTCCTAAAGAAAAAGAAAGGCCGCGCTCTGAAATTTCTGGAGCAAGATGTTCTCCGACAGCTGCCTTTTGCTGATCCTGCCCTGAAAACACAAAATGTTGCGGCGTTTGGGAACACGCATGAGGAAGACAAGCTCAGTGCTGGCTTAAAGGCACTTTTGGCAGGAGATGAAAGATGGTCTCTCTCTCTCGCACACACGCACACGGACAAATAGGAAGAAAAGCTCTCAGGGGCACAATCCATTAAAGTTCATATCTCTTCTGGGCTGTCAGAGATAGTCACTGGCACGGGCCCTGCTGGAGCGCAACCCCAAAAGGGATTTTTAAAAACAAATCCTCAGCCGGTGTATACCTTGTATATCAGCATAGCCCACAGCAATTTGTAGAACAGGCGGAAGAAGACTAATATATGATGATACGCAAGCACGATGAATATTTTCCTCTTAATTGAATTTCCTCTGGCCTTCTGTAGTGAACTGACTGAAACAAAGGCTCTGCTGTTTCATGCCGTTCGTGAAAAGTTCAAGATTTTTGGAAATTTGACTCAGTCCCAACCAGGACAGAGATAATCTTTACACATAGCTGTATGTATAAATGCAGATACCAAGAGGAAATTCTAAAAATATTTAACTTGGAAAACTGAATATCTGATACGAAATGCAGAGCTACTGATTGTGTATGGTCTTGTCTGTTCTGCTGCTGCTGGAAGTGGCTGTAGAACCAGCCAGAACATGGACAGCAAACTCAGACAGAAATCCCAACTGGAAAGTAACCTGAAAAAGTCACCAGACCTTTCTTGACAGAAACGACAGCATGCATTTTATCAGTTACAACCGAGAAACACAGCTCAAGTGCAAATATTTGCAACCGACCCAGAATTAAACACTTGCTCTGTTATGGGGTGATCAGTGCTAGGTCGTCGTGAGAGCCGTGTAAATCCAGACTAACACGGCTATTGTGAACGATGGGGAGCTGTGCTGCGGTCCTGTCGGAAAACACCGTGTTGACTTGATTTGGTTGTACAAAACGTTGGGACAAGTAGTGGGAATTTTTCTGCAGGAAAACGTGGGTTTAATGTTAGAGGACTGAAAACAAGCTGGGCTGAAGAGCAGAGCCTTAAGAGCCTTCCTCATCCAGCACACGCTTCGGGTTTGTTAGGAGCTGAGCTGCGCCTGTAAAAGCCCCATCCCTCGGTCTCCCACCAACAACCTCAGCCTCCTCTGACAACAGCAGATCAAAAGGACTAGAAATACTTAATAGGTGCCCCGGGTCCATGTCCTGGCCACGGTTAGGGGGATGCAGGTCTCGGCATCCCGACTGGCAGGCAGCAGCACGTGCTCCTGGCCGGCATCACCTCTTGGTCACTTGGGGAGCGCGAGGGGTCCTGGTTGGGGGATCCAACCTGGGCAGGGGGTTGCTTAGACCGGACCAGCCACCGACAGGGACGTCCGAGCAGCCCCAGCCACAAGCGCGTCTCAGAGTAAAGGCACGTGGCAGATGCATCCTCAGCCCACGGTTTTGAAATTGTTTCCGTCTGCGTTACGGCTTACTCCTTCTGATCAGAGCCGGTGAGAGTTTGAGCGAGCAGAAATCACAGTCTGCTCACAAACGCGTCAGAAGAGGGAGACTAAGAGTAGCCAGTGATTCGGCATGAGTTAACTGATGTGAGACACAACCCGGGGTTTGTAAGGTGCAGAGGAACTGACGTGTCAAAGCGACGTAAAACGTAGTTGAACTCCTCTGGATAAGCGTCACCATCAATTACTCCAACTACTTCGGCTTTTGGGCCAAAGTCCAAGGGCAGGAGCAGTACTTCAGTCGCTTGCTTGCACCAGAGAAATCACAAAGACCGTGCAAGTTATGCGAGCTTGTTAGACCATTATACCAGAGCCCCCAAATTGCCACGCAACCGCTTGCGAAGGTGCTTGTAAAAGCTGCTCTTCGGGTGTCTTTGGGGCCCCTGTGGCTGCAGGGCTGGTGCAATCTGCTGGTGCTAAATTCAGCTGGGGCTGACCATGCCCGAGCAGACCTGGAGAGCATTAACGTGCTGCTCGTGGCTCCGTTTGCCGGCCATACCCAAACCTCCGAGGCTTTCCCGGTGCTTCGGGCTGTAGCCAGCAGGTCGTGCAGGGCAGTGGAATTCTGTTCTCCATCTCCAGCCAGTTCTCTCCCCCTCCCTGCCCACCCCCTTCTCAAACCTGATGCAAACGCGTTGCATATTTGATGTTACATTCAGTTTACGTCACACCCTTCTTTTAAAATTTTGATTTCTGGCCTCATTGCAGATTTTTTGCGACCCAAGTGCAGAGGTGCTGTGCGTGGGTGCAGGGAGGGAAGGGGCAGAAATTAAAAGCCCAGCTCAGGGGGTAGCAGGGACCCATCTCACCCAAGGGGGCCAGGGGAGCTGGTTCGGGTTTTAGGAGCCCAGGAGGCCCCGACCCAGGTGGTAGAATTGCAGTAATAAATAAAAAAAATTCAGTTTAAAGCTGCGACAAAGACAAGTTACGAGTGTAAATTAGAAGCCTAAATCCTACTCGACAGCTCTTAAGATCTGGGGCAATGATTTGAGCCACATGTCTGATTATAGTAATGGCATATTTTAATGTTGCTTGTAACTGAGCTTAATCTTCACCGTACTTGGTACCTCAGTGTCTGCAAAGGGCAGACTCTGCGTTACAAACCCGGGCAGCTGGGGTGGGCAGAGGAGCCCGAGGGTGGCATTGGTCTGGGTAACGGGGGCAGGATCAGACCTTCTGGTTCTGAGCAGGGGCTGAAGGCTTCTGTGGTTGTAAGGGAAGAGAGAGCCGCTAGAGCAATTAACGGCCCGGTTTCTGGTGAGCAGACCTTTCTAAGGGCCAGGGAGATGTGCCTGAGCAGCCATTTCGAAAGCAGCCCGAGCTGTGCAATGCGTGGTGGGTCCTGTCACCCGCATCACCCCCGCTCTGCAGGGCAGGACCAATTTACCCCGCCTGAATCGGGATGCCGAGGCTCTGTCAGTGGCTTCGGACATGCCTCTGTCCCAAGGAAGAGCTTGCAAAACTTCATTCATTCAAATTTTCCCGAATTGTTACTGGTGGTTAGTATACGCACGCTTCAAACTCTGCGGGACGTGGCACCTTTGTGCACCGCTTTTCACGTGATCACCACAGAGCACGGCAGGAGTTGTTGGATTCGGAGAGATTATTGAAAAAATAATCGGCTGAGGAATATAGAGAAAAAAGAATTGGGGAGGGCGGGGGGGGGGCTCTGTTTTGTTTTGTCTTTTTTTTTTTACTTTTTTTCTAAATATTGTGGGGCATGTTGTGGAAAAATTTTAGCCATCTGTCTAACGGATATTAGTAAAGTGGCGACTGTGTTAAAAATAAAGTGCCAGGTTGTCCTCTGCAGAAAGTTAATAAAAAGAAGGAAGTGAAAGACTGCTCATTATTTTTAATGACTTTGCTTTCCAGCAGAGTGCCCGTATCTCCCTGCCTTTACATTCTGCCTTATTTCAGTTCGTTACGGCACATTCAACTGCTCTGGAGAATGATGGCTTTGTTCTAAAGCACTGAATTTATCAAGAGGCCCCTGGCCCAGCCTGGCCAGGCTGTTAATCACAGCCCCGCTGCCAGGAGGAGGATGCCGAGAAGAGGCTGATGCACGGCCAGTCCAGCCGGGACGGCTGGGAGAGCCGTGCCGGGCGCTAGCGGAGCTGAACGCCATGCGCAAAGCTGTCATCGGAGTCGATTAAGCGGTGCTCGGCGACTGCCTGAATGTTTTCTGCCTGCACGTCTCTGTATTTGTCTCTCTTACCGGCTCCGCCTGACGTGAGCCTCTCATTCCCTGTCAACGGATATTTGCTTTATTAACTTTAAAATATAGGACACGTTTTGCAGCTCAGAAGATGAAGATTCATGAGTGTGCAATTCGGACCACGGTACCAAGGCAAGCACCCGGAGCATTCAGCTAAATCTGCGGGCTCCTCGCAGGCAGCAGGTAGAAAAGCTAAAAGCAGAAGCTGCATTTCCAGATTGGACAACCAATAGCTTTTCTCAACAGCCTGGCTTGCAAAAATCCACGCTGTGTTTCTCTTAATCTAAAACTCCTCTGCTGTGCTCTTTGCATAAATTGAGGCCCACGTTGCAGCCAGTTTTTATAGCACTACAGTTACAGTGATTTATTTGGAAACAAGATGCGTATTTTCTAGGGCTAAGAGGAATCACCTAAAAGGGGTCCACTGCCAGTCTCCATGGTTTTTCCAGGGTTTCTTCTTGCAGCTCCTCACAAACTCATTTTCCAGCAGATTTTCGTTGTGGTGCCCTGCCTCCTCTTCTAGCTTATCGATGGTTGTGGCCCCGCAGCAACACCTGCATCTCGTATGTAACGCGAGTGCAGAAGTCCTAAATGCCGCGGAGAAGTCACCGCGTGGCTCGGGGCAGCAGCAGAGGATGGAGGGAGACCTTGCACAGATGTGCTCACAGCTGGAGTGCCTCCCTGGATCTTTCCGTGACTTTCCTGTAGCTGCTGCTCCCTGTCGCAGCTGCCGCTCCTGGGAGTACGGAGGCTCGTGGGAAACTGAATTGGGGAAATTTGTAACCGCAAGGGCCTTCCCGCACAAACGATGTTCCGCTGGGACAACGGCCCTCAAGACCAGCCTGGCCAATGGGAGAAGGATCGGGTTTTCCTGGGGTTGGGGTAGGGTTGGATGGGATAGTAAGGAGCTGATGCGTTAAATTCTAGGCACAGCAGGCTGGCTGATATTTTGAATTTGCTTACCTTTTAGCGCAGAACAAGGCCAAAACTCATTTGTATTTCAAACCCACATTTTTTTGCCTGTCTTAATCCGGGAAAGGAAAACTGTGACCAGAAGTGTAGTCCCCTTGTCTAAATACTGGCATGCCAGCGTTTAGAAAAAAGGACTCCACCATGATTCTTCCCAATTGCTTGCAGAGTGAAAAGAGAGCTTCAGGCAGGGAGGAAAATTAGCCCATCGCTGCGTGGAAACGCAGCCAGAGATTTGGGGGGGGGGTGGGGGTGGGGGGTGTTGTTTCTTTGCTTTCCAGCCATACCAGACATCAAACTTGGCTGTACCCTGACAAGATGCTACAAAGCGCTCTTCTGGCAGTAAGTTAACAAGAGAAACATTTGATAGATGCCTACTGGCAAGCTAATTAGAAGAGAAGGGATTCACTGGATTGCAGGAAAAACAAAGGAAGGAAATCAAAATATTCTGGCAGATCATTTAAGGTCCTCATCCTGGGAGAGGGGGAGTAACTGGTTTCATTTCCCAGAGGCTAATCCTGCTCTAATTGAGTTATTATTGGAGTCTGAAGGAAAACAATCCACAGGGAAGGTGTGATTGCGGCTGCTGGGGGGTGGGACACGGGGAGACAATAGGTTGCAGTGTGTGAAGTGACACAGGGTAACACCGGTGACGTGCAAATCTCGGCGGCGTAAGAGCCCTAACTGGGCACAGTGGTTAGCGTTACGCTATGGACGGGGAGCATTGAGAACACGCTCATGATTCATGTTGACCCAGTGGTTTCAAACTCATTAGTCTTCCAAGAGAAAAGGCTCGATCTTTTTCTAAACACAGACCAGACAACCAGGGATCGCACGTTACAACGCGGTAGCTATAACTTACTCACGAACTACAAAAAACCAAACTACATATTTACAAACCCACCAGGTCGGTGAGATCCTGGTTTTGTGAGAGGCGATGCCATGCATGCTGTACGACAGAGCTTTAAGGACAAAGAGGCATCGAAATACAGTAAGTCTGGGAGCCGAGCAAAGGCTGAGGAGATTTGCATTTTTCAGCATTGGGAAAATCTGTTGTGCTTTCCATTAACACTGGAAAATTGTTTTGAGTCCCTAGTTTGCATAATTAAAATACATAGCTAGAAAGGAATTCAAATTTGGGCTAAATTACACTGAGGAAACTACGTTCAGTTTTGATCATTTTGCTTGACAAGGACTTTTTGGTATTAGAAATGCACTGAAGATATACTATTACTAAAATAAGAACTATTATGGAATGCCTAAGGGATACAATTTATTATCCAGATAAACTTTCAAATAAGCAGACATAAATGCATGCTAAATTACAATAAAATTCCTGTGGAATTACATATTTCTTCCATAACAGGCCAGACGATCGCATCTCATGAATGTTATTACTGTGACTACTGCGGTTCTCCAGGGAAGTGCAGAAGACACAGTGAGCTTCAGGTATGGTTAGATAGCGTGAGCATATGGTAAATTAACTAAACCAGCCTCAGAAGGGGAAAATCCAGCAAACGGAACAACCGGGTGGAAAAATACCTTCCGCCTCTTCAGATAAACTTTAATCTAAGATGTATTTTCCTGCCTGAAAAAGGTGGAAATGCCTTTTCTCCAGAAGGACTTGAAGGGAATGAGGAAGTGTTGAAACAGCTGACTACGTGAAGATCCTGTCAGATATTTGATCAATAGCTGTGGTTTGGCGAGGAAGGTGTAAAAATCTGGTACCTTCGGTTGGACCGGGGTTTCTGAGATTTTGGGCCAGGTTTTCAAGTAGGGTTTTTGTTTCAGTGTTTCCAAGAGTTTTTCCAACTGGTAAAAAAAAAAAAAGAATAGCCTAAAATTAGCAGACCAGAAGTATTTTACATTGCTGGAGTATGTGTATGTGCAGGCAATGGGGATTGCTAAGAAAGGGAAAAGGTCATTGGAAAGCAAGGAGCCAAGGCGCACCACCTAAGCTTGCAGATTCACCCGACATACAGCTATGGAGAGACAAAAAAATTAGAAATGCTCCTCTCTGAATACAGCATGTTGCAGATGGAAAATGAAACGTGTCATCCAGCTGAGTGCAGGGACTCATTTCACTCAACTCGTTCAAGGTGGGAACACTTCTGCTAACACTTGGGGCTCTGCTTGGTGACTGGGTGAAACGTTCGACCTGTAGTTTGTCGGGGAGGGCTTGCAATTCTATCAGCTGCCTCCAAACTGTTTTCTTGTCCTACAGACCAAGAAATACACCTGCACCTTTTACTAAAGTGCGCTGAAGTTAGAAAATTTCAGAAATTCTAAAAATCCTTTAAAACTTTGGCCTTACTGCAGACTTTTCGTGTGGAAGAGCCAGCTGTTGTACCACATAGTAAAGTAAAAAAAAACAAGAATAAACACAGGTGGTAGAGGCAGGGAAAAAAAAAAGCTTTCAGAGAAATTGGTGCATTTCTCACTTATTAGGACATTTCCTTGATTTTAAACATAATTTATTCTGTTTCAGATGCACGGTTTCTGCACATTTCCTTTGAAACATCTGTAATTCTTTCTGGCAGAGATCTGAAGCAATACAGTGTAGTCTCATCTGGGAACAGCATCCTAGGAAAGCGAAAATATCCTGAAGCTGTAACGAAAATAATAAGTTAGCATTGAAAGGCTTGAATGAAAAACCGGACTAGATCAGAGATAAGTGAATCTCCTCACCCAGTGACTTGGGCAACAGGGAGGAGGAGGAGGAGGAGGAGGAGGAGGCTGGTGTCAGCCCGCATAATAGGAGCAAGGCATGGACTCTCTCCTCAGTGGAATCCACCCAGGAGAGAGAAACCGTGACGGAGTCGTCACTTATTTGGCGATTAGTAAGGCAAAGCCCTGAAACGTGCAGAGCCCCTCGCTGAGGTCCCGAAGCAGTGTGGCCACATCAGCATAGCATCCTGCCTGGCCTAATTAAAGAGATGGAGCTAATTAGGCCAGGCCCAGTGCCATATTGATTAGATGGTAGAGACACAGCCCTGACATCTAGATGCGCTAGCGGGATAACAGAGCACTTGGCTTGCCTTTACCCAGATAAATCAGCGCCTTTATTCTCTGTAACTGTCAGCGTGGCGCTGCTCGCAAGCACTGCCTTCACACAGACGTTGGTGCTGCATTGTGTTTTGGTTTTCCTTAATATTACCCAGAACTCAACAGTCATCTCCCTGTTTTGCGGGCACAGTTCCTGAAATAAGATTAACTTTGTCTCCGGGGTCACTTTCCAGCCAGCAACCCAAAAGCTGTGCAGGAGAACAAAAACAAGGCAAAGAGAGAGAGAGAGAAAAACATCAGGCTGTGTTGCAGACCTTCAATTTAAGATATGAAAACCTTTCAGGGCTTTTTATGGGGAAATACATACACCCACAAATTAAGATTTTCACGTTCGAGCCCTCCATGTTCGTCTAACTGCGAGGAGCTGATGGTTTCCTGGCCAGGGGCCATCCTTAAACATACAGACCATCGCATGGATCCGCTTCCCAATGGATCCAACCCCGAGCTCAGACCCCCGCCAGCTCCCCAGATGTCCTGAAGGTGACAGCACAGCTACGGTAACCACGAGTGGATCCGTCCTTCTGGTACTTCTTTTGCGTGGCCTCCATTTGCCACTTGAATTCTCGTCACCTAGGACGTTTCAGAAGGAGAGACATATTTTCTTTTCCTAAATTATTCAAGAGGGGCTGTGAAAATGTTCATATTTATGGGTCTGACTGGCTGGGAAATCAGACTTCTTCATATCGTGGTGTAACCATTTTGAAGAGCCTGTTTCAAGGAAAAGTGGATCCCAAGTTCAAGCGGGGCTGAGAAAAAAGAGAATATTTTATTATCTATGATCTCTCTGATCAAAGCAATACCAAAAGCATTTCTCCGTCTGCAGAGAAAACAATGAAGAATGTGGAGTAGGCAGTAAACCTAATGCTCATGCAAAATAATACGTGTCCCTGTACCTCTGAACCCGCTCCCCACCAAAAAAAAAGAACAGCACAGCTTTTCAGGCTGCAAGCGTGTGCACACATCTACATTTATCAGGCTGTGAACGTCTCTATTTTATTCCATTTCAGTCTTTAAAGAAATGTAAATGGACTGATTAAGCAAAACTACTTTATTCTACTCTCCCCCCATGGAAAACGTGATGGAGCTGTTTTGCTTGAGAGCAGACAAGAGGGGGCACTCATGCATTTCCTACACGAGGGCTTTTGATTTACGCGATGTTAGTTGGTAGGAAATGTGTCTGAGAGAGTCCTTGGTGGAAAAGGTTGCAGGAAAAATACCATATTAACATAAGACCATAAAGAAGCGGAAAATTTGTCAGAAAAGGAAAGAATAAAAACGGAGGTGCGTGGGTAATGTCAGAAGACGTCCTGCCGCCCCGCGCCGGGAGGCCTGACTCTGCAAATCTGCTTAGGTGGGAGGACAAGGTGCTGCAGAAGCAGAGGTGGAAGTGAAGCTCCTATGGGGGTGAAAGAAAGGCTGGGTCTAAAGTGTAGTCCACAGCAGCGAGCTAAAGCGGGCCTCGGGTCCCTTGCGAGCTTTTATATTTTCGGAGTAATGAAAAAGGGCGGGATAGGGGCTGAGAGTAGCCCTAAGAGATACAGCTTGAAGAGCAGTTCTCGTTTTACTAATGAAACGGTTTGGGCTGCCTACACAGGGTCACTCAGGAAAGTGAAATAAATCAATCAGCTAAAGGTGTGAAGTCAATTTATATAAGTTATAGCATATTAAAGCTCCATGTGAATAGTTTCATTCAGGGTGAATAGCCTTAGATTACTACAGCTTAATTTTCTAGATTAGCAGAAACAAAATATGTTTTGATAGCAAAGTAAAACAAGACAGAGGGAGAATAAACATCCAGTTGGTAAATTAGTCCCGCATCTATGGTCTGTCTTTGTTTTTAGCAGCAGAAAATACAAAGCTACTCAGATGGAAAAATGAAGTTTATCGGGCATTACAAATACCATCTCACAACCTTAGCTGCAAAAGGCTGTAAGGAACAGAAAATGTGTTATGGCAAGCAAGTACAAACTTCGCGGTGTTCGCTGTGCCACTGTGGTCCCTTTTGCTGCCCACGTTTCTCTGTGGCACCCTGACTGGAACGGAACCATATTCCTGCCGCAAACAGCAGGGCCAATTAACTATGAATTAACTTTTAACTAACACGATTTAACTAAATTACCTGATAGTGATATTATCAGAAACATAACTAATTCTTTTGTTAAAAACTACATTCACTTGCTCAGTTTAGCGAAACGTCACTCAGTCAAAAACTGCATTGCTCAGTAAGCTTCCCCTCTCTTCCCTTAGCTCACCATCAGGCTCTCCTCAACTTTTTTTCTTTTTGTACCAGTAAACTGAGCCGTGCTTGTGTCTTTTTTACCTCTGGCAGGCTTTCCCCTGCATTGATCTCATCATCATCATCCCCGGCTCTTCAAGAGCTTTATTCTGCTGTACGAATGACGAACTCCTGATGCTACAACCAAGTAAGTGAAACAAAAAATAAGGTAATTGGCTGAGGTGGTAATTGGCTGTCCTGTGGACACTAGTTTGTGAAGTGTACCTTCCACACAAGGAAACCTGAAGCGTAAGCAACTTGTGAAAATCACCAGTTCCCCACTACAACTTTGTGGATGGCTCGTTAAAGCCAAGACTGGAATTTTCTAAGCAAGTGACTTTCACTAGTCACTTCAGACACCTTGCACCAAATCACTACCCGAGGATGAAATTAGATGAGACAAGGAAATACTGTACAGCATAGATGTACAATAGGTCTGATGCATTATAGGTCTGATTTTTTTAAAATTAATGGCCACACGTAAATGGATTTTTCATTGAACTATTTTATTGTTGAAAATAAACTTTTCCCTAGAACATCCTAACCTAGCCGCGAATGCGTTAAAGTCCTCAACGATCACATTTTCCCTTTGGAAAGGGGAAAATATCAGGCTTGCTTTAGCAAATTTCTGACCTATTTTAACAAGATGGGTTTGGAAATGTAACTCTAAATTGAGTATTACTCAGTTTCCATGACTCTTAGCGGAAACTCCACAGGAATGTGAAAGTGGGAGGTGCAATCCAATGAGAAAATGACAGCATTGCAGTAACACTGAGAAGTTTAGGGCATTCACTTTATAAAAGGGGGAAACCCCTGTTTGGGGAGAAAAGGCAGGCTGAAATTCGACTACTGAAAGTTACAATCCCTAAACGTGTCCTTAAAGGTTACAGAACCTCAAGCTCCATGATCCTATCTCCTGGTTTAGAGGCAATGTGTATTCTCTATATAACACATTTGCGGTGTAAGACTGATTAGATATCCTGTATAAAAATAAGATTTTACTAACTACATGGGTCACTTAAGGAAACTATAAACAGTGTATAAACCGAGAATCTTATGATGGTTCTGCATAGCCTTTTCAGCAATCTAAGAAGAAACCTGTTCTCTCCTTAATTCACTCTTTTTCCCCAATAAGCTTGGAGAAGTGTTCTGCAATATACAGCATTTATATAGTAGAAGACAACTGCGTTGAGGCTATAGGCTCCATCACACCATGTAATTAATAACTAGGCTATTTCTCCAGCCTTTTCCTCTAACAGTTTTGTACTAACTTCATATTCATTGTTGTAAACTCCCATTGCCCCAAAAGCAAACAATAGCAGAAATATTGTTTACTTTATTACAAAGAAACAACATTTGAAATTCATCGGTGAATGAATTCTTTAGGCATTTTAACAGTGAACTTGCTCCTGGATTCAGAGAAAATTCACCCAATCCTGAAGCCAAATAGCTTTCAAACCATCTTCTTAAGGTCTGGGCAGAATGCTTCAAAAGGCTTTATGGGATGGCTATAACTCAGACATTTGTCTCATCTGTAAAAGATGCCAAGAGCAAGGCCACACAATACTAAGCAATCAGGAGGCTCTTTCTGGAGAAAAGAAATGACATTTGCTTAAACCTATCTAAGGCATGAGGTTAAGAAACCAAAACAGGACCAAACCAGAAGTCTTAAGTCTATCAGACTGAAATGACTTTCCTTATCCCTGTAATTACCTGCAGGAAATCAACACAATAACTACGTATTTTATTTATTTTATTTATTTTTTAGGACAGTTAGTTGCCATTTAGAGCAAAAAGGGTTCAGAAATGCTCATAGCCTACAGAAAGGATTCATCTAGGATTTATGTCCCTGCTTCCAGGCAACCGGCTTTCTAAGATCCTCTCCTTAACACTTTCAAAGATTTTCCTTTTACATTTTCACTCGGCCACAGCCCTCCTGGTCTTCAAGGCACCATCCCCTGCAATTCTAACCCCGCAGCACTGGAGCTATGCTCTCAGTGTCACAAACCCTCTGGTTTGCCCAGAGTATGCTTGAAAAGTTGCCAGAAATGCAGATACAGCCCAGCATTCGCCAGCCTCCCTTGGGAACCGGTGACCCAGCGCAGCCCCTCGTGGCTCTCTGCTCTCTGGAAACCTGTGCCTTGTCCCTCTTCTTGCCACTCGAAACCTTTGCTTCAACAGTAAGAGAAGGAGGTTTGCACAACATCACGAACGTGCCCAAGCTCGAGCCCCGGGAGGTGGTAGCCCTACTTGGTTTCAACCCCAGCAACAAGCAGAACCACAGCAACTTCCACAAAGAGGGAGATCAAAACTGTTCGGCAGGGAATTAACACAAAAAGGTGTCTGAAATCCTTTACAGGATAGCCAAATTACTATTTGGGAAAGGAGACACCTTTTCCCTAAGAACCGTTTCATACTAAATCCCTGAAAACTCACAGGCAACCAACTGGAGAAGAACCATGGCAAGTCCTGCAAGGTGCCGTGCGCGACCTGCTTTCAGGCAGAGCTTAGCATTGCTCAACCCCTTCCAGCATCAGGGTACGTAACAGTCTCCTCAGAGCTTAAATTTACTCCCACGCATTTTTGTACTATCCTACAAATTAGAGACATTTTAAGAAATTAAGAGATGGGGAAGAAGAAAGAAACAATTAAGCCCCTGAGAATAAGACAAATGCCTCCAATAGAGAGAAATTTATGCATATATTTACCTATAAACAACAGAAGGAAATTCATAATACTGCCCATGATGTTTTAAAAGCTATTGGGAAAGCAGACCAAGAAGGGTGAGGGCAAAATGTTCAATCTCCTTAAGCAGCAGCTGAAACAGGCTCTAAATTAATCAGGATTCTTAGAAACTCTAATAAGAAGGGACTGATGAAAAACAGCTGCACCCAATCCCTATAAAAACCTTCAAAAAGAAGGGAATTAAGTGATAATGTTGGTGGAAGGGCATATCATCACAGGATGGTCTCCTGCTGCTACAAAATGCCAGAGCAAAACCAAGTACTTTTCCAAGGGGAGATAATTATGATGAGTCTCAGCTCTGTTTTCAGTTCCTGGTCTTGATTTCCACTTTACGGTGTGGTGATACAGCTCTCATTCGGGCAGACTTTAAATTGTACTGAGCACTGAGAATAAGAGCATCCAGTTCTAATGTCTATTAAAAGTGGTATTCAAAATATCTCCTCTGCCCCACCACAGAGATTCGCGTGAGAAGAAGGACGTGTATCCAAAGTATGGCTTTGTAAAGGAGGGGAATGGAAGGGAAAAATAAAATATATGCTCACTATTTAAGTGTTGAAGGTCTTCAGTACTGTAGACTCAATAAAGTTAACTTACAGCTGGGTATTGGTGAAGGAGAAAGTATCCCACAGAGAGACAGGATATAAGTTGATGTCTCTCAGGAAACCAGTTGTCTGCACAAAGAATCATTTGTGGAATAGCAAGAGATGATACTAACAGGTTTTAGTAGTATTTCAGAAAAAAAATAATATAATCGTTTGGTGAGATTAATGGTGTAACAAGGTGATGTTGTAGTTTATGGAAAGAAGGAAAAATGATTTTTTGCATGATTCTCCCAAAAATGTACATTGATTTTTTTTTTTGACAGAAAAGCTGCCGGCTGTCAGTAACTCCCCTTGCTCTGTGTAACGCTGCTTCTCAGTGTCCCCCAGGACTGATGGATGTGCAGCCCACAGTGGAGCTGCGGTCTCCACGCACAAGGTTCCTGGCCTCTGTGGGTTTACAGCAGCTTTTCCCCAAAACTCTGTAGGATTTGAGCAACACTGACAGCCTGCGACTGCAAAATCTCCCTTACTGAAAAGACATTTACAACATCGACTCTACAAATTTAAGCACCCGGATACCAAGGTCAGTGTTTTGCCTCCAAAAGGACTTTTGGTGACTGTATAAAAAAGTTTGTGTGTTGGACTTTTCATCTCATTTTTTGCCCTGGAACAAATTTCTTAGTTTTTGTCATCTTCAGTTTCTGTGGTTTTAAGATTGTCTTAATGCTCATAGTTACGCTGGAGGCTCCGTGAATGAAGATTTCAGGACTCCCATGTGGAAACGCGCTATTGCATCAGAGTTGCTGCTTCTCCTCTGAGCCAAGTCATCACAATAGGAAATGACTCCTGGGTAGGAGACGTTACATATGAACTGTAGACACTCATCTAACATTCCTACAGGAGCTCGGTTATTTCTCTCTGACAAAGGTCAATCTCGCGATCGGTTATCTGCGCAACAAAAGCAGCTAAAGCAGTGAGGTTCTTGCTTGCGTCGACAGCGTGGAGAGGCAAACAGAGGTTCAAGCACTACAGAGGGGCCATCAAGCAGGTACTCGCCCCCTCGGTGAGTGTTATAACTATTAATAACTGCCTCAGAGTAAGGTCTCGGCTTCCTCCGCTCCCTGCCTTGCGCAATCCCCAAGCCCGTCGTTTCCCGGCATAGCTAAATGTCGAACCCTGAAAAAAAATGTTTGATCGTGCAAACGTATTTAGTCATGACGAGCCATTCTGAGGACCTTGTAAGAGTCATAAACATGTTTGTTTTAATCGAGGTAGGGTAGGGTTTTGTAGTGCGATAGAATGATGAAAACAGCCCCAATTAACAACTCCTCTCATCTCCTGCTCTGACAGCCCCTTTCTCAAAGCACCAATATTACCCACTTAGAAAATGGATTTATGCCAACGTTTAAAGCACTTCTTCTTCTTTCAGCACACCAGATGGTACTAAAAATTCAAAATATTTCCTCCAACAGCTGTATCTTTGACAACAAAATTAATACAAGCCAAAATACCACTGCTGTGTGTAGGCCATAATGACCAGACTCCTCAGTTTTATGTCTAATGTAACAAGGCATTTTATAGTTAAAAAATAGATCTGATCAACTCAGTATTGCTTCAGTCATGTGACTCTGTCTGGGTTTTCAAAACCAGATGCAAAATTTAGTGCCTTTATAGTTTAACAGCTGGTCTGATAAGAATGTAAAGTACACCTTTCCCTAGAGCTGTAATAAATGTGTTAACACTTTCTTACAACCAACCCTTTCCTACAACTCATCATTTTCTTGCCCCAAGCTCCGTCTTTATGTATTTGATGACATAAATCTTTTAAGCAGGTTTTGACCAGAAGCTAACTTCCCTTACTCTCTGATATCTGGACAATAATATGTGGGTTTTTTTCTTTGGTGTTTAAAGAGGAGGAGGGAGAAGGGGGAATATTTTCAATTCAGACAAAACAAAAAATGCAAATGATCGTGCTCGCAGTTTCCATCTCCTTGACACAAATGCATACAGTAGGGTTTTTAATGATCTATTTGTTAGATCATTAGCTCGATCATTAGATGTAAGGCATGCAGCTCTCAAAGTTTTAGTATTTTAAACAGTGTGGTAGCTGAACAGTGAGCAATAAGGGCAGGAAACACAAAACCAAAACTCAAGCCAAACAATTTGCCCATCAAAAGGGTGTAATATCCAAGCAATGTAATGAACACAATTCTGTTATCCGTATATGTTTCTACATGTACCTGAACATTCTTGATGCTAGCATGTGAACATCTGCTAAAAAATTCAATTACTCAACAGCGCTGGTAAGCAAGAAATGACTGTTAGCTCTTGTTGTAGAGAGGGAGGGTGGTCTGGTGGTTATTAACGCTGGACTCAGCCTAAGGAGGGGCAATTTCATGTCCCTCCCTTGTCAGAGACCTAACGAGACACTGAGCCACCTCCACAGGGAGATTTACATCCCAAAGTTGTCTAAGGCCTGAGGCACATGGGGGATCTAGCAGGGGACCAGACATCAGAACCCCAGCACCTCACCTCTGGCCATCCTTTTCCAAGTCAGACCTTGCCTGTGGTAGGTGAACATCATCTTCCCCCACCGCTCTTTGCTCTCCGTCAAGTGCCAATCTCTGCTTCCCCACTGGCACCTTCCCTGCATAAATCACTCCTCTCCTTCTCTCCCAGCGCAATTCCCGCCCTCGTCTGCAGGATCCCCTTTCCTCCAGGACTCTATTCCTCACTCAGCACAAGTGTGTGCCCAACAAGGCATCACCTGACATCATCGGAATGACGCGGTCAGCTTGGCACTGTCATGCTGGAGGTGGAGGTGATGAGCAAATGGTGGTTATTTGCAGATGTAGCATTAGAGCTATTTTTAACCAACTTCCTTTCACACAGCTGCAATGCTGTCATATTAGCTCAGCATACTTGGAAATTAGCATTCATGAAGCAAAGAGTGTAAGGTTGTGGATTTTTAAAGTATTGATAGAGTTTGTTAATATTTTAAAAAAATCACGTAAAAATTTTTTTGGAATGTGCTTCCTTTTAAAATTTGCAGTCCCTGCTCTCAGCTGCATTAAAGACACAACACAGGCTGGAAGTGGAACGAAGGACTGTAAATTAGGTGGAGGTGGAGAAACAAGACAGCTCACGTCACTCCGGGCTCCCTGCAGGTACCTCCCAAAGTCCACACACTGCCCTGTGACCTTGCAGGAACAAGACCGCGATAGGAAGGTGGGCAATGGCTGTGCTCAATGACTTATAAAGGCATTTCATTTAAACCATATGAAGGTAGAACTGATGCTAGTTTTGATTTTGTTTTACTCAATACAAGTGCTCACGTTTACAATTTTTAATTAATTAACTAATTATTACATCGAGTGTGGCTAGTTCTAAATGAAATTGTTCGTGTTCCCCTTCAAAACAAATATACTGTCCAAACTGATGCCCAGAGAGGTGTCAGGCAAATATGTGTGACGTTAGCAGACATGAACAGATGATTTTACTCTAGATAAATCTCTAGATTGTTTTATCTAGAAATGTAAATGATTTCTTTAGACATCTAAATTTATCTGGAGGGCTCTAAATACCACAAAGGCGATGGCTTTCTGCCTCTCCTCAAATACAGTGCATCCCCACAGCCAGCTCAATTTCAAGATGAAAAATACGGGTGACTTCTATGCCCTTCTGTGCCGCCTATGACCTGAGCAGGATCAGGAGGAGAACAGGCTTCTCCGTTTTATACTGAAGATTGAGATGATCTCAGGGGCTTAGAGCCATCCTTGTTGCCCTTCCCTTTCCCACCCCTTCGGAGCCACACAGACCGTTGACTGGCAGCCACTGTGAGCTGACCCACTGTGAAGGCAGGGACCCCTTTTAATTCAGGTAAAGTAATTTTAAATTGAAATTTGGGAAAAAATTCTCTAAAGGACCCGTTGCATCTCCTTGAATTTCTGAGGGAAGGAAATAAACAAACAAACGATCTCTAAGCAGGGTATTCTGAGCACTGTTGTGTTATTTTGATTTGGCCAAGATTTACTTACGGTTGTTTATTTCCATTTCCGTGTGCAAGAGCCTAGCTAGCTCTCACACAAATCCCTGTTAATGACACACATCCGTAGCTCACTGGAAACTAAAGGGATGGTCACACTGTTGGTTAAGCCCCAGCTTAGCTGCTTGTTTGGAGCCAAATAAACTCCTCAACCTCCGAACCCTGACTCTGTCAACCCTTTTCATGGTGCCTGCTTAAGCAAGTGGGAGCCGAGCATCAGCAGAGGACCAGCCTGTCCCGGAGAGCTTTCTGTGCGCGGTGTGGACAGCAAGCTGCGCTAAACTTTAGCCACTAACAGCTACGGGGCAGAAATTTCCTCTGAAACCACTTTTCAGTTCTATCTATTTCGTTCCAGTGCAAAGCCAAAGAGGTTAAAACAGAAAGTGCCAGCGGTGTAAGCTAATCCAGTTATTCCTGCACAAGAACGAAGGATAGCTGAAAGAGGTTAAAAGAAACATTTTAAAGTTATTTTTTGCCATCCTTCTTGGTAAGACTCCATTCCATCCATGAAGGATAGCTGAAAGAGGTTAAAAGAAACATTTTCAAGTTATTTTTTGCCATCCTTCTTGGTAAGACTCCATTCCCAACTGTGCACTCACTTGGACAAAACCAGAGTAAATCAGGTGAAGCACTGGGCCAAGGCTCCGGACTCACTATTTGATCACATTCTCGGAAGCCAGAGCCTTCATTAAAATAACTTCCTTCCTCAGTGCTAGCTCTGCTAGCTGAAACAAAGCGCTGTGCATTTGAGTGATTCCTAGAAGACCATCTGCGCTTCCCAAAGCCTGTCCCTGTAAGTCCCTTTCCCAGCCACAGCACATACATAATCACTATGGCTAACTGATTTTCCTGGGAGCGTGTGTGATTCCCAACCTGTCAGATTTTCGTGGTTTGAGATGTTGACATATAGCTCCAAGCTGAACACTTTCAGCTGTAGGATAAAGCACGTAAAGGAAACCAGGGTGAGTTTAGTACACCTGTTCTCCATCCATCCACCCACCAAGAACACAGTCTTTAAAGACTGGAGACAAATTCACCATAGGCTCCCAGGGGTAAAAGGCAATGAATGAAGTCACTCCGCAATTTTTTATTTGCTGCCAAGATACTGCAAGGTTGAAGGAAAGCCGACACCGGGAAAGGTTACACAGGCATCCTGCGAAAGAGCTCAGGAAGCAGTGAACACCACCCCTGCACTTTTAGCGCATTACTAGCTAAGCTCCGCACATTTAACAGCTCGCCCTTCATCAAAAAGATTTATGATGCTCGATAACAGAATGGTATTGCAAAGAGGCTGCGCTGCAGGAACGCTCTCCTTGTGGTGGCATGCAATGACATGGCTGGAATAAACGATCTCGCTCCCTTACGGCAGTAAGCGGTCGCAATCTTTCTGAGCAATCTGTTTACCGAAAGAGGATTGGGCTGCGGATCAGCTCACGCCGCATGTCATGAGCAGTATGGAGAGACTCCAAACCCCGTCTCCTTCTTCTGTGAGGTGATGGAGGCCCCAGCTTCACCCAGTCGTTTACTTTTCTGGTTCGTCCTGAGGAGCTCACGGTCTCCGTCATTCTGCTGTCCTTGGTCTCTCAAGGTCCAGCCTTAACCTGGGACTTTCTTTTACGCTCCTCGGGTGCTTTTGCATTCCTCTCAGTCTAAAATCCATTTTGTCAAAAACAGAGAGCAACTATGTGTACTTTAGATGCCTTCACACAACGACAGGAGCCACAGAGGTGTAAACTGCAGACAGCACGGTGTCCGTCCATATCTTTACGGCTTGCTGTTGGCTGTTTGTTGCTAGTTTTTGTCTTAGTCTGGCATGTATTCTTGCTTTTACTGTTCCCTCTGTCATGCTTTGTACCAATTATCTGGCTCCAAAGCCAAGATACATTGTCAGCAGTGGCAGAGCACAAAATTTATTTCTCTCTATAACCAGAACGGTGTCAAAAAAGCTCTGCTTGTAGAAAACAACATGTGAGCGGGGACAGACGTGAGGTATGTGCACGGCCAGTTAAGAACTACTCAGGGGTGAAATGTCTTTTCAAAAGTACTGAAGTGAGGTAGTTACGATGCTGTGGTCGTTGGTACAGGGTGAAAGACAAGAATATTTTCCTGGCAACTGGCTGAAAAAATGCAACAACACCACTGGCCACGTACCACCGTCCTCCTTGGATGGGAAATCTGCCTGGGAAAGGTGCTTTTGAGACGCAGCACATCTTACTCAGAGCAGCAGTTTACCTTGGACGATGCCTCGCTTTCCCCCGTAGCAGGTTAAGTCACCGTGACAGAGGTTCATGCTCACTTGTTCCATGTTCTTTGTTTCTTGTGCTAACGAACTACAGTCCACTCTTGTTCTAATCACATGTTTATCCTGGGATCTCCCTTTTCATGGCAATCGCTGAAAAAATCCCTGAGCCTTGTGCCTCAATAGTCGCAGCACTATCTTTCAAGTCACCTTTAGTTCCCCGCAGTGACTTTGAGGTGTCCGTAGCCTTGCTAAGGTGATTGCGCAAGTGATGGATATTTGCAGGTCAGTCTGTGTGAGGATTTGGGAGGCAGAGTCTATTCTTATCTCTGTTGCTTCACTTAGTGGGTCACCTTGGAGGAGTCCGCTCCCCATTCTTTGCTTCTGTCTCCTTCATTTGTAAGAAGAGATACTTAATATTTCTTGATGAAAAGCAATTAGCTAAGCCGTAATACAATTTCCCTTCCTAGTTATCTGTCAGACTGCCGTCTACTGAGAAAATGCTCGATCTGTGTGCTCTCATGCTTGCAGATGCACTGAGGCACTATTTATTTTCTTTTTTCTTAGGCTCTCTCAAACTTCTTGGGCACAATCTTTGTGTCTCTTACTCCTCATAGAATCAGATTGTAATACTCTGTCGATCCTATGTCCCACCGTAGCACCCTTGGTAGGCAAACACACAAAAAAATTAGCATTAGAGTTTTAATTTATAGTTTAGCTTCTAATAGATGATTGATATTTTAAGCAATATGATATTTGAAGCAATACAATATTTGAAGCAAATTGAAGGAAGTAAGTAATGGCACCCAGGCTCTGTGAAGGATTCTGGCAGAATTCTACTCGACTGTAGACTGCACAGGAGAAACAGATCTCAGCAGAGCACAACACTTGGGATTCTGCACCTTTCGGAAGCATCCTTTGGAAGAGCCTCCAAACATCTGCCAGGACAATGCACATGATACCTCCACACTCCGGAGCACGAGCTGGTGAGTGCATGTCCAGAGTAACCATTCAGGGCCTGTTTAAGAAGTCCAGCGTGTCTGGGATACGCCAACGTCATGTTTTATGTGCTGCATAGTCAATCTGCCATGTGCAATGACCGTGTGTCTGGGACTTCTGGAAATCTGGTAACTCCATCAGCGTTATTTCTCTTTCTCCTTCTCTTTGCATGGCCAGACTTCTTTAATAGGCCAAAAAGCTCTTTCTTTCTCCTGACAGAGTTTCTGGGTAGAGAAGAAAAGTGGGCATGTCTGGGAAAATCCAGAGATAGACGGCCAACGGTAAGTCCAGTAACCTCGTCTCCCTTTACCTACCCCTGCTTCCCAAACTTCCCATGAATTTTTTTCTCTGAAGCACATAGTCACTCTCCTGCTGCCCTCTCCCTGGAGTCTCCTGTCCTACAGCTAGTTTTCTGTTTCTTTGGCTGATGGTGCAGAGGAGAAAAGCCCTCTCCGTGAAGGCATGCGCCTTTGTTCCTCCTTTTTGCCCAAAGCCGCCTCGCTCTTCAAACCGCTGCTCTATCACCTCTGCCCCTTTGTTCTCCTGCTTAGGGATTTTCCACTCCTCACCTTCCTGCTGATAAAGTTAATCAAACTAATTTTCCCACTCAGTCACCTCCCTTATCACAGTCACTGTTTGGCCGGAGCCCAATGGATATGGTTTATGAGCTCTGCTGTTTGTTCTGCAGTTTTTTCTGACCAGAGTGAGTGATGTGTCTCAGGGTCTGTGTCAGCTCCTGGCTGATTTACAACACCTCGAGACAAATAACAAATACATTTTGAAGAATTTTGTGAAATAACTGGAATTCATAAATTCAAGTCCCTTCATCATCAGGAAAAGATCGAGGATCGGTTTGTTTTGCTTTGAAACTCTATCTAGTGCTTAGCTGCCCATGTCCAAGTGATGACCATTACTTGGTTCAGCTTCTGTGTCAATGATGGTAAAAGGAAGAAAACGTAGTTTGTTCTGCCTCATCCTTGCTTGTGTTGCAGCGTAGGTGTTTTGGAGACGCAGAATGGGAATGCATGTGAGAATCAGCTGGAAATGGTCTCTGGCAGATATCTGGTCTGATCTGTCCCCCGGGTCCCCTCCGCAGTCAGCAGAAGAGCCCCTGGCCCTGCAGCACCCAGTGGCTGGGGGGAGATGAGGTGATCGGTGCAGACCAGGCGCTTAACCCCAGATGGGCTTAAATTAGGGGTGGCGAGTCCTACCCAGCGAGACAGAAAGGTTTGCGGTCACTCTTCCTATTGCCGTTACTGCTCCAGCCCCACTTGTTATTAGTAACACCAAGGGCAGCACGTAAGAGGGCCAACAGCAGCCCTTGGAGCAATTTGTCAGAAAATCAGGGGGTGCCACAAGTAGGTAGACGGATGCTGGTTTTTGGGTTTGCTACTCATCCCTGGCCTTTGATTTCATGCCACTGAGTTTGTCTAATCCTTCCTATCCCAAGCTCCCCACTGCTTGGCTGTCAGCGTTAGAGACCTCCGAGGAGCTCGCAGCTCGGTGGCAGGAAAATCCCCAAGTACCCAAGGCTTCCATGGGATACGAAGCACTCCCACATCGCTCCTGCTGCAGGGTGACGCCCCAGAATTTCACAGGTTATCCCACTGAGGAAAAAAAACCCAACCCAAACCAAGTTATGTTCTGCTACACGAGAAACGATTTTTAAAAGCCTGCTAGATTTGGAAGGCAGGTGCAATGAATCAAAGTGAATCAAATCACATACACGTCCCCACGCCTGCCCATGGCCACTCATCCGTGCATCCCTTGCAACCAGCTCTGGACCTTGCTGAAGCCCTTGATGAGCTGATTTAACTCACTGAAACAGCAGAAAACTAATCCCAGAAGGAGGAAAGGATGGTGGGCAGCGAAACCTGCCTTGCCCTGTGCAGCAAGATGTGTGCCAGCCCAGAGGCAGCCGCAGCTGCGCTCCCAAACGGCCTCATCCCTCTAACGGCAAGCTCCTGGACTGGGGGCAAAGCCCTGTGAACCCGTCTTCTCCCTGGGAATTCGACCGAGTTTAAATGCCATGCTGGGGATTTCCTGTAGCCCAAAGACTTGATAATTAGTTTAATTAGGCTATCAATTTATGATCTTGCTAGTGAAAAGCTGCTTGATACAATGTTAGCTTTTGATATGCAAAAATGCTTTTGAAACTCTACCTCACCCTGGGTGGCCCAGAAAGTGTTATCGTTTCACTGTCAATAGATAATTCATTCGTAATACACACATGTACGCCTGCTTCACAAATGCCGATGGAAAGTGTTGAATAATCTCTGAGGCTATGGATTCATATCAAGTTTTCTCTGGCGTCGGTGCTGGAGCAATATGTTTTTCAGACTCCTCCCAGCCCAAAACCATCCGATCACTCCACAGACCTCCTTCTGGACCCACAAACATTTCATTCAGCCTAGTGAGGGCACATGAAGACAGGGACAGGGATAGGGACAGGGGCAAGGACAGGGATGGAATACTCTCCTCACACCAGCACTAGTATTGGGAAAAACACAACATGAAACTAAAGCTTGAGTTTAAGTACAGGAGTCTCAATGACTTAACTTTCTATGACATATAACCACAGAAATACCTAATAAACGGGCATTATGGTGGTAGAAAGATAAAATTTATCTGCAATTTTACATTGGTGCTAAATACAGTTGCTAGCAAGATGAACTGGAAGATTCTCGATTCTGAGTTATGGAAGATACCAGCATAGCAAAAAAAAGGAAGGCTGCCTACACCAAGGCACAAGGTAGTGTTGTCAGCACCCTTCTATGTTTGAAAGGCCCCAGTATTTCCATAAACAGTATTTTACTAGTGTGATAATGAGGATCACAGTATTTCAGAGGGATTTCCACTGATCTCATATCATTTTAAATAATGCTCGAACTGTCTCTTCACCATTTGTTTCAGTATTTTCAGCTCTTCTGATTTAATTTAACATGATTTTCTGCAGAGCCAAAAAAATTTCCCCCTCTCATTTCTTTTGGACTGATTTGCTCATGGGGCACATTTGTTTCTGTTTCAATTATGACCCTGTTAAAATGCAAACATTTTCTAGGTTTTAAAAAATCTGCTTTGGACAGCAGGGCGTTCTTAAATTAACATTAGCCAGCTATGCACTTTTCATGTTAATACACCGACAATTTAGACTGCTGAGCCTGATTTCCTCTCCCCTAGATTACTTGGGAAAAACACTATTAGTGACTTCCCAAATCACTTGCCATTTTCCAGGCGATCAGTTCACCTCCTTGTTCAAAGAGCAGTTATACCCTTGTCTTTAGCAAATGCAATCCTATTTCAGACTGGTTTTCCGGGCACCTTGCAAAGTGCCTGGCATCGGCAGTGTTGGTCTGCTTCCATGGTCCACCTCACCCTTCTGGACCGGCATCAGAAGAAACGCGTCACTCACAACAGTGCGTGGTTGTGGGTGCAGGACCTGTACCCCCATTAAATGGCCAGTACCTCCCAGTGATGCCCACATTAAAAAGAGGGAGGCATGGCTCAGGAGCACTGCTGTCCAGGCTCGGGGGAAGAGGAAAGGAATTGATGCCTTGAGGGGACATCTGCCCACTGTCTATCCCACCATCCCATCTATGCCTTCTCACCTGCCCTTGGTTCACAGACGTGACCCAGCGTGGGAGCACAACCATGGGGACCTGCCTTCAAATCCTCCATCACAAATATCTCTGGCCGCATCAAAAAAACCCCTGTTGCCCCAGGGTAGCAGCAGTGTCAAGTGCTTCAGGCTCGGTGGTAGCCAGGAGCTGTGTCTGGTCATGGAGGGAAGCAGCGGTTCCTACATCTGGTTGCTACTCTGGGAGATGCAAGTAGATACAGGCTTCTAGACTGCACGTCGGGACATCGCACCTGGAGACAGAAAGGTGGTTTCCAAATTATGGGAACCACTGGGGCCGAAAGGCTGGGATGACCGTTGGTGGGATATGCGATGCAGCGTGAGATAAATGTTGGGGGCCAGTGCCACGGCGTGTAGTGAGGTGTTGATGGGGCACTTTGAAGGAGTAGAGAGGCTTCTTTCAGGTCAGTGGTAGACCTCTTGTGTTTCTACTAAGCCCTGCTTAGTGAGTGCCTCCTGACCCCATCCTTATCTCAGCTTTATCTGATCTAAAAACCTCCTGCAGCCTCCAACCGTTGCTTTATGTCTCTCTGCTGGCAGCATTTGCTAACGCTCAGGTCTGGCTGAAGGTGTGGGAGCTGATACCATTTCTCTAGTGGTGGATATGTCTCGCTGCCAGAGTAAAGTGTTGTTTCCAAACTGTGCATCACAGCTAATGGCTTTATGAACTCCCTCAGAATTAAGAGCTTTCCAGGAGGCAGATGGAGACCTATACCAGGCAAGGAAGGAGAGGAGAAGGCAAGATATCTAAGCTGGTGGAAGAAAGGAAAGGAAAAACGATTTGTTCTGCATGCATGCAAAACAGGCATTTTAGACAATTAGAGACATTTCTGCATCTCAGTCTGGCTGGTGGCCAGTTTAGAGAGGAAGCTGGTGCCAGTGAAGAGCTGAATGAATTGCAGCACCTTTCTTAATCCTCCCTGTATGACTATTTCTGGGGAAACGCAGGCAGGCCTTCCTGCGCGGTGTGAGAGAGAAACGGGTCTAAATCATAGTCTCCTTTTCTACTCACTAACCTTCAGCTGTGAACCTCCAGTGTGAAAGGTGCAACAAAGCAGAACCCAAAGAAGACCTAAGAAAAGGAAAAGTCGCACTTCAAAAGCAATCCAGAGGGGGAGTTACTTCAAAAGGGAACCCTGGAGTAAGAAGCACTTCAAAGGGGAAAACTTCCCTAGGGACCTTGTTGCAAATTATCTTAAAGCAGGTCCTACCATCAAACAGATGTAATTAGTTTTATTCCTATTTCTACTGTCATGAAATCTTGTTCGTTCCAAAACGCCCTGAACATTTCAGATGGTGGAGGAGCTCTTGCTGAAGGATACACAAGACTTTAAGCGTAGTCGCCATCCTGCAACTGTGGGCAACAGGCTGCGAGAAGTACCTGCTCACCAAAGCTTGCCAAAGCTCAGAAAAGGTCTCTCAGAGCAGGTCTGCCCAATATCATACAACTTGGGTTCATTTACTTCTGTTTTTTTCACAGCTGACTTGAACACTGTAAATGAATTTGTTGCTGCAGCAAAAGCAGGTGTAATTTTCCAGCCTCTCGTGTATTTTCAGGCACTTTGTGTAGTCTGATTTGAGCCCTCTGAAACTACATATACTTTTTTCTTCATCTGCTTCATTGTCTCTAGGGACAAGCCAATCCAAACTCCATGAGCTGCATGTACTGCCAATAAATTTTACTATTATCATAGTCAGTGTAATTAAAATAACGACAACATGGTCTGATCCTCCCATTTTCCTTCTTTGTGTCTTTCTTATAATTTTCTTCCTTCTCATCACTTTGCTCCCTTCATCTTCCATATATCCCTTTCCGTGTGCTTGTTCTCACGACAGAGGAACCTGCTCCCCCCAGACCTCATGGCTGCGGCTGCACCCTCCCTTGGCCAGCATCCATGTCAGCTGCCTGGCCCTGCCACTAACACTCATGTTAATTTTAAAATGTCTGTTTTCTTTTAGAAGTTCAAACTCTATACTCTCTGAAGAAACGAAGAGGGTGAAGAGGTTTGTGTTCGCAATGTAGGTCAAGCATGAACAACTTCCAAAAAGAACTGAGGTATATCAGGGTTGTTAAGTTTCAAAGTGCCCACAGCCTGACTTCAGGAAACCTCCCTCGGTTCTCAGCGCTCTGCTTCCTCAATACCCTCCCAAACCCCTAGAGATGAGTTAATTTCTCATTCTCTTGAGAACCAGTTAGCACCTTTGGATTAATTAAAATGAGTGTCTTTTGAAACCATGCCCATGTCCATTCAATAACTACTAAGGTAAGTTATTCCATTATACGTAAATGGATACATGAAAAAAGAGTGAATACATATTATAATGGTGTTAGATAAAGCACATATCACTTGAAGGCTCTCACACAGACACCTGGAAAGCTCACTTGTCTTTTTCTTCTCTTTCCCATCAGACTGTGTCTCTTACTCACCATGCATCTTTTCCACAGTTCAGCTTTAGAAAGCTTGTTTGAATCTCTCTGGATAGCATCTACACTTTTACCCTAGCTCAGGCAACTGTGGTTCCTTATTCTGTACCTTGTGTTTCTTGCCCTCCAAGGTCAGGCAAGGTTGTATATGTGCTGGAAAAGGAGAAAGGGATGAAATGAGGCGGTATTGGTTTTAGATTCTTTACCAAAGCAGCAACATTTATTGCCCTGGCTTGAAGTTTTAGTGGCATTTTTCTTCCTCCAGCAGACATACTATTACACTGTATTTTCACTGTCTAATTTCCATACTTCATGTTGAGCAACCTTATTTCAGCAAGTCATCCCCTGCATTAATAGTGAGATTAATCTTGTCTTTGAAGACAATGAAAATATTAAAGCAATATTTATGCGTAAAAAAAGATACCCTTCCCTAGACCTCTCACATGCACCAATATTCTGGATCGCAGCAGCATGCAGTGCTAGACACACAGAGAAACAGCTACTGTGAGTGCAGGGATCACTCAAGAGTGTGCAACAGGTATACCGTCATAGAATCATGGAACGGTTTGGGTTGGAAGGGACCTTAAAGGTCATCTAGTTCCAACCCCCCTGCAGTGAGCAGGGACGTCTTCAACTCAATCAGGTTGCTCAGAGCCCCATCCAGCCTGACCTTGTATGTTTCCAGGGATGGGGCATCCACAACTTCTCTGGGAAACCTCTTCCATGCCTCACCACCCTCACAGCGAACAACTTCTTCCTTACATCTAATCTAAATCTGCCCTCTTTCAGTTTAAAGCCATTACCCCATGTTCTATCACTACATGCCCTTGTAAAAAGTCCCTCTCCAGCTTTCCTGTAGCCCCCTTTAGGTACTGGACGGCTGCTATAAGGTCTCCCCTGCCCTTTTTTTTTGCCTGACTTTCTCTTTGTTGAGATCCATCGCTCCTGAGCTTGGAGGAGGTGACCCTTGAATATGAACCAGCTTTCTTGGGCCCCTCTTCCCTCCAGGGCTGTACCCCATGGTACTCTACCAAGCAGATCCCTGAAGAGGCCAAACTCTGCTCTCCTGAAGTCCAGGGTAGCGAGCTTGCTGTGCGCCCTCCTCGCTGCCCTAAGGGTCTTGAGCTCCACCATTTCACGGTCACCGCAGCCAAGGCTGCCCTTGAGCTTCACATTCCCCACCAGCCCCTCCTTGTTGGCGAGAACAAGGTCCAGCACAGCACCTCTCCTCGTTGGCTCCTTCATCACTTGGAGAAGGAAGTTGTCATCAACGCATTCCAGGAATGCTCGTGTTGGAAATCTAGGGTTACTTACAGCAAGGTCTAGTAATGCAGCCCGGGAAGGACGCACATGTGGATCTCGCTAGCGGGAGGAGGTGAGTTTCCTGCAAGCCTAATCAAAGAAAGAGAAATCATATGATGTGATACTTATTACACTTGCGCTCTGTGAAACAAGAAAACACATCTGCTTTGTACTCAGCTTGGAGAATGATGTGTGTGAGCAGAAACAACTGTGCTGCAGCTCCTTGGTGTCTGCTCACCAGGACTCTGTTCAACACAAGATGATAACAAGTTAATAGGTATTTCCTGCTTAACAATTACATGAATAAAAAGCAGAGCAGCACATGCCAGACATCAGCAGAATGTGGCCAGCTCCCAGCCAGGGAAATACACCCTAGCAACAGATCATAAACCAAACACAGGAGCAGCAACGCTGGTGACCGGAGACAAAAGCTTGTGTAAGTAATGGAGACACTTTGCGTACCTGTGTGACAGTTAACATTGAAGATGGCAAGTACCTCCTCTGCAGCTGTCAAACCAACTGACTGAAAACCGAGGGCAGGAAAACACCCAGGTTTCTTTCTAGGGAGAAGGACTATTATGAGGTACCCCAAGTCCAAATGACTGCAGATGGGAGAAAACAGCTGCACCAAGAAAAACAAATAGCTTCCTCTCAGCTCCAAACCAATTGGCCCAGCACATGCTGTAATAGCATCCCAGTTCCACCATCATGATTTATTTTTTGTATTTTCACTACATCAAAGAAGTGATTTAAGAGGTAACGCTTGCTGGAGTGATTGTTGCCAGAAAACGTAGAGAGTCCTCTCCCTTGGACTAACAATGACTGAAGCTGCAGCAGAACCTAAAGTAGTGGGTTTGAGAGGTATGAGTTGCCTCCGTTATGGCTGTCCACTGAAAATGTTTGGGATGTTAAGTGTCATTAACTTGTCACTGCTTAAATTCTGCAAAACAGCAGCGGCGAGATGATGGGTAGGGATGGAAGAACAATCCCTGCCCTGACACTGCCGTGTAGGGAGAAGGGAAAGATCCTTTCCAGGTCTGTGAATACCTTCAGTTGAAAAAGTTTGAACATTTTATTTCAAGAGACTAAAAATAAATATTTTGATATTTCATTTTGAAACAGCGTATTTCCTTTTGAAAGAAACATATATCTTACAGAAAAGAAAAGCAAGCAGAGTACGTCAGTAGGAAACCCAAGCAGTATTATAAAATGTTTTACTTTAGGTCTGGGGAAAAAAAAAATTACTACACATCTTTTCATTGACATGCCTGAAGTGATACTGGCTATTAATTTGGCTTGGGAAGATAAGAAAAAGTCCCGAATGTTTTACAAGTTAAGCTGAATTGGAAAAATTCTTTCAACCATTTCCTTCCAATTTAGATACAAATCTATTGTTTGCCTGGCTTTGATGGAGAGCTGAAACACTGAGTGAGTGAGGTGTGCACATTCAGAAAAGAAATGCTGGCTTCTCCCCTCCCCCCCCCCCCTTTTTTTTTTTTTGTGCCTGACCTTTGCCCAGCACACAAAAAAACCCCAGCAGACCTTACAGACTGTGCAGTGCAGTGCAACAGCATGCTGGCTCCCTGGCCAAGCCCAGCAACACAACCCAGTTTGGGCAACTAATCTCTTCGTTCCCCATCCCTCCTGCCCACATTGCCACCTGGGGCTGGTGCAGGGGGGCCCGTGGGCAAACAGGGGAGCCGGCCAAGAAGGGGTCAGCCCCCAGTTTTGTTTCCAGGAGCAGACAGAGCCTCCTCAGCAGCTAAAATCGCAACGTTGAAAAGGTTGATGAAGAAGAAAGTAAGGGAAATAGCAAAATAAGGAAGGAAGAGCAACCAAACCCGAGCCGATGTTGTCCCATCAGCCAGGAGGATGCCCAACCACCAGTTTTTCCGATGGTCTGCATTCATGTGCTCCTTCTCTTGTGCTCTCTGGTCATAAACGCAGCCAGTGGGGAGGTCCCCAGTGGGACGGTGCAAGGACACTGCTGAAGTTACCAGAACAGGACTTAGGAGACCAGAACCCACCGTTGGCTCACTCACAAGCTTATGAGTGGCTGCAGGCAATTTCCCAGGTCTCATTTCATTAAAGTCATTCCCCAGGAGCTGAACTTAATTACTTCAGTGGGATTCACGTATGTTCTTAAGTATTTTCCTGAATCAGGACCTTAATTGCTCTGTGCCTTTGCTCCCCATCTGCAAGATAGGTTTCACGTTTGCTTTCTTCCGCACTCTGACTATTTAGATTCACGTTCTCCCAGGCAAAGCCTGTCTCGCGGTCCCTGTCTGCTCAGCACTTTGTCCGATAAGGCTGAGGTTTCACTTGAGCTGTTTTTGGACCTTGTCACATTTCACGCTTACAGAAGCCACGCTCCAAAACCTGGTGGCCTTTGTGCTGCTTTTGTGTCTCTAACAGTGGCAAAATAAGTTGCTTGTTGATTTGGGAGCAGAGCAGCGAGCAGTATTTTTTACTTTAACTCCATCACAAATAGAATAATTACATGGCACTTTGAGACAATTTGCTAAAGATGCTCACACATTTCAAGAGGGTAAAATTACTTTATCCAAAGCAATTACAAAATAGCTAATTAGTGGAACTGACTGTGAGCTCTTACAAATGTGTTATGTGGAGATGTTCCTTCTAATGTCAGACAACAAGCCTCCAGTTTATGAGTTGTTTCCAGGTAATGAAAAAACTCTTCCAATGCAATAAATATGCTGTTTTCAACTGAGACTTTCTTAGCCAAGATGCGCATAGATCCCCAAACCAATGTCAGTGCTCCCGCCACGTGCCTTCCCTACAGCCTCATCGCTCCGTAACTGTGTCTTTGTCAGGTGAGTAGCAAGATAATTACTGGAGCAGCTGGGCAGCAGCTTCACGTGAGGAAGGGCAGCCAGGACATTAACACACTTGTCACAAAACAGATTTCAGGTACCTCCCGGGCGAATGCGCTCGCTGCTGCTCTCTCCCCAGAGGAACCTCGCTGCCTGCTCCAGGACCAGTGGCCACAGAAAGCAGCTTTGGAAGAGCTTTCTAATTCTGATATAAGGATTAATCGCCAGTTAATTCTTTCTGTCATCTCCCTGCAAGCTGAAAAAAGACCTGTGGGGGAAAAAAGCAGTTATCTTGGCCCAGCTGGTTGTTAGGTGGTTTGCCGTGTGAGACAGTGGGATCCGTGGAAACAGAAGAGACTGCATTTCAGTGATTTGTGTTTAGATTCCACTAGCTGATAATAAAAAAAAGAACAGATTATGGACAATATGTCTTTTGCAAAAACACTTATTTAGAATTCTATGGGGAGAACAATCACGTGTGAAGAAAAATGCAATTACTGGATTGTTGGAATTTTCCTTTTATTTTCAGACAAAAGGTAGCCATTATATATGAAGTAATTGTTGCAGCCTGTGAAATTAGTCCTAAACATAAGTGATGGACAGGAGTGACATATCTTTACAGAGTTAATAAAATACAAACCGGAGATAAAGTGAGTACCTGGGGGGTTTTGTTGGAGAGCTGTTAAAGCAATTGCTGGCAGAACATTACACCTTAGTGTAAATCTAGTGATGTTTTGCAATAAATAACTTTTATAAAAAAATCCAGACTGTGAATTTAGCATAGAATTTTAAACCGTCTGTGCATTGTCACTCTAACACTGAGATCTCACTTATTTGTATGTTTTACCCATATGATCCGATGTAAGTGGGAATAGGAAGGAAACACTACAGACTCCATTAAAATCAGAGATAACACAGATAAGCATTTCATTCTTTGTAGGTTTAAAATTTCTTTCATTTTGCTTTAAAACCACACCTACATTTAGGTTCCTCTTCATCTGTGTCATAAAAGTTAGAATTTATGTTTATAAAGACACAATAGCTTAGATATTTTGTACAGTAAGCTTTACAAAGCGGAAAAATTAACAATTCTATTCCTTCTGCTCGTACGACTAGGGAAGAAACTATGCAATATACAGGTGTGTTCTTCAGGTATAACTTATGTTTTACAAGCTCACTTGTTTTTTGGATTGATCTTTCTCTTATAAATAAATGAAACCATAGCAAATCTGGGTCTTTGACAGCACAGTGTTAATGCTGTAACTGAAATGCAAGAGCACTATGCAAATCTGATCTACAGATATATAACAAACTCATGTTCTTAGTAACTGAGGACTCCAAATGTGACCTCCACATTTCTGAATATCCAAATTACAAGTAGGTGATAGATCTGCGGTGAACTCTGTACGTGAAAACAGAACGAGATGAACTAAACCCGCAGATCGCAAAGTGTTACATGTTAGCTTTTACCACTGACATCTCCCTTCGCTGGGTCAGCCGTCGCTCCAAGCAGTGATATAATAATGTTACCTCCATTAAAACATTCGTTTACCTCGGGTAGACTCTGGACTTGCTTAGAGTTTGTATGCCTTAGACCAGAAGGGAATGATTTTTGCAACCTGTCTGCTGTTTTCGTAAAGGTCTCACTCCTTATTTTTAAGTGCATCAAACAGCCTTTTTTTAGTATTTGGCTATCAATTTATTTAAGACTCTTCGGCCATGATACATAAATAGCTACATATTTCCAGATAGACTACTAACCTCTCTTTTAAAATCTTTTGCAAGGAGCTGACCTTCACACCTATCACAGTTACAGCTGCATTAAGTATCATAGCTCATCCCTATTGACAGCCATAGCATGATTTCCAAGCAAGACAGGTTGACTGGTGGGCATCAACAGCAAACTATGGTCTGGAGGATTTTCCTCCTTGTTTTCTTACTGTCTTGGCAGGTTTTTTTAACTAGCTGTTGATAAGAAGCAATAAATCTACCCAAGTGCTGACACGGATAATCCAGACAATTGTTGCTCTCTGACAGAGGTGGAACAGGTTTTCTTAGGTTTGTTTATTGTCAAACATAATCTAACATTTATCCCCTTCTGCATGTGAGAAATTTACTATGTGTTCCCCTCTGGCAGATGTTTGAGACAATGTCATCCTACACAAAACCTGTATATTTGGAGATACAGCAGTGTCCAGACTTGGTAATCACCGTTAATCTATGTGTCAGCCTGTGGTTTATGTGCCTGCTCCAGCATAATAGATACTCTCTCAGCCAGATGGGAGGCCCAGGAGGTATCGTGTGTCTAGGAGTCCTCTCAACCCTAGAACATTACTAAATTACAGAGAAGCTATACCTGCTAGACCTTTTCTGTCAGTCCTGGAAAGATACAGCAAGTGCTGATCTTACTAAGCTAGCATTCCTGCTGCCATCTCCATAGCTAAGGTTTTCTCTTTCCAACCCCTTTTCAGGTGGCCCCATCATGAGAAGGGTAGCTGGTGGCTGGAGAAAGTGTGTCCTTGTGCCTTAGCCCTGGGCAGCGGGTACACACCTTGCATGTTCCCTCCTCAACACCGGTATAAAAGCTGGGATTAAGAAAACCCTCAGACTGAATGGTTTATGTCCGATAGATAACGTCATTGCACTGGTGTATGATCAGGCAAGTACAACGAACTGTATAATAACAAGTGCATTTAAAAATTACTTTAAGCTCGCTACCCTGGATTTCAGGAGAGCAGAGTTTGGCCTTTTCAGGGATCTGCTTGGTAGAGTCCCCTGGGATACAGCCCTGGAGGGAAGAGGGGCCCAAGAAAGCTGGCTCATATTCAAGGGTCACCTCTTCCAAGCTCAGGAGTGATGCATCCCAATAAAAAGTCAGGCAAAAACACCAGGAGGCCTGCATGGATGAATAAGGAGCTCCTGGACAAAATCAAAAGCAAAAAGGAAGCCTACAGAGGGTTGAAGCAAGGACAGGTAGCCTGGGAGGAATACAGAGAAACTGTCCAAGCAGCCAGGGATCAGGTTAGGAAAGCCAAAGCCCTGATAGAATTAAATCTGGCCAGACATCAACACGAAAAGCTTCTATAGGTACATTGGTGATAAAAGGAAGACCAGGGAAAATGTGGGCCCTCTCTGGAAGGAGATAGGAGAGCTGGTTACCCGGGATATGGAGAAGGCTGAGGTACTCAATGACTTTCTTGCCTCAGTCTTCACCAGCAAGTCCTCCAGCCACACCGCCCAAGCGGCAGAAGGCAAAGGCAGGGACTGGGAGAATGAAGAACCACCCACTGTAGGAGAAGATCAGGTTCGAGACCATCTAAGGAAGCTGAAGGCGCACAAGTCCAGGGGATCTGATGAGATGCATTTGCAGGTCCTGAAGGAACTGACAGATGAAGTTGCTGAGCCACTATCCATCATACTTGAGAAGTTGTGGCAGTCCGGTGAAGGTCCCACTTACTGGAAAAGGGGAAACATAATCCCCATTTTTAAAAAGGGAAAAAAGGAAGACACGGGGAACTACAGGCCAGTCAGTCTCACCTCTGTGCCTGGCAAGATCATGGAGCGGGTCCTCCTGGAAACTATGCTAAGGCACATGGAAAATAAGGAGGTGATTGGTGACAGCCAACACAGCTTCACTAAGGGCAAATCATGCCTGACAAATCTGGGGGCCTGCATTGGTGGATAAGGGAAGAGCAACTGACATTATCTACCTGGACTTCTGCAAAGCATTTGACACTGTCCCACACAGCATCTTGTCTCTAAATTGGAGAGATATGGATTTGACAGATGGACCACTTGGTGGATAAGGAATTGGCTTGGATGGTCGCACTCAAGGAATTGCTGTCAATGGCTCCATGTCCAAGTGGAGACCAGTGACGAGTGGCATTCCTCAGGGGTTGGTTTTGGAACTGGTGCTGTTTAACATCTGTTTTGACAACATGGACAGTGGGATCAAGTGCACCCTCAGCAAGTTTGCAGATGACACCAGGCTGTGTGGTGTGGTCAACATGCTGGAGGGAAGGGATACGATGCAGAGGGACCTTGACGGGCTTGAGAGGTGGGCCCCATGGGAACATCACGAAGTTCAACAAGGCCAAGTGCAAGGTCCTGCACATGGGTCAGGGCAATCCCAAGCACAAATACAGGTTGGGTGAGGAGTGAATTGAGAGCAGCCCTGCGGAGAAGGACTTGGGGGTGTTGGTTACTATTTCTAAAGATGTACATCCATTCTTGTACTCCTGCGGTCATTATAGTCTCTGATTCGTGGGAATTAAACTTGTTACATTGTGGCCTTATTTGAGTTCGTTGCCAAATCTGACTCTTTGTGTCCTTCTGCTGCTCCATCCTATTTCTTTTTTCCACCTCTCACCAGAATGTGCCACCATGGGATGTAAACAGCTGAAAATATTTAAGCAATAGTCCCCAAATTGCAGATGCCTCTGACAAGTTAATTAACTACAATGACAGTTGAACGCTGAGGAAAGGCACAAAAATAAAGAAGTCTTTGACTTCTGCAGTAAAATAAGAAACATTTGCTGCTTTCATTTCTGAGGACTGGAAAACATTCTCAAAAATTTTTGAAAGAATGGCTATTATTTCTTGGAGGGTGATATTGTCTCCTTATTCTAGGGGGCTGGCTGTGCTGGGGGAAATCTCATGGAAGGAGACACTGCCTGATGTCTGTGAGATGACATCCAGCCAGTAACACCTCACTGCCAGTTATTTAGGCACTTTTAAATCTAAAACTGGGATTTCCCCAAGTGCCCTGTTGGCTGGTAACCTCTTCTTTGGTGCCATCAAAGTGTGTAAGCATCTGAATTTTGCCAGCAAAGCCCAGAGAGTCTGAATTTCCTGCTGCTGTACACAAAGAAATTCCCTGAAGGTGCGACAGCACTGAGAACCCAGGTGGGTGGCCACCTCAGCCTGATCCCTGTTTGAGGTCTATCATGTTCATCCTCCCCATACTGGGCAACTCAGCAGCCCCTGAACTGGTCTTCCAGGACGGAAGACTGGTTCCCTTCCCTGCCAAATAATACCCTGCATTTGAAGGTTTAGAGCATTCACCTGAAGCATAGGAGACTCAAAGATTTATTGTTTTGTAATAAAGGCGTAAGTACTAATTGGAACAATCATTAGTATCCAGGTCTCTTGCATCTCAGATAAGAGCTGTCCTCCCAGCTACAGATTCCTATGGGGTTTGACCCAATATAGTTATAATGAATGCATAATTAATCCAGGCAAAATGAAAGAGGGACTACAGCCTGCACAGCTACAGTGCAGCAGTTAGGAGGTGGCAAAGAAGGGCAATGGGGAAGATTGAAGGAAAAGGGAGATTTGAACTTGAGTTCTGCTAAGGAAAGGATGGAAATCTAAATTTTTGGAACAGGAGATGGTGAAAGAGAAGATCTTTTCTGGTTGTGCTTTATAAGAAGGACTTGGCAAGAGGTCTAAACCCTAGGAGAGGCTGCACAGCTGAAAACTGCACTCAGGTGGAAGGCTGTGCTTCCCTGCAGGCTGTATTCAGGGATGGGACTCTCCCGAGCCACTCTTTACTCCACGGCACTTCCACTGCTCAGCTTGCAAATGTTTGCATATTCCATCTTTGCTGCTAAATCCTCCAGTATGCTGTAAGGAGCCTATGGGTCTAACTTAATCTGTAGATTACACTGCAAACAGCATATTTAACAGCAAGGTACTGCCATACTTCAAATAGCAACTCTAAAGTCTTTTTGAGGAGCTAGCCCAGAACATAATTTTACTTATCTTTTCAGTAGGAATGTCTAGTTTTCCAATACCAAAGACTTTTAGCTGCAATGCTTTAAATTAGAGCCTAATTTGTTCTTTGAACTAGTGATGCTGACATAATTTAATTTTCCAAATTAGCTTAAGGTGGTCTGCAGCATGAATTCTTGCCTTTCTCTAACCATCCAAAGTATCATTGATCCAGTCCTACAAAACTGAACAGTCAGGAGCCAGGTTTAAACTATACGCAAAGGAGTAGCAAAATGTTCACAGTACTGTATTATTTGTCATCCCAGACAGGTCATCTGTGCCTAAGCCAACTTTTCTTCTCTGTTTTCTTCTACTGCTTTCTCTCTCTCTCTCTTTGGGACGTGATAAAGAAGAGAGTTAGAGCAACGATTCTCTAAAAGCTTTCCTTTCTAGTTTAAAACAAGAACAACTTTATTTTAGTTTCTAGCTCAGAAAAGCAAGCTCAGGCTCCACTGCTTTGTCAGACTGCTCTACAGTGGTCTAAATATCTACTAAAACACACAATTATTTTTTAATGATTTTAGAGCTTGAACTTTATTTTAATAAAGAGTATGGTTTGGCTCCTGTTTTTCACATAAATCAACTGTTATGAATTCCAAGTTTAGTTTTATTAGGTATTTTTATTTTTGCAAATACCACAGTAAAAGCAGCTCAGATATCAGAAACTGCATTGTATTTCATCACCTTACAAATGCCAACAGCGCATATGGATGTTCCATAAGCTGCTGTCACCAAGGCATTTGTCTGTAATGGGTTGCCTTGTAAACACAAGTTGTGTGTATTTTACTTTCTGAAGTCAGGTGAAGTTCTTTCATCTCAATTCAGATGTGATTTACTGTAAATAACTCTGACGTTGCTAAGAGACAAATTTCAAAACAAGTCTCAACCACAACAGTGTTAATATTAAAAATCTTAAATAAAGATGTTCATAGTGTGCAGAACTCACTTTAACATCCTCTGATAAGGCCAAGGGACTTTTTTTTATTTGAGGAAAGCTGACTTGCCAACACTGGCAGGTCAGAGGACGGTAGGTCTGACGTGTCCCGTAGTGGGATGAGAAGTGGGCCCACGTGAACTTCATGAAGCTTGACAAGGCCAAGTGCAAGGTCCTGCGCATGGGTCGGGGCAATCCCATGCACAAATACAGGCTGGGCAGAGGATGGATTGAGAGCAGCCTTGAGGAGAAGGACTCGGGGGTGTTTGTTGACAAGAAGCTCAACATGACCCGGCAATGTGCGTTTGCAGCCCAGAAATCCAACTGTATCCTGGGCTGCATGAAAAGAAGTGTGACCAGCAGGTCAAGGGACGTGGTTCTCCCCCTCTGCTCCGCTCTGGTGAGACCCCACCTGCAGTACCGCATCCAGCTCTGGAGCCCCCAGCATAAGAAGGACACGGACCTGTTGGAGCGAGCCCATAGAAGGGCCATGAAGATGGTCAGAGGGCTGGAGCACCTCTCCTATGAAGACAGGCTGAGAGAGTTGGGGTTGTTCAGCCGTAGAGAAGAGAAGGTTCCGGGGAGACCTTACAGCAGCCTGCCAGTACCTAAAGGGGGCCTGCAGGAAAGATGGGGAGGGACTTTATTATCAGGGAGTGTAGTGATAGGACAAGGAGTAATGGCTTTAAACTGAAAGAAGGTAGCTTTAGATTAGATGTAAGGAAGAAATTTGTCACTGTGAGGGTGGTGAGGCACTGGAAGAGGTTGCCCAGAGAGGTTGTGGCTGCCCCATCCCTGGAAACATTCAAGGTCAGGCTGGATGGGGCTTTGAGCAACCTGGTCTAGCGGAAGGTGTCCCTGCCCGTGGCAGGGGGGTTGGACTAGATGATCTTTAAGGTCCTTTCCAACCCAAACCATTCTATGATTCTGTGAATTCTATGGTTCTGTTAACTTGTCTCTGAAGGAGCCGTTTTGAATAAATGAGCAGTGGTGCAGCCACTGGCATGCCTTCTACCCCATTCTGCTGCCAGGAAGAGACCTGGGCCATAGTTTCCAAAGCCACTGACAGGCTCAAGTGCACCAGCGATTCCTTACTAGCCAGGAGGTGTGTTTTCTCAGGACAAGGCAGTTGGCAAACTCTGGAAGCACAATCTCAACTTAGGAAAGAATTATTCTTGATAGAGGTGGTTTAGCTCTGTAACAAGCACCTACAATTATGATACTTGTTAAGGTCCGACCATAATCAGAAGTAGATTTTTGACAGCTTTTTTTAAAAAAAAGTTTCATCCTGGTAGGTGCAATAGACCTGAAATGTGTGACTATGAAGTATAAGTGGAGGATTGATTAGTGGCTGCAGACTTCATTGCAAGTTAACTTTTTACCTGAGTTTCTTTGAAAGGTGATGTGCTGCAGGTGGTGTGGCCAGGAGATGTGATGTCTGGGAGACTATGGCTGGCCTGTGCATATGCACCCACGCTCACTGCCACCAGGGAAATGGAGCAAGAGCAATGTGGGGGTCTGCTGACACACAGCTCCCTCAGGAACTGGGCTACCATGGAAAGGATTTGGAGGGGAGGCTGGAACCTCAACAGCTCCATGCTTTCTACCTGGGCTTGGGATTTCTGAGATTCATCCCTTTTATTTTCCTGTAAATGGGATTTTAGAAGGCTTCTGCTGAATGGTTTAGTTTTAGGACTCTTACAGATCTTTCCTGGGCGCACTACAGACGACCCAGGAATGTGATGAGTGCACGTTCGGACGGACTGTGAGAGGGGGCTTGAGGAGCCTTCAGGAAAGGTGTTAGGTGGGAGAGGGTTGCAGCAAGGTATGTAACCTTCAGCCCCCTTCCAGCCTGCGTCTCGGGAGCCCTTGAGGGAGCTGGCAGCCAGAGCGAGCTCCTTGAATGTCTCTTTTGGAGAAACCAGCTTCTTCCTGGCCACTTTCCCAGATGCTCCTCAATTAAGCACGAAATGGGAGCGTGAGCCGGACGGTACATAGCAGTAAGTCCGATCATTCTGAGAGTGCTCCTGGCTGCAGTGAGGCGTAATATTATTCTGGTTGTCTACTTGCACGCATCTGCATCAGAGATCGTCTAGGGCTCTTTAGCTTGCATCTCAAGTCCTATTTACAGGCAGCTGTGAAAGCAGCCATAATCACAGCACCGACCATGATTCAGCTGCCTTCCACCTACGGGATACCTCCCGGACAAACCACCATTTGCCTGCGGGAGGTTTTCCCTCGCTCCGTGCCTCGGAAGCCTGCAGCGGTTGAAACCGCCGAGCCTCCGGCGAGGGCTGCTCTCCAGGCTCCCCTGGAGCGAGCCTGGCGGACCTCGGCGAGAAGGCGGACGAGCTGCCAACCCACTGGCAACCGACTCGGTGTGATTTAAATAACGGCGTCCAAAAAGCTGTGAATGAACAAAGCACTGGATGAGTAAAAGCAGAGATATCAGGGGGAGGCTAGCTGTCGCCAGAAGGGATGTTTGCTGAACTAACCTGCATGCTGGCATTTCGGTGGGTTCATTTGAGAGGGAGTGGATCACAGGACAGCGCTTGATTTCTGACAAACAATGGAATGGGGTTAAACACTTAGTATGAAATATGAGCTCTGATAATGATGATAGACTTTATAGGGACCCATTCTGCATTACTTAAATATGCCTTTTAATACAATATCATTAGTCTTCCAATGGATGAGTGAAAGCTGGAAGGTTTCCAGGTTGTTGTCATGCAGTAACTGTAGTTCAGTTATGTCCAACCAGGAAGAACAAATTTGAAACACACATTTTAATTAGAAAGTAAGGTGGCAGATCTTAGCGACCAGTGCTACATTAATGATCTCTTAAAGAAATTTAGAGCTAGCTAGGCCTTCTGGAATTGCCCTGTTGGGATCTCCCCATCAATAAAGTGAAATAAACATTTGATACTTTAGGAAGGTAAGAATTGAGATTGCAGTTTTATTGTTATAAGATGCATTTTAAGTGGTAAGGAGATGCCCTTCAGAAGGAACATATTTAAAACTGTTCCAGGAAGCCAGCCAATGTACACAAGCATTTGCTGAAAGTACGTGAGAGATTTATAAAAAAATTTCCTGGATGAAACATTAACAGCACAATGTCTCAAAAGCAGAACTGCAAGAAATGCAAGTTTACCTGAGCATCCTACCAAGATACAGACAAGCCGTGAGAGTGCAGGATGCAGAGCATCAGCTGCATGGTTGCACTCCCACTGAGAGAGCCGAAGGATGACATCGATACGGAGACTACAGCGTGGAAAACAGGCAGACACGTTTCTGCTTACCAGTCACTCGTTGCACGTTTTGTCAGTTCATGTTTCCTGAAAGATCCTTCCATTTGCATTGCAAATGTAGCATTGCATTACTACTCCATGGTTTAGTGCCTCTGGGCATGAAAAACCTCCATTTTTTTTTAACGTTTGTGCCACTGACCTTGGTTGTTGGATGTTTCTTCTCCTCAGCTTTCAGCTGCTCAGCCTCATTCACTCTGTCTACCCTGCTTCCAATTCTCCAGCACCTAACTGCCTTCTCTGTCCCTTCATATTTTTCAGGTGTGTAATGCCATTCAGCTCTTTCCTTGCAACCACCAAGAGCCATCGAAACTCTGGCAGTTCACAGATGCAAATGTGTACCATGCGTGAATCTGACCTCTATTGCTTAAATAGCTTTTCCTACTCTCCGCCTTTGTCCTTTTTAAATCAAACCCATTTTGGATTAGGAATTGTGACAGTATATTTTTACAGTAGCCATCATAACAGGGTGGTGCTGCCATGTACTGTATAGAGGTATTGCCATTATAAAGGAGCAAAAGAAACAAATGAATATGTAAGAGAAATAACAATGCTGAATGAGGAAAACTCAGTGTCTCTTGGTGAGGTCTAGAGAAAGGTAAGAGAAAATTATTTCTGAGGTATAAAGGTTTACTCTGAAGACTTGAGATGCTCACGTAAATATTGCTGGGAAACCATGTTCATCAGGAATAATGCAACAGATACCACTGACAAACCAGTAATTTAGAATGCACCACACTAATGTATTTTGGAGCAGCCAGTTTAGACGACTCTGTTCCAATGTGAGCACATTGGGTATCATCCCACAAAAATTTTGCAAGCAAAGCTGGTTTGCAAGCTAGGATTTCCTTAGACATATATGACTTATATTCTTGCCTCATTTTTAGGGGAGCTTAAAGTTTTTAGACACACTGTTCAAGTTAAAAAGTACTTTTCAATGGAGTCCAACACCATGTTGCATGTCTTAATGCTCCATCTGGGACAGAGAAAAGCAGCGTTGCCTGTTCAAGAAATAAAAAAGAACACTTTTTTTTTAAAAAAAAAAAAGAGTAAGTTTGGAGTTTTGGAAACTACCATTTGGTAGTATAGGACACATCATTAACTTACTTAAGCATATATAAATTTTGATTACTTGTCATCTCTCTTTCTGAACAAAGTATTGCACCATGGAGCTGACTTTGGTCTGACTGCTGTCTACTGCTCATTCACTCCCTAAAATACTCCTCTCATTTCAAAAATGCTTCTACATGGCTGTGCAGTCCTAGTGATTTTGTATGGAGTTTTGCAGACATGACTGATTTTTCAGGTGGAAATAAGTATCTAAGCAAGTACGTTTGTTCCAGCAAAGGTAGATACTCACTGTCTTCTGTGATCTACCAAAGCTGTGACGCAGATGTTTAGAAGAAAGTTAATGACCATAATAGCTATTCAAGACAATGATCTGTGATCATCTGAACGATCCTCTGTGGAAAAAAGCTGCATTTGTACAGATTTTGGTGAAGAGTGAATATCCGTTCCTACTGGAGCCAACCTGGCTTTGAAATATGCTGAATCAATCATTTCAAACGACGCTGAGCAAGGTCTGATTGCAGCTTTGTGGAAGCCTACTCCTGCGACAAGGCAGAGGTCTCTGAAAATGTCACTGCAGACCACGAAGAGGAATGATATTTTTTATTAGATCAAAGACTACGTCAGACCTGGAAAATTCTAGTCCGAGTGGGAAGCCATCTATCACATGCTGCAAAAGTGCAATTCTCACTTTACCAAAAAATTAGGCGGTGCGACAAGTCCTGGATATTTTGAAGTGAGAGTTAATGCATGTGTGGAATAACTTCATTTCACAGAAGAGCTCAGCAAAACTGATGCACTCTAAGCTTGTGACATGATGCAGGTGGAAGAAAAATCTCAAAGAAAAAGAATATCTGATATTTAGGATTTATAACTGGTGCAGATGGTTATAATTCACATTGTAATAACAAAATTGGCACCAGACACCTTCCTGAAATCTGTTATCCAGATTTCCAAAGGGTGGATAAGGATATGATTCTGGCTAGATAACATCTAGAGACCTTATTCTAGAATGAAAGAAAACTTGAAGGACCAAGTTTCTTCTTGGCAGATAGCAGAGTTCAAGAGTCCACTAGATAAAAATTCTACATTTCAAGATGTCAGAAAAGATCAGAGGTGCAGCAGATACTTCATGTCTGGAAAATGAGAGTTAATTCCATTCATTTCAGGGGGCGTTGTTTGGTGTCATATGGTGCCTATATATCTCAACCTGCAAGAGTAAAAAAAAAATTACATTTTTGGATAACTCTTTTAAAATGCATGTATTTTTTCTATCTTTCAGAGGACTTTTTATTAACAGGTTAGAAGGCAGACATTTTTCAACCAATGATTAAACAGATAAATAAAATAACGTATGTATTAATTTTTGACTTTTTAGTCAACTTTTTGGAAAGATTTCAGATATCTGATATAAGCAGAACGTCTTTGAAATCCCATTGATTAGTATGATCATGGCTTTCCTGGAGACATTACAGACATCACAAAATGTTTAGGCCCAATATGAAAGGAATTTATTAAACAAATTTCAGACAACTTATGAGAAATAACAGTATAAGGAGAACCTTATTGCTTTCAGAGTACACTATTCTGGGAACCAGATGCAGTAATTCAAACTGGAGTCTTAGGAGGTTCTGTATTTGTGTCATTTGCACTGATTTGCTGCTTCAACTCGGTAAATTATTCTGCCCAGTACATTTGAAGTTGGCCTAATCTTTACATAAAACTTTATGAAAAAATGATACAGTTCAGTCAAAATGAACAAAACCATTACAAGATCCTGTGTCTTGCCTTCTAATAAATTTAATATTAGGTGGTACCTTGGGAGTAAATTTTGCAAGGACAACACCAAAAATTCAGGTATTGATATATCCATGTCTATATATACTCAGCCCATATATTTTTCTCAGAAAAACTCAAGAATGATTTTTAGAAACTAAAATTAGGTCAGTTTTCTTGCAATTTATTGCAGAGGTTATTGCAGAAGGGAAATCTTTTTTCTTTGTAGTCAAATACAGTACTGCTGTGCTGGTGCTGAAGGCATTGGGGGTCCCTCATGAGATGCAACCAGGAACTGCTATGGCGTTGCATGAGCAATCACCTGGTCAAGTTAATAGCACAGGTGACAAAATGATTCCTGTATACGACACAATATGGTTTGAATTTACATTTTTGGCGAACAATGTGTATTTGTAAATCCTTTCGTAAGTCTATACATATTGTAAACAGGCTGCCTAAGCTTAACTGGGATATGGTTTAAAAAGTATCTAATAGAATTGCAATTAAATCAAGAGAAAGGGTTAGTAGATCTTTTGCCCAGATGAAGATTTCATTCTGCCTACATAAATTCTGCCTTTTGCTTTGTAAGCTGAAGTATTCCCATTCCCCATAAGTATTACAGCACTATCTTTCCTAACAATTATCTCATTCTGCTTTCTCCTTTATTTTCCCAAAGGGTTTTTTTCCCCTTTAGCAAAGTCTAATTTGGCCAGATCCACCTACATATGCTCAGCTTTCAAATGATTCATTTCAGATGTTCCTTCTGCTTACTTCTCAGCAGCATTTGTTTCCATCGTTCTCCATATGTCAACAGGTTATTTTGAAGCAGGCTCTCTTCCCATTTTGTCAGTAGGGTTAGCTGTGTTTTCTGTGTGTGGACAGTGGGTATAGAAAAGAGTGTACAAGCTTTTTTAGAGAATAAAAAAATCGCTGAATCTTTCATCTGCCATTGGTTCATAACTCTTGCATAAATACCAGATGAAAATCTTCCTTGTTTTTCCTGATATCTGACCGGTCATTCATTTGCACATTTTTTCTCATTAGGCAACAAGATCGCCTTTGATTTCTCATGTTAATTTTGAGTTTGATGTTGTTGCAAGTGTCAAGTCCAAGTAAAGGCACATGCTAATTATGTGGGGTTTTATTTCTGTGATTGTACAGATTTTTCCTGCAGATACTTTCCCCCTTCAGCATTATGTACTCCCTCTGCAGTAATTCATCTTTCTCCATTTTTAGGGGGCTACTGTTCAACTTTTTCTTTTTTGACAACTGAAGAAAAACATGCAGCTCTTATTTTCCTTAGAGGTATTCCAAACATTTCTCTCTTACATATATATCATCGTGAATTTAAAAGATTTGTTCTTTCCAACATACTGCTCCCTCTCATTCAGGCTTTTAATGTCCTACAAGAAACACTGAGCAAGATGGGAGAAGTTAAGGGTCCGTGGTATAGCCTTCAGTGCACTGACCTGCTCACTGACATTTTTCATGTTAGACTGTTGTAGCTCTTCTGCATTAGCTAGTTTGCAGGATTTCAGGAGAGCAGAGGTTGTTTGTGTAAGTTCTCTCTCATTTAACATATCAGTTCATTCTCAAAATGAAAACCATTTGGTGTTTTTGAACATACAGAATTTTTATTTTAATTGGCAACTACTGCACTTTGAAAAGGGCTGTAATTTGCATTGTTACAACCCTTTCATGCAAACACAGCGTTGTTTCCAATTCAGTCACATTTCGTATTTAAATTTGAAGGCATACTTTAAAAAGAATCTGCTTTGCAGATAGCCCAGTTGGTAACAAACAGGCTTTGAATCACGCCTAGCACAAACTTTCTGCAGACAGCCAGACAATAGAAGGCCCGTGTCCAACTTGACAAATGTTAGATGCAGATTTCCATTGTCTAGCTTGTACTTTAGGTTGTGTCAGGGAATTTCTGCTGTGATTTTACTCCCTGCAACCTATCGTTAAAACTCACACCCCAAATCCAAAGTTATTAATAACACATCCAACAGATGGCAGATTATTTCATAAGAGCAAAATTTACCTGAATGAGCGATGCATTGAATGTGATGTTTACAAAATGGATTTTTAACTCACATTGTTTGGCTCTGAATACAATCTAATCAGATGTAGTTTAAATTGTAGTATAATGTAAAGGAAAATAATTTTCTGCCTCATATTGCATCTCCATCTGAATCCCTGATCCTTACGAAAAAAATGCCTAGTTTTATGTATTTAACAAGTTTATTAGCAGATGAAAAATAGAACTATTCAGCAGGAAAAATCCCATACAAGTATAAGGGTACAGATATTTACATCGAACATGTGGAAAACAGAACAAGATTTTTGCACTCAGAAATTTTTTGAGTTTTGTTAATTAAGCTGGTTGGGGTTTGTAGAGCTGGGATCTAGATATACTGCCAACCATTTGTCTCTCTGAAAGCAATCCTAAGCTGCTTTTAGACCTCTTCGCAGCAGTCTGAGAGGATGAGCGGGCGGAGCTGGACTTCTATGATCATTTAGGGTTAAAGCAACCCCCCAAAAAAATAACAGGAAGGCACATTGCAGTAGGAGTCGTCAAGGAAGGCAAAGGCTTCTGGGCACCGCACCTCCTTTCTCTGCGGATCTACAGGAAGAAGTAACTGTTATTTGTCTGTAACAGCAAATAGTTCTCCCCGTCGCACCAGCTCTGCTGCGTTTCTTGTTTTCCTCGTGATATATCAGCAAGTTTCTACCAGTTCTTGCACCTGGTGACCCAACACGGCTCAGCAGCCAAGGCGAGTGACTACTCCAGCATCTCTCCACAGCACGGTCTGCATATGAATAACCTGCACAGACGCTTAGATTGCATTTTTCATCCCTTTATGCCTTAATGGGAAGGAGGAAGCACCGGTCGGCTGTCAGAAGCAGAGCCCCGTGAAGCCCAACGGGGTTGCTCCTTTACGACCTGAATGCAGAATGTGGTCCGTATCAAAGGAAACCCACATGTGATGGAAACTGTGCGCTGGTTCCACCTTCGGGTGATGTTGCAGCCCTGTAACGCTAATGAAAGGCCACCTATACTGTCAAAACATAATTAAAATGTAAACTAATCTCAGTACGGAAAGGAAAGTACAGCATCTGCCTTTATCAGCCCCAGTCATGACTCAGTGCTCTGTGGTGTAATAAGTCTGAGTGAATATGCAGTTGGAGCTCAACCCACACAACTTAGCTCTAAATTAACAGTGACAACAGCAGGAGAGACCTATCTTGCAGGAGCAACTGGAAAGTTTCGTTATCAGATACTTGGCAAATCCTACTTTTTCTTAAGGAAATTTCAATTCGTTTCTTGCTAAAATAGTAGCAGTAAATATGCATAGCTAAGGAATTGTACATTTGTAAGTATTTACCACAAAGCACCATAGAAAGTTTGATGTATGGTTAGCATATGCTGTGTTGAATGGGAATATAGCTAAATTACGCTCAAGCTGGCATCATATTTCTTGTGTTAAGTGAACACTATCGTGAATGAGATTCACGCTATAATGACTTGGATTCGTGTTTTCTACCGGGTTTGTGAAGTAAATGGCACTATTTTTATTGTACCAGAAGAGATTGTTTGAAAGGGAGAGAGTAGAGGTATCTTAAGTGACATACAAACAGCAAACTGCGGGAGATGGTTGTCCAGAGACATTTTTTGACAAAATAATTCTTTTTTTTTTTTTCTTTCTTCTTTTTTTTTTTTTTTTTTTTTTTTTTTCCTCCCAGCATTGTTAAAGTGCTTTTCAAGCATTACAGAGTGTTCTGGGAATACTGTCTATCTCTATTTTTATCCATAGTTTACAAAGCCTCTCCAGCTGCAGACAGGCAGCTGAAGGAATTCGGGAGACCGAGGGTGACATGCCGAGCTGCCCTTTGTAGTTAACCCAAGTCTGTCTGCGGCACTACCTAAATGAGTTATGCGTTGCTTTCATCTTAGCTGCTTACAACATGAAAATTGCTTCCTACAAAAGGGACGGCATTCGTCCCCGCATGCGTTGCCATGCTGCTGGATTTAAAAAATCTGACTATATGTTCAGGCTATATTTATCCTTACAGGGCACGATAAATGGCTAAGGAAATTAAATCACCAGCATATAAGCAACAAAAATAGATCTTGTTTCAAGGTTCTCCTTTATACTTTTAGTCCATGAAGCTGATGATCTGAAATAGTTATATAATGCCACCATTAATTTCTGTATTTACTAGGCTCCGGTTCAGTGAGGTAGTCAAGCATGTGCCTAGCTTCAGTAGAGTCACTCTTAACTTTAGCTGAACTTAAACTTTTGCTTCAGTACCTGCGGTCTTTAGTATCTTCTGTCAGTGGGTATAGGCAAGAAAATCACGGCAGCACTCCACATTGGGATAGCTAAAGCAGTAACCTCTCAAAGCAGTCTTGGGTTGATATTGCGAGAAAATGCATGCAAATATTTACTACCGACAACAAAAAAGTAGTCAGTCATTAAGGGTGTAAGGTTGTTCCCAAAACGGACTCCTGAAAATCTAACTGGATTCTTTTTGAATGAAGTTTACTTGAATAACCAGTTGCATAGTCCAGGGCATGTGTCTGAAGGAAATGATTCCCTTTCTTATCTTACACTTATTTACACAGTGAATTCTTCTAAGCATGTATGAGATTCAGGATTAAATTCATGAAGAGCCTGGGAAGATTCAGATAAGTTCAGTCTTAAATTTCTCTTTGACTGAATAACCTCAGATATAGGAAATTCTTTAAACTTCTGAGATGAGACCCTACAATTTAAACATAACCACAAACAAACAATAATAAAAGTATCTTCCTCTTCCCAAGGCCCTTATTGCTCACGCAAGAATGTAAAGAACGTTATTTGAATTAAACAGAGTTTGTAAAACCCAGCAGGTAATGGCAAGAAGCGGGGAGACGCAATACCTGCCTTTGTAACAGAGCGCTGTCCTTTGACAGAGGCAAATATGGAGGGACAGAAAAACTCACTGCCAAAACACAGAAAAACCCAGTCTGGAAAGAAACCGGGCATGGTCATCATCTAGATCAGCCAGAGCCTCTGGTCAGTGCGCCCTGGGTATATAAACCAAAGACAGCGGCCACTGTCATATACTGTAGGTCCAGTTTACATTTCCTAGTTGCTACTCTCTTTCTACTTTCCTTAAATTAGGATGTGATGAGTTGTGTGGATTTTATCCACCTCCCTCCTTATCCTTTAGGGGCCTGCTGCAGATTGACGCTGGGGTACAAGCATCGCAGAGCCCAAGTTTGAAAAAAACCCTAGCTTCTGTTTGCACTCCCAGACTTCTGCACCAAATCAGTATATTTCTTGCTGTAATGTTTGCAGAGGGAATTGCTAACGGTTTCTGTTCCTTTCTGTGCAGTGGTTAATACGTTACAGATAACGTAAATGCATGCATTGCAGACTGCACCAGTGCATGCCGAAAACGTAACTTTCAAGAAGATGAAATATTTCAGGAAATCTAATGCTGGATCTCTGCGAGGCCAGTGAGCTGCCAAATCAAGCAAGATTCTGTCCAAAATTTTGTTCCACTGCATATGTGCCAGATTTTCAACCTCGTTTCATTCAGGTGGCAATTTTTGAATGTGAAAATTTAGGAAGCATGAATAACTACATGAAAACCCCCCCTATGGTGATGGTAGTTTATGACAAAAAATATTCTACTAAATCTATAGCACTTCAGCATTCACCTGCAAATAACCCAAGATTTGTCTGGAGCCCAGTGAGTATATTAAGAGAACATATTGTCTTCTAAAGGTGATGGTGGTATTTTGTAAGCTTTGATTGTTTCAAACTGACCCTCTTTTGAATACGATGAAAGTTTACAGGTTGCCATCAAAATTCTGTGTAGCTAATAATTATTTGTTGAGTAATGAGTAAAGGCCGTTCCAAAGCACCAGGTGAGAGCAATCACATAATGAAGGAAGTGATGAAACCATGAAGGGCTGTTTAACAAGGCAGAAGCTAAGTTTTACTTTCAACTCTCCTACTATTCACTCCTGGCAGGTATTAATTCTGGTTTTCTCCCTTGTGTTACCACAACACATATCATAGTGCTGCATGAAATTTTTCAAATAAAAAAGAAACTCTTCAGTATTCACTTTTCTAAAAAAAAGAAAAGAATTTTGTTTTCCTAAGCATTTCATATTATTATGATTTCCATCCAAGACCCCCATAAAACACCCATGTTTATAAAAAATACTTTTTAATCAGAAAACTAGTAACAGAAAAAAGATTCAATAATTTTAGATAAGTATTCCTGAAATTCACCTAATGCTGAATGTTCATTTTAAATCTCATAAAGTAAACTCAACTTGGAAATGTTATTAATGCTTTTAAGAATTTGGCTATTGAATAACTTTGGATTTCTTCTATAACTCATGCTGGGTCCTTTGCTCTATAAGCAATATTAAGAATTGGAAACAGACTGGGGTTTGCTTTTTTTCCAGTATATTTTCTGAATTCAATTTTGTATGAATTTGTAGATTACTTTTTTTGATACAGGCTGATGAAATGTGGGGTGTTTGGAGTTTTTTTCCCCTCGTTTTGGTTAGCTGTCTGGTGTACTGTCTGTAATTTCCTAGCAGAATTTACTGTACTTTTTCTATGAGACTGCTTTTCTATGTCTGTATTGTGTTCTGAAAGTTCCCCTTTTTTTACAAGGAGGTATTTACACACTCATGCACACGCACGTGCACGTGCGTTCTGAACTAGAAACTGGTTTCTGCTGCGATCATCCCAGAGCTGGATTTTAGCTCTGTATGAAAATACATGGGAATTCCAACTCTGAACATCTTCAGATTGTCCGTGATTAACCCTGTCTCGAAGGTGTCCGAAGCCCAAGGACAACTTTATGTTATACTGGGCAAGAAAGCTGCAGAAGAATTTGGAGAGTCAAGGGATTAATTGTAAAGAACTGTTAAATTAGAAGTATACGCTGGTAAGGACAATGATGGACTCCAGTGCAAAGCAAAAGTACATTTCCAATAACTGCTCATTCATGTTGGCCACCAAAACTTCTTACTATTAAAAACAAACATGGATGTGCTCTGCCCAAGGCATTTTTTCAATTACTCTCGCTTTGTCCTGGAATGCTCCGTCTCATTAAGTGGCTGATCCCGATCACAGAGAATTGCATGCTACAGGATCAAAACCCACAAGAATCAACTTCCCTGACTTTATTCCCTTACCAAAGCCATTTTTATGCAAGCTTATAAATATGCTCCTATCTATGATCTAAAGTAAATGTAAGCCTTTTATTTCCCTATCCAGCGATCACTGCTTAGCTAGCTCTCCAGATTCTGACATATTTGAGGGTTTTCTTTTAGACAATTTGGATAATTTTAGGTAGTACAAGCTATCTTTAAAAAAATGCAGGCAAGTTCCAAAAATCCATTTGACTTAAGGTAACAGTACCTGGCTTTGTATAAAAGTGAGATTTTATTTTTATTAGTAGTAAAAAAGATATGAAGAAAACATCTTACGAATTATAAGAAGATTAGCTATGGGTGCTCTTTCAGTAAAAAGAGTCTGAAAGTACTGTTGGAAAGAGAATATTTTTCCAGCAGACAGTAAAATATCTTCAAGACTAAGTGATGAACAGCAAGCCTAGTCCTTTAATTTAATTGCATGGATAATCCAGTTCCCTGAAAAGATTATTTTAGTGTGAAGATGGAAAAGTCAGCGAGCCCCCGCTCCTCCCAGCATCCCTCCGGCCTTTGGAACTGGAGCTGCCCAGACAGAAAGCTCTGGGGGTGGTGGACCCTCACAGGCAAGTATCTAGAAACCATAAATATAATAAATGTCAAGAAAACATTTAAAAACAACTGGGGTTATGGAAGATCCAGGGAAGGAACAAGTCTGTGATAGGAGACCGTCCACGCTTCTAAGAGGCAAAAATCCGCAGTGATATAGCCACTTCTTCTAGCATTTAACAGGCCCACCATCCTGGAAGGAACCTTTGGGCCAAGGTACAAATTAGAAGACGGTTGTTTAGACTCCCTCTTAGTACAGGTGCAGCTTATCAGGGTAAATTGTTTATGTCTGTGCTACATTCACAAACCAACCAAGCTGTCTTGCCACTGCTTGATGTGGAATTGCCAATAGGATAATGCCTGCCTTTAGGTTTTTACTAGCTTAGATAAGCAATACACTCCTATTTACCAAACACAACCCCCCAAGCCCTTCTTGATAAGCACTGCCATGCTGCACGTGTTAGCAAAAGCTCGTTCTGGTGTCCTGTAGCGTTCTCTCATTTTTATCTCCCTGCAGAAGATACATCTCTGCGTGATCGGCATCCACGGCCACAGCCTGATGAAACAGTGACTGTCGATGGAGTCTATCAGGAGAAATTTCTCCAGCTGATCATTGCTTAGCAGACCTCTTTGGGGTTGTGTCCTCAAGGAACCCTCAGACCCCTTCTGCCTACGGTCCCCTGAGAAATTCCTGTTGACCCTGGCTAGCCGGGCTTCACGGCACGCATACGGAGCTTTAAGTAGCACAGACTGCGCTGGGCTGAACATACTTGGAAATCAGGTATTTTATTTCTTTCTGCCATGGCTTCAGCTCACTGCACCATTCCAGACTGAAGCCGAGTAACAATTTACAGTGAATATGACAGTTGAGCCTCTGCTGTTTATAAATTTTCCACAAGTAAAATTAAAGTTCTCCTGACTTAAACTTCTTCAACTTTATTAAAAGACGGCATTTTAGAATTTCTTGGCTGTCTCCCAGTTTCCTGGCTTGAGTTCCCAGGCAGATTTGATGTTGTCAGCTGCTGCCCACAATTTTGAGCGAAAGGGGAAAAAGGCAACTTTTTTTCTCCGTGACTTGAAGGACCCCTTCTCTTCCGAGTTGTCTGGTGCTTTTCTTACTGTCCTCTATCTTCCTATGATCAAGGCTTCTTCTAACACCTTTTAGGACACTTTCTTCTTTTCTGCCACCAGGGTATCTTCTATTAATTTGCCACTTTCTATCAAAGTTAACTGCTCCTCTTTTGACACCAATGTCCTCTTAGTGGGTAATTTCTGATCCAGTCAGCACGCTGCTTTGAAATTTTTGGCAACTAAGATGTCAATTAACCATTCCTAGTTGGAGTCTCAAGGCTCCAGAGAATGTCAAAGCCACACACCAATAATGGAGGCTTTCATGAAGTTTGCTTGCATTTGTTCGCTTGGAACCCACAGAGTTCAGGTGAGTCCAAGCCAAAACCATATCCCTCTGCATAGCATCAGACGTGGCATGAGTCATTTTTTCCTCTACCTGCAGATGTGGGAGTGTTGAGGGCTGATTTACTGTGAGCCTGAGGAGCTTTTTCAGCTCCCTCCCATTAGCACTAGCCACCACGGTGCACATTCAGATGTCCATGCAGCAACCCCTCTTAAACCAGTGTTGCATTAATCCATGGAGTATCCTAGTCTGAAGGTTAATGCATTTGTTCTTGTTTTTATCACGTCTCAACAAGACTCTCCAAGTCTGAGGAATCATTGGGACCTTTGATTTCCAGTTCAGTAATCTGACCTAAATTCTTCTGTTGTGTTTCTTGGAAAAAACATGCTTTTTGTAATACTTTGGCAGATGTTCAACTCAGACCTCCTGGAGTGATTTCTATGACCTTGATCATGCTTCTTCAGTTGATCTTACTGGGATGTATTTTTTTATATTTATTTATCAGCACATCTCACAACAGACCAGCACAGAGACACTTGCTTTGGAGACCAGCACATTATGATCATGAACTGTGAACTCTCTCAAATCTGACTTCAGGATTCAAAGAGGTATATTTGAAAGATGTGCTAATTCAAACAAATACAGTCTTATGGAGGGGCTCAGTGGACTTATTAGCATGTTATGTGCAATATGCACACCCTTAGTCATGCAATGTAGAGACCCCTTAGCAGGCTTTTCATCCCCTGCACAGCCAGGAGATGTTACTGTCTCTGAAGTCCACCCTGAGTCACTGAGCCTGGCCACTGAAGTACAAGCTGAAATTCTGCAGGTTCCACGTTGCTGGAAGCGTTTCACAGCTGTGGAACTGCAGAATTTGGCCTTTGACTGTGCAAGGTGTTTTACAAAGGGTGAACATATCGCAAGGCTATTAACTGTACTGAATTTTAAGCACCTAATTTAGTTGTCTCCTAGGCTTCTCCTTTTACCAACAGGGAGAATCATGTTGAGAGCAATTCAGAATTGCTAACTTAGGCTTCCACACTATAGGAGCTAACTCTCTCCCCAATGCCTAGGGCTTAGGAAAATAAGGAGCCTATCTTATTTAAGTTAGGCGGCTTGCACATATCCTCTGACGAACATACAACCAAATGTCACAAGACAAATTTCAACCAGATGCTTTCAAACTCAGTTGGAATTTAGTTTGAGAAAGGATTGAAGACATTGCCCTCAACCAGCTGAGGAAGTTGATACCCTAGGAGATGTATTTAGAACAGATAATTCCTCCATATATTGCAGATGACGAGAGCAATTAGTATAACATTTACAAGCAAAAAAAAAAAAAAAAAAAAGTGTTAAAAGCACCATTCATTTTGTTTTCATATTATTTTGTAATTATGTATTTCATCCTGGAATTGATTTTGTGAGCATCTTCATTTTAGACTTGGAAGGGCTTCACCACTTCTTGTTGATCAGGAGGTGCTTTTTTTGAATGAGAGAAGAGGCAAAATGTCAACTGAATAAGCTTTTGTCCTGGTTTCAGCAGGAATAAAGTTAATTTTCTTCCTAGTAGCTGGTGTAGTGCTGTGTTTTGAATTTAGGATGAGAATAATGCTGATAACACACTGATGTTTTCAGTTGTTGCTGAGCAGCGTTTATACTAAGTCAAGGATTTTTCAGCTTCTAATGCCCCGCCAGCAAGAAGGCTGGAGGGGCACAAGAAGTTGTGAGGGGACACAGCCAGGGCAGCTGACCCAAACTGGCCAAAGGGGTATTCCAGACCATGGGATGTCATTCCAGTATAGAAACTGGGGGGAGTTGCCTGGGGGACACTGCAGCTCAGGGATTGGCTTGGCATCGGTGAGCGGGTGTTGAGCAATTGTATTGTGCATCACTTGTTTTGTATATTCTTTTATTATTATTATTATTTTCCCATTCCTTTTCTGTCCTATTAAACTGTCTTTATCTCAACCCACGAGTTTTACTTTTTTTTTCCAATTCTTTCCCATATCACACTGCAGGGCCAGGGGAGAGTGAGCGAGTGGCTGTGTGGTGCTTAGTTGCCAGCTGGGGTTAAACCATGGCAGCTTCACAGTTCCTTCATTAAACAAACAAACAAACAAACAATAGCATCAGAAAATCATAAAGTAACCTGCATGGTCAGATAAACCTCATAGGTTTCTCTAAAAGCAGTTAGATCTGTGTATAAATTACATTGTTGAGCTTGGGTAAAGAATTTTGTTGTGTTAGAATCTGTTACATGCTGTTGCCATGTAAATTATTTGGCTGGCACTACTGACAGTTTGTCTAACTGGATTGCAAGTTGCTTATTAATGCAGTGTTGGAAATCATGTGAAACTATCATTCTTCTGAGACCAAGTCAATATTTATCTACATTTAGAAGATGCAGCTGCCATGGTGATGGAAGGGCTATGGCAGAGGCCAGGAATGCCTAATTCCCAGGTCCTCACTGCAGGCACAGCGTGCTCATGCCCCTCTGGCAGGTATGGTCCCCGTATGGCACCTTGGGAGTTTCCCTATATAGCACCTCGATAAAAGTCAAAGCTCCCCCAAGACAGCACCGCTCCCAGTGTGTACTGTACCCTAAGTGTACCCTTTTGTTCCTAAACAGACTGGAAAGGGGTTTGTGCATAGTGAAGCAGGGCCAGGAGGATGGTATTCCTGCCCCTCAAATCTAATTGCCTGCCTTAGCCAAATTAAACTGAGTGTCCCTAGTTGGCTCTTTTTTTTTTTTTTTTGTAATTTCACATCAAGACTTGACTTTGGCAGTCTCAGCTGTCCTGTTGAGGGCTTCCTCTTTCTCCCTCTGCTGACTTTAAAAGCAGATAAATTAAAAAAAAATAAATAAATAAGTCAGAGCTCTTCCTCTTATGTCTTGCATAGAGCTCTGAGTTGGCTATGGCCAACGTGAAATACCGTTATATACCAGACACCAATGCAAGCACTGGCCTCTTCAGGAATACAGACCTTACGCTGCCCTCCTCCACCTGCTTTTCAGTCCACGGAGAAGGAAAGAGTAGAGGTGGAAATAAAAAGGAGGGGGGGAATAACCAAGGCAGCCGTGCACCAAGAGGCCATGCTTACACCCAAGGAAGACCACCACCACCACAGCTCACTGGGCAAACCGCGGTGGCACTGCGAAACAGCCCCCTGCCATGCCCGAGGGTCAGCTTGTCCTGCACATCATCCTTTTTAACAAAAAGCAGACTGCAGCCCAAAGATCTGACACTGTCAGTCTTCTCTGGGATGTTGGCGTACATCAACTAGCTCCTTCTCAGAACAATAGGAGTGCTTGAAACAAGAATAAAACCCGTTGTGGCAGGTGTGCGTGTAACAGGACTACAGAAAACCGCCTCAGCTGATTGACAAGACATCATGTCTGCCCCAAAGTCAAGACAGAGCTGTGAGTGTGCAGCCTTCAGGGGTGGCTGAGCCTGCCGGAGAGCGAGGAGTCCTCGCCTCATTATCTTCTGAGTTTTCAATCTGCCAGCCCTTCCCTGGGAACAACTGCGTGGTGTTGATATAGCTGCTGAAGCCAGGAGATGGGGAACATATGGGACACCGAAATGCAACTCAGTCATCAAAGTAGCCCCGGTGGCAGCCTGCAAAGCCACAGCAGCAAAGTTGGAAGATAGACGTGAATCCTGCGCTGCTGCCGTCACCCAGAGATGTTGTCACTGGAAAAGCTGGACAGTGAAGCTGGGAGCTAAGGTGAAGTTCAGTGCAGGAGGGAGGTACTCCGATCCTTTGGCCCATGAGGTCTGAAATAGCCGCCTGAAATTATTCTGATGGAATTTTGTAGTGCAGCAAAAGAAAATGTTGGCAGTCAGGGTGCTTCTCTGACTGACGCGGCGCTAAGCCATGCTGTAGATCAAGGGCGAGCGGAGACTGATGAGAGCAACCCAACAGCAGGGACTCTTCTCTGGCAGATGCCGTGGGGTCCCTGCAGACAGAAATCTCAGTTCGGTCTCTGACTTCAGAGCGGACACTGCGCCGTGTCAATCAGCCGTGTAAATCCATCGCATGGGGCACTCGTTTGTTTTACAGTTATGGACCCACCTGTCATAACAAACTAATAGTTAAATTTCAACCTTTTTTTTTTTTTTCAATACTCTAATTGGAGCTGGAGTTTATCCTATTAAGACCAAATTCAAATGATTCCCACTTCCCCCCTTAAGGAATATGAGAGCATGTGCTAGTTTTAAATAACAAAGGGATCAAAGACAAAATCTGACAAATGCCACACTAATCGTCCAAGTTTCTGGCTATCCACCTGCTGAAATGTCCCCAGCTAGATGTGCATATACCCAAAGTCCAGGGAGAGAGAAGAAAAAGAGAGAAGACAAAGACAAAGATGAGCAAACAAAGGAGATGCCTTAAGGTGTAAAGCTGGATAAACACCACAGGCAGGACTGAGATACCTATACACTGAATAAAGCTTTATACCATGAGTAATCCTGTAGATATTAGTAGGCCCAATGGTGGAAGAAAACATTTCCTACTGTGTGAGTAAGAAAATCAGAATTTGGCCAATACTCAAATGAGAATGAAAAGTTATTATCAGCAAAAGAGATTAAAGATTTTTTTTAAAAGGCAGTCTTAGAGTACTTTTAACATTTATTTGTATCCAAAACAAAACTATCATGAGCCTTAATTTTTCCAGTGTTTTCACTGTTAAGGAAGAAAGCTTTATAGCTTTCTCAAACCTCATGCATAAACCAGCATGATTGTCAAGTAAGATTTTCTTATAATACATCATCTGGTTCTTCAGAAGGAAGAAGACAATAGTCTGTATACAAAATAACCTCCGCATTATTATGTTCTTGATCAGAAAAAGGAAAAGGTAATTTTAGACATCTCTGTATTTGGCAGCTTTGCAGGATCTAAAGTAGACTATGAATTACCTCGTTTGAACAGATCCATATCAGATATGTAATTACACTTCCCAAGGACAAACCCACCCAAATCAAAGCAGGGATCATCAAAAGTCATGCAACAGCTAGGCTCTCCCTGAAATTAAAAACGTAGCTGTACCAAGAGCATTTCAATAAAGGAGGATGTTAAACAACTTGACTATCTTCTCCAGTTTCTTTCAGTTAGCTACTTGATTTAGGATACATTCTTTGCAAGTCCAGAAAACGCTCCAGGTACATTCTATCTTCAAGAGAAGGAAGGGTATACTAAGGTATGTTATAACCAAATGTACACAGTATTGGCATATTGTAATCACAACAGCATTATCAGCTTTAAAAAGAGAAATTAAGGTCTCCACTTTTAACTGGGAACAGGAGGAAATAATGACATGAAAAAAACCCCCTATTCAAATTGAAATACTGCACCAGGCTGTAAGACACAACTTTTAAAATCCTATCTATGGATTCGAACTGCAAATATCTAACCTATGATTAATCATCACATAATCCAAACCTTTTCTCTTTAATACTCAAGTTAATGAGGAAAAAATAATCTGGATCAATAACACTGTAACAGCTTGACAGATGCTGTAGATAGATACGCACTAAACTAACATGGCAGATCTACAGTAAATTGCAACACTTAATCTATCCATGTCATTTTCTCAGGGAGAACATAAGTTCATGTAAATCATGTGTTCACTCCCACTCTAATGACTCCGTCCTGTGAACACTTACAGACTTTGGTTTTCTTTCTCGTGTGATCAGTGGCAATGAGTAACAGGTCTCGGCCAGCCAAGTCAACGTGTTTACAGAGTAAAACAGAGGGTGGAATCCAGTCTACCTCACCGATACTTTAGGCATGTTGTGTCAGGGTTATTGGAGGCGAGGAAAGGGCTGATTCATTGCATCTAAATTTGCTTTACGCAAGGAGAGCGCTTCAGAAAGAATATCGCGCTATGTTCAGCTTCTTCCATTTCTCACATCTACAGAAGAGCTCATGAACGCTTCAAGGGAGATCCAGCCTTTCCAAGCTTTTATCTTCACCTGAGGATACGGGGAACCAGCAGCAATTTCCAGATGCCTCTAGCTCCAAAAGCCAGTCTTCACCACCACCTTCAAATGACCTTGATGAGCATGCCACCGTGAGACACTGCAGCACGATCCCTGCTGCAGGCTGGGGACTGGAGCCAGGCAATGGGTCCTGGGCTCTGCTTGGGGAGGGGAACCACACACACCCACCCTCCTGGCAAATGCCCCCAAAGCCAGAGCACAGGGGACCACCCAGTCCTCATGCTGGACAGGGGTGGCCAGCGGGCAAGAACAGTGCCCAGACAGAAGCCCACGGGAGCCCACCACCGCCCAAGAGGTGGCCGGATTGAACCATCCCTCTCTATCGCACATCCACGGGCCAATAGTAGATGAGCTGGGAAGATCTGAAGAAGGTGATGGGTAAACCGTGACTGTCTCCCCGGTAAAATCTTCCAGCTCCTAGTTAGAAAGGGTCTGAGCCTGGGGGTACGAGCTGGCGGGTCAAGCTCAGGAGCTGGGGTGGGTAGGAGAGGCAGACCTCTGTCAAAACTGGCTGGGCTGGGGGGTTACGCATTGGTGGTCTCATGTAAAAGAGAAAAACGTGCCAGAGCTGGGTTTGGAGCACTAAACACCCCCACCTATGTCCCGACTTTTGTAACTGAAATGCAACCGCTCTCCTGCCCTGGTATTCTGCTCCTCCTTCTCCACAGGAGGCCAGCCCTGGGAGAGCAAAGGCTATAATTAACAACTGTGATGAGCACCTGAGCAGGGAATTTTCTCTTGGTAGTGGTGCCAGTCTATAGCACTCACAGCATTAATGAATTCCTCTTTGAAGAAAGACTCTTTAAAGTCCATATTCAGGAATAAAACTTGATCTCCCCCCCCCTCCCCCGCCTTGTTTGTTTTTCTAGAAGTGCTAAAATCACCGAAGAGACATTCTGACTTCTCTTGGGATGCAACTATCAAAAATAAGTGATGCTACTTATTATTCCCACCATAAAGAACACAGAATTTCAACAGTATCCAGTCAGATTATTTTCTCATCTCTCTCTTACTACAGAAACTTTGTTTTGAATATTGCTGAATATTTCACTTCAGCCACTCTATAAATTAGTCTCATCTGAATAAGTTTCAGCCCTTCCTAAATATATGGCTTTCACCGCATTTGTATTTGTATCACAGCTATTGTTTATGTCAGTTTAAATGTTTTGTTTCTCTTCATTTAGCCCTTGCATTTTCAGTTGCTACAGAAAGAAATTTATGGCTGAATCAACAAAGGTTCTTGGGAGAATGTCAGTCTGTTTAGGCATGGTCTGTGGGGAAAGCAACTGGAGGCACATTGCCTGCCCTCTGCCTTATTCGAAATAATTTCTTCTGTAGAGATAGGTATGCTGCAATGGTGGTGTTCCTACCCGAAATGGTAGGAGACATTAAGAGCTGAGGAAGATGTGGAAAGCAAGGGAAGAGCAGTGTTTTCTTCTAACAAGAAGTATCTTCAATACTCCACCCCCAGGAAGGAGCAGGCATGGGAAAGGAGGAGTGGAGTGTTTTTGGCTAACGCGAGGGCACGTCTGCAACTTTGTCCGTCTGTGAAAGGGAGCTAATATGCAAAAAGGGAGCCTCCTTGCTTTGCTTGCTGTTGCCAGCTCTTGTGGCTTATGTGATAACATGTGATATTAGCTGTTTTTCTTGTAGCTTCAACTCCTTGGGGCGTGTGTGGGTGAGACCTTCAGCTTCTACTTGTAGAGTAGAGCTACAAGCTTTCTTGGTAGGGGAGAGAAGCAAGAAACAAGACCCAAGCGTACCCGAATAGCTAAAGAGCCCAGAGGCAAATAAAACATGCACAATTACTTTCATGAATATCATGATTCCTATGCCTGTTGCAGGCATTTTGAACCAGACTGATGATTTTTAGCCTGCGGCTTACAGTGCTCCTTATTAATGTCCTAGTTAATCACCTTTTAAAAACATCTTTAATTTTATAGTATTTTTCTTCCAAATGTCTCCAGCCCCCAAATATATAGTGTTGGATTGAGCCATGTGGGACTCTGATACTGATCTCTGAAAGCTGTTGTAGAGATTAACCGGTTCATGTTTTTAAACATCTACAAATAAGAAGCGTTATAAAAATGCCGACTATAGTGGTTACCATTAAGGTATGCAAAATTTTGCCTTCTGCCTGACTAGAGTTACCATGGTATTATCTATGCGAAGGTACCATGGCAACTTTAAATACTTGCAAAGGGTAATTATATACATGTTAATGCTGTACCACTGCATTATTAACTGGATCACTGAGGTTTGTAAGGACAGAAACAACTTCAACAAGATGAGAAACACTGTATGAGAGCTGAAGCAAGCAAAGAGAAAACAGAAAATCTCTAAGAGTGAAAATACTAGGTGACCTCTAATATCTTGGATTCTGTTTAGTTCTGTATACTGTGCATAGGAACTACTGAAATAAGAACGAACAAACCCATCGATGTCTTTCACTAAACCATCAGAAAATAAGTCTCCCCTCTTACATCCCCAGAAATGTGTCCTGTGCCTTCACTTAACACTTAAAGATATACATCTAAAGAGCGGGGTTAGAGAGGAAGGCCAAGTCTTTCTGAAGAATGTTCAAGATGAATGGCAATGAAGGTTGTTCAGAAATTTTATTCACTTTGGAGAAATGCCAGCTGCACTCATTGTTAATATTTGAAAAATTAATTGTACTTGCCAAAAGACCCTTTCAAGACAGATGCTTCAATTCCTTTTAAAAATGCAAGATCAAAATATGTATCATCAGTTACTTTATTTTGAAACATTACAAACTCTGTCCAAGATCAAATTCATGACACAGTCACACAAGCTGATATTTAAGATCAGGTTTTGGGCCGTTATTTATTTTGATAAGAATAAGCTGTTTCTCCATCACTAACGTTTAAGAAGAAAGAAAAGAAAATTAATATGTAAAAGACGATCTGTGTCTTTTTTAAAGGGGGAAATGTTAGGGATCCAAAAGACCCTTTACTTTCCATTAATTCTATGTCAGGGCCTGCATGGCTGGAGCATTGTAATGCACTGTTGCTGTAGGTCTCGCCGGAGGAAAGTAGAACCAGTGATCAGCGTCGAAATGTGAGGGAGAAGCTAAGAAGGTGATATAGGTAAGGTCTGAAGCAAGTAAGGACAGCGACTGTACCTGCCCCCAGGTACGATGTGCTGTGGTAGCAATCAAAAGGAAGCAATGAAGAACTGGGTGATCCCGTTTGGTACTACTGATCCTGTTCTGTATTGCTCAGCTTAGCATTAATATTTATTTTATTTTGTGTCTGTCTTACAAGTGTTATTAAAAAAGCTTTATAGGATTTCATAATACATGATTAGAATTTCCCCCGCCTGTTGAGTTAAATAAATTCTGTTCCACTTTTTAAAGATAAAGCGTAATGTATAATATCTGACCGGGAATCAATGGCCATATCTTCTGTACATATAGAGCTGGACATCAGCCAGATATTCCAGACACAAGTCTGGTTCCCAGAGTGTATTTGCCTTAAGGAGTGGTATCTGAAGAAGTTTTATAACCGCACAGTATCTTTGTTAACCTCTCTCCTCGGTATTCCTGCTCTGAGGTGTCTCTTAGCACTTTTCAGATCAAGTTTTCTCCACCTATTTCCTGGCATCCACTTTGGGTACCTGATTCTTTTATTGCCATTCTTTGGACACTGAGGTAAATGGTTTAATAGTCATTAAACAACGCTGCAGCCAGTGTGGCACTAAAGATAGCTCGATACATGCTGCTTTAGAAACTGCCTCCCACAACGTGCACTGTGGGCACAGCTGATGTGGGTGTAAGAGTGCAGATGTGCAGAAAAGCCAATTAGTTTTGTGTCAGCTAATATAAAATACGTACCAGGGACTGTTCGGTTCAGACAACTTGGGCAGCTCCTATATTTTACGATCTCTCTGCTAACCTGAAATCAGAATGACTTGAATGATCAGTCATAAAAGAGTTGTGTGGGACAGCAAGGAGGTAACAACAGCATCAGCGTCTGGGTTACAGAAAAGTTCTAGAAAAATTAAGTTCATGTAAAAGTAGTTATGAAAAACCCATCCTTCGAGGTTGCACTTCTCAGTACAGGAGGTGGGCCTTGCTGGTGAGATTCTGCAAAGAGCAGGTGAGACAGGAGCAAGCTGGTGCTGCCGGAGTCCTGCAGTCTTCACGGTAGGGCTTGAAGACTGAAATTAGGTATGAGCTAAATATTGGAGCAGGCTTAATTTTAGTAATATATCCAGCAGAATCTGGTGGGTGATGGGTCTTCAGCCTAGCGGGAAAGAAAGCTATAGTAAGATCCAATGCCTAGAAGCTGAATGTTGACAAAATTCAGACTAAAAATAAGACTCTGAACTTTAGCTGCCAGAGTGATTAACTACTAGAATAATGTGCGCAGGGATGAGTAAATTCCTGCAGACAAAGACCATCCATTTTCCTAAATGACAGAGATTCAAAGAAGAGTTCTGAGCACAGCGCAGAAATTAGTGAGTACGTTTGTCTGGCAAGTGTCATGGAAAAAGTCATACCAGCCCATCAGTACCCCAACTTTAGGTCTTCAGATCCTCTTCATTTGCTCAATAACCCAGAGGTCTGGGTGGCTGCTGCAAGGCTATGGGCAATATCTAGCACCACCATTGTTCTTCAGGAGATGATCTCACTGCAAATTTGAAACTCGGGTCAGATGAATTGAAAATTTCACATGTTTTTGAACCAGCACAGGGCTACTTTCAAACTAACTGGAGTTGCTCGTCTAGATTTTAAATATCTGTAGATTCATCTTCTTTGACACAAAATCCTGTGGTTAAGGCTTCCTATATTTCTTTTAGGCACTGCCAAAAAGGTAGGCAGAAATAGTCAAAACGAAACTAGTAGAATGGACTTTGTGACAGCAATCTCCAGTACTGCTGAGTTACGTACTACAGATTTTTTTCTCCTGTTAATCTGCTCACTTTATGCATTGCAGGAAGGCATTGTACCTCGGGCACGTATCTAAGCATATCAGAAGACCCATTCCAACAAATATTTAAGTCACATTTTACAGATGTTGCTGAACTGAGATCAAGCAAAGAGAAAGCTTTTGGCCACTGTTCTCCATCCAATCTCCTACCTTCCAAGATGGGCTAACTGGTCCCCTCTACAGAAATTTCAGAAAATGGCAGGAATTCATTTGTTCTGTGTTTTCAGACCACACAGCAAAGTCCATGTCTTTTCGCAGCACATCTTCCAAAGGTTCAGCAATAGCTAGAATAAGCACTCTCACGGGGTCCCTGCCTGCCCTTGAGTTCAGCAAGGTGTATTCCTTCTGCCTACAAACTATCGTCAGTGACTCATCGCCTTTTGGATTGTGTCTTTCTGAATCTACAGACTGTTTGAAATTTCACCAGGTTTCACTTTGTGTGTATGGATTTGGTAGGGTCCAAGATTCAAAATGAAAAGCAGGGATCAGAAACTTGGGATGAACTACAACTGGCCAGTATCATAAAAAAAGAAATATGAGGTTTACAATGAAAGAAGAGAGAAAGAGCCAACAACTCTACATAAATATATATTATTTCATGCAAAACTCCATCCTACCCTAGATTCTTGATTTTTCAGCCTGTGCATAGCATCACTCTCAAATAATTAATGAGCACGGCTCCCTGAGACCTCAAAGCCTGTTTAGATTTTTTTTTTTTTTATCTGTATCTAATCCATTTTTCTACAACAGCTTTGAGGTAAATTCCTGTAGTTTGTGCTAGGAATTTTAACCTCACCAAAAGGCTTGTGTAGGCCAGAGTCAGACAAAAGATGACAAAGCTCCATTATTGCGAAGTGATAATGCTCAAGAGATTCTATTATGTGTCTGTCTCTCCCAGTAAGCTGAAGCATCAGATTCTTGCATATATGGATTAACTTTCCGTCAGCACAGATAAAAGACTGTTGGTGGTGTTACTTTCGCTAAAGCCTCTCACACTGGGGATTTTTTGTCATTTTCTGTGGCTAAGCAGTACACACGCAGAAAGGGAAGAATGCTGATGTGGGTGAAAAAAGTACAGCGGTTACCTTCTCCTAGTCAGCGCGCAAACCTTCCTGCAGCCGTGTCAGAGATCACGGCAAGGACGCGGTGCCAAGCACTGCTGTCCCTCGCTGATGGAAGCCCACCACCTTCAGCAATTTGGGAAAAAAACACACTTCATGAAAGCCTCTGCCAAGCCTTAGCCGTGATGCCAGATTTCATCCAACGATGATGATTAAGAGCTTCCCCCTTTGGAAAAAGCACAGCAATTTGGAGGATGGGGTATCTGGGGAGGGGGATTTTGGGTTTCTGACCTGAGGCACCAGTACTGGTGGTAATGCCTGCTCCAGGAGGCAGGTCCCACCACCAGCTCCAACACATCCCTGTCCCCACGCAGCTGGTGGTGGGTCGCGGAGAGGGTCCCGTGAGGTGGGCAATGCCAGCCCTCGCCTGCCCTCTCCAAGAAGGCAGCAACGTGTCCGAAGCCCTGGAGCAGATCCTAGCAATTAGAGCAGGACAAGGCTTATGCCGTCTTTCCAAAAGCTCTCCAAAAGCAGTGGTGAGATGCAGGAGGCTAACAGGGGGGGGAAAAAATCACTGTCTTTTCCAGTGCAAGACCTACAGGGTGTCAAACAAAACTAAAGGACCAGGTGAAGCTAGACGGTAAATTCTAATTGAACAAAAGGTGATAGTCCTTATTCACTTACGACCAGAGGCCATTGCAGACGACAGCAGCTTACACAAGTTCACAAAGAAATTGGATGAATTCATGGATGAAAAATCCATCCTGCACTATTAAATAGAAAGAAACTACTGCTGGCTCAGGAAGCACCTGCACCACAAATCACCGAAGCTGCGAGACTGGGCCAGGTAGTTTCATTATATGCTTGTCCTGTTTTTATGCTCTTTCTTAAGCATCTTCTATTTAACAGCCTTGGATACAGGCTTCTGGACCTCTGATCTGATCCAGCTTATGGTTATTCTTGTGGTCCCATAATCCTCAGAGAATTTTGACCAAAGCTATGATGTTTGAGGAAAATTTATAATTTCTGTAAGTGAGTGTGATCTGCTGCAATAAATACATATTTGAAGGCAGGCACATACTTATTTTTTGATTACTGATATGTTAAAAGTAGCTGAAATAATCCTATACAAGCTGTTTCCCACTTCTCACTTGGCTACACTTAATTTCTTTCACTAACCTGCCCACATGCTTTGCTTTCTTATTGCTGTACTGTAGTATGAAGCAGATCTGCGAAATAACTGGTGGAACACAGCCAGGGGGTGGGAGGTCTGGGTCCAAAGTTTGCAGTTTGATTCCTATCCCTTTCCGCAGACACCCCCCCCCCCCCCCCCCCCCGCCCCAATCTGAGTTTTAATGCCTCCATTGGCTGGCTTGGTTTTGTGAAATTATTTGAAGTGTACCTGTAAGTGTTCCTAAAACCCTGGTCTGTCAGACAAAATGTGAAGTGATGAACTTATGTGCTTTACAGCAAGGGCAGTGCCTGGGGCTCCTGAGATCTGGAGCCAGGTACCCAACCCTGCCACTGGTCCAGTAAGGGACCTTGCCATGCTCCTCCTCTTCCTCACTCACACCTAGATTTGGATATCATCTGACGAATGATGTGCTCACTGTGTCTGTGCTCACTCCTCATGCAGAGCCCATCTCGTTACCAAACTGAACAGACCCAAGGCAGAGGCAGAGCAGTGCAGTGATTCCCAGGAGATGGGGTCCCGGCTGGTTTTGGCCCCAGCCATGCCAGGAACGTGGGTAACACCGGCCAGGGACTACACTCAGCAGCGTGGACACTGCTTTTGGGATGGGGAGAGATTGGGGTAAGAGAGTTTTCCTATGCGGACACAAGTCCCGTTTGATCTGCCAGTTTAGATGCAGGCTGTAAGTCTAGATGCAACTGCTGTTTGCAAAACAGAAGATGGGCTGAGAACCCACTGAAGGCAAAAGGAGTTTTTATTTTATGTTGATGGGGTTTGGACCAGGCCTGCTGTGCCCCGTCAGGTTGGTGTTTGAAGCTACAGAAATCCCGAAGGACCACAAAAACTCTCTACCAGTTCTGTGAGGAGCAAAGGCACTTACCTGAAGCATAGAGGAGTACAAGGCATTTTAACAAATGATTTGTGGGCTATTGTCTAAGAGATGCCAGAAAAATGAATGAAATTTAAGGGAAGTAACTTTTCGGATGGAAAAAAGTGGGAGTTTAAAGTGATGACTGATTTCTGGATCTGTTTTCCTTATCAGGGGAATGCAGCACTGGAGTTGATAACGCGGCAGTTTACAACGCTGGAAGGCACCAGCTGCACTATTCCCTGTTTCCTAATGCTCACAAGCAGCAGCCCTACAAGCTGCAGTTGACACTAATGGCTTTCATACACCAGAATCACGTGAAAGTCTTCCAGCCGTTGCCATTTGTCTATTGTATCTTGTTACGACAGCACTGCTGCATCAGTGTTCCAGGCCAATATTCATGTGATACAGATATATCAAGCTATTACATCCCTGTTTCTACTGCAGTATATCAGCAGAAGAGACGTGTGGGTACAGTTGTGTACTCAGGTCTTCAAAGAATCTCTGAATGGTCCAAACACAATCATTTCCCAGAAACATTCAGCTTGTAAGCTATTGACCGAAAATGTCTAGACCATCCCAAATAATTTTTGGCAGGCGAACTGGAAAAGATCCCAACTCCTTTTTTGAAGTATGGCTATATTTTATATAGACACATAAAATGTCATGTAACAGGTAACAAATTTTTGATGGGTGAAGACCTAAATAACAGTAGGTTGCAAATAGTATAGCACCAAATATCCTAACTCCATGGCCTTCAAAAATGGTCTCCAGGCAAAATGAAAGCATAGGAAAATATTTTCTAGTGCTCCTTTCCCTCTTTTTTTTCAACATATTCACTTCTTACTATTTAAAGTAGGTTTGCTGATATCGGGATAGAGTGTATTATCAGTTCAAGTGAGGAGGGGGGGCTTTATTTTCAGTATAACTCTGGGTAAATACTGTCTGCTTCAGAGGGTACTACGGGGCTTAATTAATGTTTACGGTGCCTCAGGAGTCTCACCCACATTAAAGGTATAATAAGAACTATTCCTAATTAACTTCCTACTAAAAAGCAAAGTTTCATGAAGTTTTAAAGCAGAACAGTGGGTGAATTTGTAAACTCCATTTATTTGAATCCCTGGAGTAGGAAAAGTTAGTGGGGAAAGTGGTAAAAATCTTCAATTAATTTTCCTCAACCTGTGGGATTTAATTAAGATGTTAGCAAAAACCTGCAAGTCTCCTGTGGGTATTTCTTATTTAATTTTCAGTTTCACAAAGGCAGATCTTGCAGCTTAGAACAGATTTTGTAAAGCCACAAAGAGACTAATTCAAAAATAGATGTTAGTTTATTAAAATGGAACTGGGTACGGATCAAATTATCTAGACAAAATTCAACAGCTATGTGCAGCACTACATACCATTTACACTCTGTAGCTTCCTTGCTTTGAATTTCTTTAAAAAGAATTGCTTAGGATCCCAGAATATGTCTCACTGGCATAATTCAGCACCATGTAGAGATACCTGAGCCACCTGTGAAAGAGCTAACTCAAGTGTTGGAAGCCACGTATCTCTGCTAGCTCAGAATTATATCCGAGTTAATTAGTCCTGGGGAGAAAAGGAATATATTAGCTTCAGCGGAGCGCAATATAGCATAGTGATACCCAAGCTACCTTCTCTAGACATACCCTCTAGGAATATATTTCCAGTTGAAAAGTAGGAAACGACTAAAAGGACCCAGAGCACTGCGTGCATTGCACTGCACCAAGGAGGAGCGCTTGCCTGTGCCTTCAGGGTGCATCCACACTCAGGTAGGAGAAGACCCACTTTCATGGGCAAAACTATGGCCTGTGACCAGACGTAATCTTAACCAACCCTGGCTTTATCTCTACCCGTCAAACAAACCACTGCGGAGAAATGTGAGAGCTGCAAAAGTCCCATTTCCTTGAGGACTGGTCACCACGTGGCATGTGGGGGCAAAAGGTTGTAGTTTAGAAAGCACCAGCGTTGACGAGCTCTGTCCATGCGAGGAAACAGCAATGAAGCCAGGGACGATTGAAGACCAAAAAAGAGGAGTTAGAGAGAAAGAAATTACATCCTCGTCTTGGAGAGTGTGGGTAAGCTTTAGGAGCTGAAGTACTTGTCTCGGAGCCGTATCAGGACAGGCAGGGGGCTACGTGGGGGTCTGAGGGTGAGCCCTGGCTCTGGGCAGCTCTTGTTCCCTCTCTTTGCTTGCCTGGCTTTCCAGCTTCTCTCACAAAGTCAGTGCTCAGAGCTTGTCATCAGGCCCTGTCACCTCGCTGAGCCTGAAGAGACCTTCTGCCCTCGAGGAGAACGTCAGCAGTGCCCAGCATCGCAAGGATCCCCACAGCAAGAGGTGGACGGGACTCGAAGCGACGTGCTGATAAACCTGCAAGCTCCCTGCCAGCAACCTGCTTAATTTAGACACGGGAATACACCTACAGCAGTACATGCTTAAGGCTAAGATTTTCAAAATAAGTTAGAGGGAATTAAACACCCAACTCCTGTAGACTTTCTCAGTCTAAGTGCTTTTCTGGACTGGGGCCAGAGTGCTAATCAACTTGCAGTCCTGAGCTCGTAATGAGGAACTTAAATCCCAACTGCTCCAGTGTGCTACTTGCCTTCTCATTTGACTTTGGCCAAGAGCGTGCAATAGCATCTCTGGGTTTTGGAATACTAAGGCTTCACAAGTGTTATTTTACATCTTTTTTTTGGACAAGGTTTTTGTCTGATGTGCAGCACAGCCTGCAAAAATATATCCTCTAACATGCAGAATTCCAAAAAGTGTGGTAATATCTGTCTAACGCGACATCTGTCTAGCATTAAATCTGAAGAATTGGAACCATTTGTTTGATGAGCCATGTAACAAAGACGAAAATTCATTCTTAGAATATCAATGGGGAACTTTTTTTTTTTTTTTAAATGAAATGTGAGATGATTTCAACCAAAAATTATGTCTGCCAGTGCATATAAGCCTCCAGGCAGCTTATAAAATGTTTGTAAAAATAAAGCATAGACTCATTAGAAGACTTTGGGGGTAAAATGCAAATAGCCTAAGATTTATATGCTGTTTGGCAATATACAGGTGCTCCCGATGAAAAGAACCAACAGAAAACTTGAGGGCATTTATGCAGACTACATACTTCCTGCCACACAATAGGTTGTTTGTCCTCATATTTTATTCACAAATAATTTGAGACCACAAATAATGTGGGAGTTTGCCATAGAAATCACTAGGGAAGTGCAAAGCAGTCTCTCAGAGGTGCTAGACAGGGATTTCTAGAGGCCCTCCTCCATAGGTGACTGAGTAACTAAGAAATATGTGTAAGGACCCTCCGTGCCAATGCAGCGAAGCTGATCTCTGTGGAATCATACCAGCTTGGATGGGATCCAACAAAGTAGACGATCTGGGCAAAAAATTACTGAGAAAAAGAAGCAGGGCAAACCCAGGAGACGATGCCAGTACTGCAGGCTGTTGTCAGACTTGGCAGAGGTTGTACAGAGGTCAGGGCAAGCTGGCTGTGGGTAACGGTGCCTCTGAGGGAGATGGGGCATCCCATAATGCGTCTAGGCTGCTGGGAGATAGGAATATGACAGATGGGAACGGGTGAAAGTTGCCAATAAAATGGTAGTATTGACAGGTGGAAGTATCAGTATTTTCTCCTTCAGAAAACCCTTAAAACCCACTCCCACAACCTATCTGGCTTTAGACGCAAAGCTTAAAGGGAATTAATGGTGCTGTTTTACCGCAATCATTGCATTATACCAATCGCGGGAGGCTCTTTGGCTCAAGGTAAAATTTCAAACCCAAGTTCTCCTTTGAAGATTCACCGAGATTTTTCTCTGTGTTCCTGTTAGTGTCAAATATAGCACGATCTTTCTTGCTTCTCTCAGCTGGCTCAAAGCATAACTCAGTGTTCAGCTGAGCAGCTGTCACATATCAATAGTTTCCATTGGAGACCCTGCTAATTTGTCATTAGTTCTTTTGTTTATTCTAGTAACAAAATAAACATAATATGAACAGTAAAGATTAATTTTTATTAGTTGCTCAGGAAAAAAAAAAAAAAAAAAAGAAGCCTTTAGTTCAGACAGTAATGAACCCAGGGCTATTTGTTTCTCAGTTGTTCATGACATGTTTAAACGCCTTGCTTATGTCTCCCATTATAACTGGGAAACTAAAACATGTCTGTTAGAAACCAAATAATGCTTATTTATGACTCACCTCTAGGTTTTTTTGCTCCCATTGTTCTCATTTTATGTAGCACAATTAAAATACAAAGGACAATGACTATCCATAGCTTTCGGCACATTACCAGTTATTTAAAATACAAGTCCAACACAACAGAGCTCACGCAAAACAAAATTAAATTAACTTAGCCAGCTAGTAATTCAAAGCAGTAAAATATATCCTGTCCCATTCATTCCCTCAATTCTTCCCCCAAAGCCTTAGGAAATAGACAGTCTTTGTAGTATGCTTTAAAGGTCAAAAGATTGTGTTTGAAACTTTTCCTCTTTTAAACTGAGGGGACTCGTGCTTGCATCCCTCTGGTGACACCGGCATTGGTTATGTCAGCAAACTCTGAAAGAAACAGTAAGGCAGAACTTAACAATACCTTAACATCCAGCCAAGAAACCAAGCAGCAGCCAAAAATCACAGGACACAGATCTTACATGCTTACAGAAAAATACTGTTACACAAGCTCAGTCAGTTGATTGCTGGCTCAGCGCAAGCAGGCACAAAAATGATGGAGTCTGGGTAACGCTCATTTAGTGGAAATAAGTTCGTACAGTGATTAGGGGCATAAGACTTTTTTTTTTTTCCAGTTTGGTCACCGAAGCAAATGAAATGAAATACAGCCCCCAAATCAGACAGTTCAGACTTCAGAACTAAAACAAAACTGTTTTTCAACTTGAACCCCATCAAAGTAAAATAAAATGTCATGAGGCTTCGTTTCGGTGTAAAGTCATGTCACAGCAATTAAAAAGAACTGCAGCTTCGTTTGAGGCATCTCTATGAAAACGAGAGCCGTGGACAAGACTGAGGAAGCCTCCAGAGCGGTGACGGCGGGGGTGAGACAGCAGCCTCCTTCTGCCTCGCCGCCCAGCTCGCTGCGTCCCCTCTGTGCAGGGGACGGGACCCGCTGTCCCTGCAGGCTGCCCGGCTCCCAAACCGGAGGGGACCGCTCGTGCCGGTCCCGATGTCACCGTTTCATTTTGTACAAAACAACTTAAAAAGCCGCCAGCGCGAGGCCTGGACTACAAACACCTTGCCTCTTTGGTGAACACCCAAAAGCCACAGGCTCTGGAGCAATCCTCTCTCAACCGGTACTTGCGACTGGAGCCGGTAGGAAGAGCAGAGATTTCCCAGGACCCCCTTCCTCACTGATCCCAGAGCTTTTGTTTGCGTACATCCCCCGAAAACCCCTTCTCTGGGGATGTGTTGCTGGACTAGGTTTTGGCCCTGCCGCTCTGAAGCAACCTGCGTGCTACGCGCTGGAGAAATCCCTGCCCTAGAGCATCGTGGTGGAGTGGGTCCCCGGGTTGGTGGGACCGATGCGTTCAAACCTCCTCAAGCAGAAGACAGAGCTGAAGCTGAGTTTTGCCCAGATCGATCAAGATTCCAATTGCTGGGTGACTGGGGAGGCCATCTCCGTTCACAAACTCAAACCTAGCCCCGAGGAAATAAATTTATACGCATCTACCTCAGAGGACAGAAAAAACCAAACAGCTTAAACAGCTCTGCAGATGTGGGTTGAATTCAAGGATATTTTCAGGCCAACAAAAATCGTGTTTTTCAGTGAATAATCTATTTGTTGGAAATAAATGGCCTAACCCTAACGGAGAGCCAGCTCTTTTCCTGCTGCTGGAATAAACAATTCCCCTTTTTCCCTGGGGCAGGACTCACACCCACATGCTTCCAGGCTTCCTTCCTGAATTACCTCCTCAGACAGCGTCCATCTCTGATGAGAGGGGCCACACCTGAGAGTGGTATCTGTAAATACGCCACGGAACACCCACTCCCCCTTCCACAGAGTGCCTCTTGTTGCACTCTGATCCCTAATAAGCGACCTGCCGTGGTCTGTGCCAGCTCCGGTTCACAGCCCTCGCTGCCCGTAATGCTTCTGGGTTAAAAGAAAGCATGATCTCCTGGAAGCATCTCGGAGGAGAAACATGAAACAGCTATCGCGACCGCTTCGGCGTGTTTATTTTTTAAGACCGGGGAAAGCAACTTCAGAGGTCCAGCAACACTCTGCTTCCATTCTGCCTGTCTAAATTCTGCCTGAGGTTTCCTTACTAGGTGTCTTTTTTCTTCAGCTTCTTGTCCAACAAAATGTGCAGCTGCTCCGTTGCAAATAGGGTTTCAGAGAATTACTTGATAAACGTGCACACCCTTTCCTACCCCTCAGAGGTATTCCAGGTACGGTGTGTTATATGCAATACTGTGAGATCTTCAGGGAAAGCAAAGAGAACTTGCAAAAACAGAGGGAACCCTGTGGACACACTTTTCAGAAAATGTCCTTTTTCATGACTGAGATGTCAGATTAGCAAAATGTATTCTTTTTGATAACAGCTGAGAAGTAGTGGAGAAACCAGATTCTCCTCTCGGGGCCGTGGGTGTAAATCACAGCGAACTTCCATGGAGTTGTACCCATAATGTCAGACTCCCGTCCTCTCACAGCCAGTCAGTGCTAACATGTTGTCCAGGACAGGTAGAAGGGATTTCTGCTGCCTATCACTCAGCATATGAATTTTCAGTGGGGGGAGAAAGAGTTTAGCTCTTCTCTGAAGTCAGTTTACATTCATTGCTCTCCTCTTAATTAAAGCAGGGTGTTATTTTCCCAGACTGAAGTGGATTAGAAATACAATGGCTTCAGTGAAAGCTGAGAATAACTTCTCTGTGATGCATTAGGAGGATGACAGAGGAATGAAAGGTTTAGTAGGCCTGCTTCTCAGAATTTGTTTACACATCCAAGAATAAAATGTTAAAACAGATTTAAAAGTCTATTGCCCGATAGAAAATTATGATCCCAAAAGCATTTTCAGCACAATGACAATTAACCAAATATTGTATTAATTCCCACCCTTGGATGTAGAAGAGAAACAAAAATTCTGTAAGTTCTCAATGTGGACATTTACTGTAAGGGATTTTTTGTTGTTGTTATTATTTTTTATTGCAGCAGAAAGAATAGCATTGAAATGGTGCTCTTTTCCCACAGAAACTAGCTCTGCCTGGGCTTCATACTTAGTTTAATTGTATCTATAGCAGTACCTATAGCAATGTATAGCCAAAGTTAAGACAACTTAGCGTAAAAAGAAAAGTCAATTAAATGTTTAATCTGGCACTTGTACCTAAATTAAATGCCATGGCCATGCTTCAGTGGAGTATATACAAGAATTGGCTCAGAACACTTCTGTTAAACGGCCACCTTTGCCAGGTTTAGTGACTCAGTATTACTTATTTCCTGGCTAGGATTAACTTCTGATTTTATGGATATTTTCTGTTTCTCTACTGTAATCAGCACAGACAAACAATTTCAAGGATACAATCCTTTAGACCCTCCTCAGGCAAAATGACCACGTAAGAAAACAGACGTTTTGCTGCTGTGGGGGTCTGAGTCCATGCCGACATAGCTCTGGTGCGAGGAATAGAAGTTAAAATAATGGATAACTGTATTCAGGAAAATAGACTGGTAATTAAAGACATCCAGCCTTTTAATATTTTAATTCTATACTTCAACTCCATGAAATACTTCTCAACACTCAGTACAGGATTTAGGCAACACTAGTAAGCTGCAAAAAGATTAATACTAATCAATCCTCTCTTATGCAAACTTAGATGTGTTTCCATGCCAGTGTTTTCTGATGGCCAGGAAACAGATTCTGCAGGACAGCTTCCTTTTGCCGACCAGCAGGAAATAATAGAATATTTTTATTGCTGCTGTGTTAAAATTTGACTGAGGGACTCTAAGAAGGCAGCCAGATAAGAACGATCTGTTTTTCCCTTCTTTCCAATGTCTTTATTGCCAACTTTACCGTGATGTGACTAAAAACTCATTTTAATAACTTGTGAAAAAGATCACTAGGGCTACAATTACAGGCGGTTTCATGCTGAACACAGATTTTTTTGACAATCAAAATTAGATCAGCTGCCTGGGGAAATTTTCCACTATATTATTTGTAACAGCTTCAAGTTCTGCCTTTTAGTGCCTTCACTCGTAAGGACCCTTATTATCCTTAGCCTGGAATGTGCGCAGAAAGAAAGGCATTTATTACGAGAAGATATCTGGTTCGTTCTCATTTTTAAAAATGAATAGTTAAATACTTAAAAAGTCTTGATCTCTCAGGTTTACAGCAGACTTTGAGCTGCTATTCCTACAGTGAGGAGCTATTAAATACCACTTACTCCATGACCAACAGGATGAAATATCCACATCAGTCTTTTTTTCCCTAGTGACATGATTACATGCATTAAAGCACTTACCATAGAGAAAACTAAGTGGATGTCCACTCATTATCATCTGAGAGCAGATTTCCATTTGCTTGTACAGACATTTCTGTAAGTTTTCAACGTAAGGCCTCAGCTTTCCTCCTTACCCATGCTCCTCTCTCCTTGTGCAGTAGATTACATCTCCATTTCACCTGCAATGGTTGCCTGAGGTGGTCTAGCCTTCCTGACAAAGAGAAAAAGCTTTCTTTCACATATCCATAGCTCTTCTCCCTCTCTAAACTAGGTAGACCTTTCCTGACATAGCCCTGCGCTTTTCCTTAGCTGGGCTAAGGAAGGGATGGGGCGCTGCCATACTCAGAAGAACCATCTCAGTAAGGAAATTTTGAAAGTCCTCTGTTCCAAAGCTTTTTTTTTTTTTTTAGTGCACATTTTAATTCAGCTCAATACATATTACACTCTTAGGAAAACTTGCAGTGAGGTTCTTCTCTTCTAGTTGAGGAGTTTGAAAGTCAGATGAATGGTTTGGATCAGGACAAGGCTTCCAGCCCTATGCTGCCTTGAGAGTCATGGAGAGAAAGAGGTACCTTCTGATGGTGAACCACTGCGTGTGGAGAGAGGGGTCAAAACTGGCCTCACAAATTGCCTTCTCTCCACACACCATCTAAGGAGCCAAAGGTGACTGGTACAGATCTTGCAGAGTAGCTTGGAAATATCCTTAGTTTGCTGAGAGGAATCCTTTGTGACTTTCTTCCACCGTCACAGAAAACAGAGATGGGAGTGATCGGAGTGTTGGGTTAAGGGTAGGTGTAAGGGCAACTGTAGCAGGGTTGGCTTACACGCTCCGCATTTCTGGAATGGAGCCTGGCAGTAGTCCCAGGTGACAGGGTGGCATCCTTAGTGACTGTGGCTGGCCGAGGAAGGCTGAACGGTGAGCCCACGTCAGCCCTCTGCAGAGCCCAATTCTGCACAGACACACAGTGAGACGAGCCGTGACCCCTTCCTTTAATCTCTACCTCTCCGTGGAGATCAGACGTTTAAATACAAAATTTTCTACTAGTTGAGGGTCTGGCCAGAAATGTATTTCTGGGCATGAGTGTAATGAGAAGCAACACTACCTCTCTTATTGTTCTATTGGTATCCCATGTCTAAGGCTGCAGTGTTCACTAGCCTACCCGACATTGCTGTCAGCAGCAAACCTGTGCACATTGCCTTTTTCACCTGCCCTGGTGAGGGGGAGTGCTGGTAGTTGTCCATTTGCTGAGAGGAAACCGGACTCTAGAGAAAGAGAAGATAATGGACCAGGATTACACTGGAAATTTACACAGGTTCTGCTCACCCTTAAAATTGACTAAAATGAGGAAATGTTTAAAGAATTGTCATTTCTAAATTGCCATCACATCCAGAATATCCATATATGAAATCCTAACATTCTGTAACAGTCTGGTTTTTTCATTTTCCTATTTCAGCCTCATAAAAGTCTGTACTATAAAAAATGGTGGTGTGTTCTTAACAGTAGACATAGTTTCAGTCTTTGGATCTGTATTAATCCTTCAAGTTTCTCTCTCACGGTTTATTATGTCATCCAGATTTCACTCTGAACCATCTACTCTTTTCCATATGTTCTTAGCAGGAAATGTGCATGAATTTAGAAACACAGCAAGACATACGATATTCAATAATAAGAACATTTTGAAGAGACACAAAAGAAAAAATCCAAATGAAAGTTCTAGCTGGCTTCCAGCCTCACTCAGTCAAACAAGATATCCAATATTCCTTAATTTGAAGCTTTTAGTTACAGTAAAAATTGTTTTGCTTTTCATTTATTTAGATACATCTGAGATTTTACTGTGAATACAGACTTAGAAGCTGTTGCTTTGTGTTTACTCACATCTAAGTTTTATATTAATATCTAGAATCATGTGAGGTTTTTCTTAAGTTTTATGCAGACCAAAGTAAACAAGGTTTTAAAGACAAGTCTTTGTATTTTGAGATTCAGTAAATACAGAGGTATGTGAGATGCCACAGCTTGTTTTATGAATTACATTACAGATGTTATGTATATATCAAATAACGTGATTTAGTTGTCTAAAACCCCTAAATGTTATACACATGTCATATCAACAAGGAAACTGCAAATGACGTACAGGTAATTGTCTGAACCCAGAAAAATGATTCCCAGATATTTTTCCTATTAAGAGCAAACTAAAACTGCCACAGACCTTGAGCGTTCCTCCCCTGTGACCCTGCCTATAGGAAGATGATGGAAGAATAAGAAAATGAGAGTTTGGTGCTGCCGAAAAAGGAAGGGAAGCCCCAGTCTCCAGAGCCTTGTGTGTCCATGAAGCAGGGGTGAAGGCAATGGAGAAGGGAATGGGAAAAGCAGAAAGGACACATCATGGGAGTTATACAAGCCAAAACTGCACCCCGAGTCAGTCAGGGATGTTCCATAAGTCTGTTTAGTCCCATAAAGCTTGGTAAAATGACAGTTCATTTGATATCCATAAGAAAAAATGGCAATCTTTACAACAGGAAGTCACATTTTTTAGGGGAAATAGATAATTTTTTCTATTTTGTTTTGGTTTTTTTTTTTACTTGCATGCAATGTTCTGTTTTACACCTTTCTTCTCCAGGATGACCAGTGTGTAGTATTAAATCTCTCAAAAAATATCAGTTCAGGGAGATGGTGTTAGCAGTGACTTTCTGTCTCTGCTTGGTGGTGGTGGGTCTCTGGGCAGGCAACCCTTTGCCCACCGAACGGGGCTGTTTGCTCCAGGTTCTCCATGGGATCCACAGTCTGGAGGGAGCAGGGAGGCTGGGGCAGGAGATCGGGATGCATTCTTCTGCATTCTTCCCCACTCCCTGAAGAAATGAGGTGGGATTGGTTTCTGTTGCATCACGTAAGGATTTATCGTGGGCGTTAATGGTGCTACAGCCCTGCAGTTAGTAGGTCCTGGTGTCAGACTGGATGTTGTCAGCGGGATCAGGCTGCACACCCCGTGTGTCCACCCCCAGTCCTGGCTCCGTTCCATCCCTGCCCTCTGCCTCACACGTTATCATCGGTATGGGATCCACAGGTCTACCTCACCACAGGATAGAAAACAGCCGAGGGTGAACGTTTTGGAGACTGCTAGGACCACTGGAGGCAAAACTTAACTACTTCCGCTGGAGGAAGTTAAATTTAAAATTATTAAAATAATTAAACCTGTTAAAATTATTCACGGAAAAGGCAAATTTTTTTTGTTTCAAGAACCACAGACAGTATTCGTGATTGAGATCAGCAGTTCCCAAACTGTCTTCTGCAGACGGTCCTTTGTGGGGCATAAGTCAGTGGCACGCAACCGATCCACAGTACACTGTCACTGTTACACTGCTGCAATAAGATGAGCCGTGTTCTGGGTGCTCCGTCAGAGATTTTTAAAAGGTTTTTCCATCACCTTTCTTTCCTGACTTGAAATTGGTTTAAGCCTCAGAAGGATGAGTCTAAGTTAGCAGCAAATCAGAACCATATTGACTATTCCGGTCAGCAAAATATTTCTTTTTTTTTTCTCTTATTAAATAAGCCTTATAGTCCAGAGAAGGTGGATCTCAAGTACATGCCCGTACAAAAACGCAATGCGAGCTCAAGCTGAAAGCTCCTGCACTGTAAAGCTTTTTGGACTGTGGTATGTAGAAAATTCTAATTTTTTTCTGATGATATTTTTTGGTATTGTAATTGTGTAGTCTATGCGTACCAGGTCTGTAATTTTAAGCTGCCCATAGGCAAACATGGCAAGTCAGTACATGTATAAATCAATGGCTGTGACAGGTGTGGGCCACTGTAACAAATCTTCTATACTTTAAATTAGTCATAAATATAGGCCTTTCACTAAGCAGCCTCTCACTCTCATGAAAAATAAGGTGACCATAGAAATCAACTGCGATTTAATTTGGTATCTTGAAATGAAAGACATATGTGGACCCAGATTCCATTAGTGAATTCACCAAATAACCCACATTTTTTTAATCGTTATTAAAAGAAGAAAACATTTGCATCTCAGGGATGCAACCTCCATTGTTAAACTTTTTAGTTTGTTGGGGTTCTTTCTTTTCCTTTGCACATGGAGAATTTAAAGTTCAAATATTGCTCAGCATATGTCCTGGCAAGGCCGCCGAACAGCAAACACCCCCAAGTTCGGCCAGTGCTCCATTCCTCCGTTCCTCAGGGAGTTCCTATTTCATGTGTTTTTCATTTTAAGTTCTGCCTCCTTGAATGCTATTTCCTCTCTTTCGGTTTTCACCAAGGTCAAAGAAATCTTTAGCAAATAAAAAATGCGAACATCCAGTCATCTACTGGAAATGTGCCCATCCAGTGTCTAAATAATAAGTTAATAGGTTCACGGAGCAGTCCTACATGCACTAAGCGGAGCGCGGCAGAAACCTTCATCTGAGCACTTCATCACAGCTAAATAGAGAGTACTTATCATACGAGGGCTCTTTTCTCTTGATTATGAACTGCAGAGAAATCAGTTTGGCAGAAATCAAAATTCGAGCAAACTAGACTCCCCAAGCCCCTGGGGCAGGTGACAGGGCACAGACTTTCCCCGTTGGCTTTCACCTGCCTGTGGGTGGGAGCTGCAGAAGGCCCTATGCAGAGCAAAATTGGTGGCAAACGGTTGGAAAGCCCAGCTACTGAAAATACGTCTCGTATTTTGATAACACCACATGAAAATCGTAGGGATTAAGATTCCATAGAACCTATTCAGCAGATATCAGGGGATATCTGGTGAAAATTACCTATAAAAAGAAAAAATGTGATTTAATAATAACATTTACTAACTGCAGCCAGATGCGCTGCTGAAGTTGCCTGAAAATCAAGAGTCACTAACCAACAGGATTTTTTATAGGTGATGATAGGGCATACATTATTAATGGAGATCATTTGCCTCTGCAGAGACAAATGTGTATTTTGTAGATTGAGCTAGCCAAGTGATTAACAGCTACTGATATTTCTTATAAATTTGGGCTTACTTTTTAATCAAAAGTAGAATTCAGCCTCAGGCTAGCCTCTGGGTGGTTCTACCAAGCTGAGTGTCTGAGCTCTGCATGAGCTGTAAAAGGAAGCCAGATCCAGAAGAGCTCTCCTGGACTGCTGCCTCCAGACTCCCCCAGCTGCCTCGCTTTCCATAAACTGGTAAGGTTCCATCTTAACAGCATACTTGGGTTGATGGATGGCCGTTCCAGAAATGTATGGCTCTTCTGGTTAGAAACCTCCGCATTTCCAGTTGAGGTAATCTGTGGCACAAAATGGCACTGGTACTTACCTTTCCCGGCGGTTGCCCACCTGATACATTCGAGGACCACATTTATATTCTCCACAGGCACATCACATATGTGTCATCCGGTGATCAGATAGTCCATTCCCAGGTCTTTTTTCAAAGCTTCCTGCTTGGGGAAAAAATTATGAGTCCTAAAGTGCCTGACCTCACCTTTTGGGTTATTCAAATTCAACCCATTTTTATTATTCCAGTCCTGAAGCTTATCCAGTTCTTCCTATATACTGTCCTCCTCCACATTCACACTACATATTGCATTATCAGAAAATTTCATGAGCACAGTACTACTTTTTCTGCCAAAGTTGTTAAAAATGTTAAATAGGATCAGTCCCTAGACACATCTTGGAAGAACTCCACTAGTAACTTCCTTTCAGTTTGGTATTTCTCCTTTCAACATGATCTTTCATTTTTTTCCACCTCACAATTCTTCTGCTAATCCAAATTTTCTCCAGCTTAACGAGCAATTTCCTATGCAGCACTGTGTCAAAAGCTTTCCTGGTAACTGAGTTGCATCTCATTCTCTTACCAATAAAAATAATTTGTCAGGTTATTCAGACGTGGTCTGCTCTTGCTAAAGTGAGTGGCATTTCATTTAATTTCATTTCCATCTTCATGTCCTTATCTGTTTTTTTCTCCAATGTGTATTTTAAAATTTCACATATTCTTAAAGCCAGACCTGCCGTTGCCCAGACTTCTCTTTTCTTTTTACTTAAGTTAGTTCCAATGCTTGCTTTTTCAAGGAAAAGCTATCATTACCGATAAACACATTCAAAATCTTTGTTAGCAGACTTGTAGTTTCTTAAACCAGTTCTTTCATAGTTCCTCTAGGATGTGCCTCCACTGCAAGCTGACTCAGTCACATTAATCTCTTCAGGGTTTGGCGTCCACCTTAGATGTGGTTAATTCCATTTCCATTCTCATATTCCCATTAGCCACACAGCCTTGTTTAACATCATCATCCCTGTTGAAAACCGAGCCAAAGTATTCATCTTGGGGCCATATCTGTACTACCCTTAACTTCACCATCTTCACTGCACAGTGACTATAAATCATCATTTTGTTTATGTGGCTAAAATAATCACTATTTGATTTAGCTGTGTTTGAAAAATCCAACTTAGTTTGTCTTTTGGCAATTCTCTTTTTATCCAGACACCTTCTGACCTCTAAGACTTAATCGCGTTAGCTGACCATTACTCTCTTTTTCCATTCTTCATAGGATGTCTATTTGTTCTGAATGGGTTATTTCTGAGCTGGGTAATCATCCACTAGGTCTAGATCCCTTCCCTTGATTTCAGTAGAGGCCCCAAAGAAATGTTGTACGTTTGTCACTCAGAAACTCCAGCTCTCTTTTACACTCAAGTCCCTGAGTTTCCCAGTTCAGTGAACTGCATTTTTGAAACTGAGGATGGTAGTTTCACTTTCAACTAGAACTACCTGTTTTTATCTTTATGTATAATTTAAAATTAATCAAGTCAAGGTCTCCTGATCTGGTACAACCAGTTCTTCTCCAGTGTCCAAAGTAGTAATCCAAACTGCATCTAACTGAACGATCTGTATCTGGTTTAAAGTTTATTTGGTGAAAAAGACTGTCAGTTATCTAAGATATTAAGAGACTTCGACAGCAGCACAATTCCCAGTAACGTTTCTAACTCTAATGGAAATGCAGAGATATCTATCCAGAATCTGAGTCGGTATAAATCTGTGTTGCTCTGCTGAAACTACTTGAGCTACACAAATTTAAGCAGACTCTTTGTCATGACAAACCAGATGAGACACATGACAAGCACAGCACACTTTGGTTTAAACTACAGAGCTCTGAACTGCCTCATTCTCTGCAAGCTTTCACATCCCAGAAAGACTTTTTATGGCACCATTTATAAGTCTCATCCCCTAGAGCATCAAATGAGGACACTCCTATCACTCCTGCTGCCATTGAAAAAGCATCTCACGTAATTTATTGTCTTTCATTTGCTCGCAAAAAAAAAAAGCAAGGATGTTTCATTAAGTAGGTGGGAGAAGCTGAAGGCTCTTTTCACACTCACATGTTTTCTCTTTGTTGCTGTTTGTACAGGTGCAGTGGAAAAGACTCAGAGGGTGTATTCATAAAGACAGGACTTGAGAAACGCCACTTCAAATTGTTTCAAATCAAAGGTTTCGGTCGCTCATAAACAGGGAGCTATTTTTTTCCTTAGGACTGCAAATTTAAATATAAGGAGCCACCCTCATGTACAAATACATTCAACGTACACATGTAACTACCATTAACGTAGCCTGCCCTTGTGGATTGTGAGAACAGGCCCTTTTCATTTATGTTCACTGAGAATTTCAATACCAAAGAGGTTAAAAAAAAAAAAGGCAGGAAGAAAAAAAAGAAAAAGAAGAGATTCTCATAATCAACCAGCACATTCATATGTTGAAATAAAAGTATCCAATGAGGATGTCAGGAAGCCTGTACTCCATCCAAACTGACCAGCTTAATGCTTGCTGTAAGCATACTTCCAGACTAGCATCTGGAAATCTTAAATGAACAGAGATAGACATAGACACCCTTACTCTCTGGGAAATAATTAAAGTTGGAATAAGAAAACGTTTGTGGACCAGATCATCAGCTGGTATAAATCAGCACAGCTCTAGTCATTCCAAAAAAGCAATGCCAGTTTATGCTAGAGTTAAAGTGCTAGCTGGCTCCTGTAGCTTTCCTTTGTGATTAATTTCAGCGCAATCATTCGCTGGAACATACTTTTGGACCAAGCTTCCTGAAGCATTACTTTTACAAATCTCTTGCGTGCTCTTGGACTGCTGCCTGTAGCACACCCTTCTGTATTAGGTCTGCTTTTCTCCAACAGAAAGCTCAAGGTTTGGGATTTTTTTTTTTTTGAATGGTTATATTAAAAATAAGACAAAAACAAAATTTTTGCTGAGCAGTTACTTTGTACATATCACGCGACCCTCTTCTGTGAATCGATGGCACTTGACTTTTTCATTCTTTGCTCAGACTACCCGTAGGATGGCTAGCGTCAGTATTTTCCATTCCTTGCGTGCCCCAGGCCCCCACTGAATTTTAGAGTGGAAATCCAACCTCGTGGTAGCGCAGAAGCAGACACAGGTCTGCTGGGACCTCAAGTGCCAGCCAGAACCCACGAACACACGAAGAAATGTAGGCAACCTATCTGTACAAGGTCATGACTTCTTTCAAGGCCATGGTAGCTCTTAAAATATTCTCCGATGGTGTCCCTCAGGTGTGGATGACATTGGTCCTGCAGGAATGAGGGCTCACAAAAGAGTTCGGGACTGCAGCCTGCTGTTAAATGGCAGCAGCTCACTTGTCCTTGGTCACCCGCAGACAGCTCCCATTCTCCATTACAGGGGATAAGTACAAGGCTGTACAGCCTACACGTGTGCAAAGACACCAGGGACTTGTTAAGAGCCCTTAAGTGTCGGCAGAGACTCATTTCTTTCAGGGCATTGGACTAAATGCAGATATGTGCAGTCTTCTGCTTATGAGAAACAGCTCCTGCGATATTGGGGAGCTGCGCATAAAGGAATGAGCCGAAGGGGGACTTCACCACACATCACCTACCAGCAGCACGAGACCACCATGATCTTCAGCACTCAGAAAGACACAGAAGATTGTCGTTTTGGTGTTATCCATGCTCCTTCTGTGGCAGCAACTTGCAGAATCACTTTTTCTGGGTGCTTTGGTTTTGGGTTTCCAGGTCCTGATTTGCAGAAGTGTTAAGTGCTCATATGGTTTTGAAATCTCCATCCTAGGAGATACTCCAGATTTGACTAGATATGACCCTGAAAGACCTGATCTGATTTGAGAGTTGGGTATAACTTCCAAATTGGCCCTGCTTTGAGCAGGGGGGCGGATCAGATGGTGCATTCTAACCAGAATTATTCTCAGATTGCAACTGCCACTGCAGTCACTAGGAGCTCTGCCTTGAACAGCCATGTGCTCCAGAAAAATCTGAGATTCTCTGCTCAGCGCCCAAAATTGTTTGGAACTTTTGAAAATATTCCATTTAAACACTGCATCTATAAAATGGAGCAAATAATGCCAACACAATTCACAGGTAGGGGTTAAAGATTTCTTATGAATCGCTCAGGTATTGTTTTATAAGCATTAGAAAAGACTCTGAGGAAATCAGCAATTTACTACTCGGACCGGGGCTCGGGTAATGTAATGGGACAGAGCTCTTCACGGAATCATGATGCTTAAACACAAGGCTGAAAACTCATTCATTAAGCGCTGTCTGTTCTGCGTTGCTCCTTTGAAGCATGGCTTCTGTGCAGGAGGTAATGTGTCTTCGTGTAATTAAAAACTGTAGCAAGCTTTAATTTTTTTTTTTCAATTATTAGCATTTATCTTTTGAAAATTAACATTCGGCGGGCCATTCCAATCAACTAGATATAATCTTATATCAATATTGAAACAGCCATTTGTTGGTATTGCCCTGTTTGGTCAAAGTTAAGCTTTAAGGTTATGAAAATGGAGGTCTGGAAGCTTACAATTACAGCAGATGCCTTGAGTCTGAGTCAGAGTCAGTGACTAGTATTGACAGGATACTATGAAAGCAGAAGAAAATGCTGTGGAGCATACACATGCACATATATATCTGGGTGAAATCTACTTCACTCAGCAATTAATCAGATTAAGAAGTCTATTGAAGTAACCGAGATTTCATTTAACACATTTCTCATGGGCAACTACTAAGTGTGATAGCAGAAACAAGCCTTCAAGACTAAAAATAGAAAGCATTCCTATTACAAGTTTTGCTCGAAGCTCAAAAACGAAAATGCTGTGAGAACCAGGGAATGGGAGCCTAATGAAAACACCTCTCTTTGCCTCTCTTTCTGCAATGCCATGCTGAGAAGCAGCACTTACTTTCTCCGACACACAGAAATCTTTGTGCCTGACAGATAGAACAGGAGATAAGAAGGATACAAAGCATCTGGCTTTCCAATACGTACGTGGGATGATGATTTAAATTACAAAGTTTAAAGAATTTGGCACTTAGCAAACTTGAACCTTGCCCAGGTGGGGGGTTTTTTCCCCCTCAATAATAAGTTTAGAAAACATGAAAAAAGAAATATTTTCCCCTGTAATGCAGCGTATAAACAACATCTGCACTTTCGAATGAGTTCAAAACACCTTCGGAATGAAAGGTTTTTCCCTTTGAACAGGGAAGAAACCCTTCCAGCATGCTCCAGCGGAGGGAAAGCCTCGCAGAGATTGAGCCGTCTGGTTCCATTGTAAGGTTGCTGGCAGAGACCCCGCGGCAGGATTGACGTTGCATTAATTACCAGGCCCATGGGCCCTCCGACCCCACTCCACCACGAGACATACTGGCAATGGATCTGAGGAACGCTGGCATTATCTCAGTCCTGAAGACCTGAAGGCAAGTTGTCACCTGAACCGTAGGTAAAGTGAAACATTTCACTGCGTTAATAAAATACACATTACTCTGGCATTCAGACTGTCTGGGAGATAACTGTTTAATGTATTACAAACTTCATTGCTAATATCTGACTTTGACAAACATGATTACAGAAGACAGACTTTCTGAAGTGTTTTGGTTTGCTAATATTGATAATACTAATAGTACTTTGATAATGGAGATAAATTATCGGGTATGGATTTTGCTCCTTATTAGTTGACAACGGGCCTCACTCTTATTTACGCCTCTTCAGCAGCACAAAGTAGAATCAATATAAGAGTGTTACAGCATGCAGTCCAAAATAGGGCTCGGCCTGCAGAGAGTTGTGCTCCACATTAATTTTCCTGGCTTCTGGGTTGAGTGGAGAGCAGTGCATCGCAGTTATATCAGCTGGCATTTCTTAGCAACCAGTCCTTTCAGATGCCTTATTTTAGCTGGCTGAATTGCACTGCACCAGCTCTCAGAAATTCGGAGAACTAGCATGATCAATTCCATGCAAATTCTTTAAGGCTGTCTCAGTTTGCGCACTAAAAAGTTAAGCACTCACTCATTTCACTGTCATCACTATCTAATTGATTCATTCCTGTCTTGCTTGATTGCATTGCCATTTTAGCTCAAAATCAGACATAATCGCTAAGAAGATGGGAGCCATCAAACGACTTCTTAACCAGCATCAGTTCCTTTGGTTATCAACCTTGACTAAAAAACAGTGACAGGCAAAGCCATAGGACCGTACACTGCTCTTCTTTACGAGCAGGAAGAGCCGCTGATTTTGGCATCCTCTCACTATATACACCAGAATAAGCGATCGGATACCAGAAGTCCAAAGAAATATCATTTGCAAACAATAAGCAACTGTAAAAGGAAAACTTTTAGCTCAGTCTAATATATAATCCTTTAATCCAGGTGGTGTTTAAACCAATGTTTGGCCTTGACAATTATACCCACAGAGTGATTGTGCAAGCATTAAGAGATTTTAACAATGTTTATATAAACAACATGAAATGCAAGATAAAGAACTTGATAATTACATATCAGTTTTAAAGATACTAGTGAATTGTTTAAGTCTTTCAAATCAAAGTTGTAATGGATTGCAGCTTTATATGTAGTCAAAATAAAGATTTGTGGAGTATGGGGGGGGTTTTTTATGGCTTGTAGATCTATTTTTAAATATTTTTAAAAATAAAGCATCCCATGATTAGCCTTTTCAATTACTGCATCACATAGTGTTTTTTACAGACTCTAATTATATCTTAGATTAAAATTCAAAACACCTGCTCTTGTGGATCGCACTAATTTCAGCCTCGAGTATTTTGATACAAAGAGCTATAATCAGTGAGAACCAAATGATTTCCTATTCTCTGTACCACACCTTCTCAGCTGAGTACAGCTAGAGATCTCCATTTCCTTCTTATTTTTTGCGTTATGATTATTACATCTTTTATTTAAAGATGTCGTCTTAATGCTGAAAGATGTAGTATTTTTACTTTTACTTAAATCAGATGCAGTGTTTAAGGCAGATATTAGCTTTTAAAATAACAGTCATTTTGTTTTTAAATAACAGATAAATAGTGTAGCTTTCTGCTGTTAGTTTCCCTTTTCATTTCAGTGTAGCTAATATAAATACTTTGTTCCTGGCTTTTAAGAAAACTGCTCTTTAAAAACCCTGTAATTTGAGTTCAGGGATTTAAATGGGAACACATACTTACTTGAAAGATAGTTTTTGATGTGCTTGGTTCTCTGTTATTATTCATGCACTTCTCTGTGCTTTAGGGGTGTGATCCAAAGTCCACAGAGTTAATGGGAAAACACGCAGATTTCATAGGACTTTGGGTCAGGCTTTAAATCTTGTATGAAGAAAAAAGAAAATAGTTGAATTGTCCGTGTAGATTCTATTACAGTAAAATAAGGGTGTCTTTAACTATTTACTTTTTGATGAGCATGATGGGACCTGACTCTTTGCACAGCTACACTGGTTTTAAGCCAGTAGGACAACTCTATAGGACACAACAGGACAACAAAGAGCCATGGTAGGGCACTGAATCAGGCCCATCGCAGTCCTGCAAGGCCCTCCAGAGCAATTCGGTTACTCTGAATTTTAAGCAACTATTTACTTTCAAATGATGCCGACCGCTGAAGCCGTGGGGGTGGCCTGGCAGTTCTGCGCCAGAGCTTTATTCGTTTATTTCGTTTCTCCCCCATGCTGTGCTGTAACTTGCTCGGTTGCAATGGGCAGGTTTCTGAACACCCGTGAAAAGCCACCTGGCTCTTGCTCCAGAATATATTAATGCAATGAACATAGATTTAATGGCACGTCACATCAGAGTTAGAACAATCTTTTCAGAAATCCAGCATTTTTATACCCTGTGTTCCTCACTGTGATTCATTAGCTGTGAATGTATTTATTGATGTTTTTCTTCCCTTTTCCATGTTATGCATTAGAGAGGTAGGACAGGTAAGTTCTTTGTGGAAAAATTCAAGCCCTCCACATGACAAAATGGCATATGCCCCTGGCATGTGCCAAACTCTTCTGGTTTTCCCTAAACGCTCTAAGAAACTTGTGCCTGACTGTTGGACAGCGAGCTTTCCGTCACCTGTGGACGGCTGTTCTGGTTTAAGATAAATGATAACATGGGCCAGAGATACTTGCTAGCATCTCACTGACAAGCCTAGTAGCTCTGATTAACACCCCTTTGCTGTGTCCAGCGTTCCCCAGGAGTTTCTTACCCTACTTTCAGCTCTGCTCAGATGCACATAGCCAGCTCACAGAGCCCAGCAGCTGCCAGCACCGAGAAAGCTTCGTACCCAGAAGGAGAAAAGCAATTAACACCAGCGGCACTAAGAACAGAACAAGAGATGCAAGTTTTGTGTATAGGAGCCAGGGCCTGGCTTTATAAAGTCTCACCTCTCTGCGTGGTAGATGCATGAAACTCGGTGTCTGCCTGAAGGAGCTGAAGGGCTGAGTCAACCCTGCTGAGATTTAAGCCAGCGGTTCCAGAGAGTCTAGGTGTTTCAAAGGTGGTGCTTACACCACTAAACTACCTCTTCAGCTTTATTTAGCTGCTGCTACTGCTATGAAAATAAACCACATGTTGCAAATCTATTTATTACGGGTTTGTGGTGGGTTGACCCTGGGTGGAGGCCAGGTGCCCACTAAAGCCTCTTGATCACTCTCCCTCCTCAGCTGGACATGGGAGAGAAAATATAAGGAAAGGCTCGTGGGTCGAGATAAGGACAGGAGAGATCACTCAGCAATTACTGTCGTGGGCAAAACAGACTTGACTTGGGGAAAATTAGTTTAATTTATTACCAATCAAATCAGAATAGGATAATGAGAAAATAAAAATGAAATCTTAAATCACATTCCCCCCACCCCTCCCTCCTTCCTGGCTCAAATCCACTCCCACTTCTCTCCACCTCCTCTACCCCAGCAGCACAGGGGGATGGGGAATGGGGGTTACAGTCAGTTCCTCACCCGTTGTCTCTGCCGCTCCTTCCTCTTCAGAGGCAGGACTCATCACGCTCTTCCCCTGCTCCACCGTGGGGTCCCTCGCACAGCAGACAGTCCTCCATGAACTTCTCCAACGTGGGTCCTTCCCACAGGCTGCAGTTCTTCCCGAACTGCTCCAGCGTGGGTCCCTTCCCCGGGCTGCAGTCCTTCAGGCACAGACTGCTCCAGCGTGGGTCCCCTGCGGGGTCACAAGTCCTGCCAGAAAACCTGCTCCAGCCTGGGCTCCTCTCTCCACAGGTCCTGCCAGGAGCCTGCTCCAGCGCAGGCTTCCCACGGGGTCACAGCCTCCTTCGGGCATCCCCCTGCTCCGGCGTGGGGTCCCCCCTGGGCTGCAGGGGGACAGCCTGCCTCACCATGGTCTTCCTCACGGGCTGCAAGGGAATCTCTGCTCCGGCACCTGGAGCACCTCCTGCGCCTCAATTCTGCACTGACCTGGGGGTCTGCGGGGCTGGTGCTCTCACATCTTCTCACTCCTCTCCCTGGCTGCAGTTTGTTGGGCAGCAACTTTTCCCCTTTCTCAAATATGTTATCTCAGAGGTGCTGCCACTATCACTGATGGGCTCGGCCTTGGCCAGTGGTGGATCCATCTTGGAGCCGGCTGGCATTGGCTCTGTCAGACATGGGAGAAGCTTCTAGCAGCTTCTTACAGAAGCCACCCCTGTAGCACCCCCTGCTACCAAAACCTTGCCACGCAAACCCAATATAGGGTTTATGTTCCATTTGATGTGAAAGGTTTTTTTTTTAAGCAAGACAAAACCTTGTGGTCTTCAAACTGCTTTAATTTTTTAGCTAAACAACATGTGCATTATCTGCTTTTGCTTAAAAAACTTTTTTCCATAGTAGAAATTAAAATGCAGCTGATGTTTTTAATTTGAAATTTACTGCCGCTATGAAAGTCTGCCTACCACCTAGTAAGTGGAAACATTAGTAAGTTAAAAAGATAACGACATAGATGTTATTCAAAGGGATAAATAAATTGAAGCTGTACGCAAGCAGTAAGTGTCTTCTGTCTGACAGGAGTCCTCGGAGAGCAATACTATGGCATTTTCCAGAATTAAATTGCATTATTATAAGAGCTTTAAATTAAGCTCCTAACCATGACCTTTAAACACGGTGATTGCCATTATGCCTGCTGAGGAGGTTGTGGAGGGTTTGGAAACCCTGTGCAAGATTGATGGGTTTTAATACGTAATCAAGTATAGGTTCATTTAGCACAGCTGTTGAACAGAGGGCCTAACACTGGGTTATCACAGGGAGCGTTCTCTCTTCTCTTCCAGACAAATCAGTGTTAGCAGTGGGAGGCAGGGCTTGTTAGTGCTAGGGAAAACAACACGGTGTCTTCCTGATGGGGCTGGAAGAGGATGCGGAGTTTAACAGCCATGCATCAACTTTAGAGAGTGACCAGGAATAAAATGTTCCCCCAGCGCTCGTGCAGAACCACACATCGATAAAAGAAAGGAACCGTTGGATGGTTTTAGTCTGAAAGTCTTTCTAGGGGTACAAAACACAACTGTCATCCCAAAGACCGTTAAAGATAGTAAGCCAAAAATGTAGTGGAAGTATGATCACCTAGACCGGGTAAAACCTCATGCAGTGCATACTTAAAAAAAATATACGCTAAAAAAAAAATCAGTAAAATCCTTAAACAAGTGCACAGAGGTAAAAAAAGTTTTGCAGCTCTCCATATTCTCAAATTTATCTACTGACATATATATACCTGTCTTATACGCTGTCTTTTCTGTGACTTACATTACACACTGTCTTTTGTGTGACAGGTTTTCAAGTGGCTTAACCAGCATAAATGTACTGTACCGGTAATATCGAGCTGTACTGTGTCAATAGTATTTATTCTACATTTTTTTATTAGTTCAATTTCTAACCAGTCAATCAAGTAAAGTTAGGCAAAGCCTGAAGCATCACTTTCATATTTTAACACTATATTAGGCCAAAAATTCCAAGACGTTCACTGAGTTTTTGTACTAAAAAAAGTATGAGCTCCAGATTCACATGGCCTACCATCCCACGTAGGCTCTCCTTCATACTTATCCAAGCAGCTTTGAAGGCTGAAAAACAGCCGGTAAAAAAATAAGGAATTTAGACTCTCTGAATCTGGGCTTCTGTGAAGATTACAGAAATGGGAAATAAAAATGTTGATAGGATAAGTTACGTTTGTCAAGGGAGTTAAACTGTCCAACCACATTGATCATTCATACTATAGGATTATCATATTTTCAGGATATTTTTATTTATAACCAGCACTAGTTTTCTGTAAGAGGCATCGCTATTTAAATATACAACTGTCTGCACATATTTTGTCTTCTAGTTTCTCACAATTGTGGGAAAATGTAAGTTTTTTTTTCTACAAGAAGTCACTAGAGTATTGGTTACAACATGTATAATAACCCTGTCCCAGTCTCGGCGGCTATCATTCTTCTCCTCTTCTATCAGGCATGATCTGACAGAGCTCTTGGGGTCCTCTATCTCTGGCCACGTGGGATAACTTTTAGGAAACTTAGACATACTTCTTTCTAGCTATGCCACTGACCTCTTTTGGCTGGGGAAGCATGAATTTGCTTTTGTAAGGATGTTCTGCTGGAAGAGGTCTGCACAGAATTTTCACTTCTCATTCCCCCATCACCAACATTTTGTCACAGTATTTTTCTCCAGACTTGTTCTTTTTTTAATTTGCCCTTTTTACTATTATTTCAGTACTGGTGTAAATTGAGACATTAAACCCTGAAGTCTGTTCATCTGCATATCTAAGGCAAGGTCAAAGAAGAGCACTACAGTCTTGTCCCTCCTCGTTTCTGCATTTCACAACAGCTTGCTTTGTGTGCAGCCAAGTGTTATTTGTCTCTCGAGCTTTGTAGGTGAAGGTAGAATACGTGCCCTTTCAATCACTGGACTCTGTTCTTAATTTCTCCGATGAACCAAAGTTACCCTAGCGCTAGATTTAACACTAATAGAGAACTGCTTCTGTTCTTTGCGTGGGATGCAAGATTTCTTCTCTTGATATCACATCCATTATGCAATTTGCTTTCTTGATCTGATGAGGTTTGTCTTCCCTTTACATTGGGAGGAGGAAAAAAGTGCGTAGAAATGCATCACTCTTCCAAATCCAAAAACCTGTTCCCTTGTCCAGCTTAGGTCATAGGGAAAAAATGTTTGGTGGTTTTAGTCACCTTTCCAGAGCAAGCAAGCATGCACTTGTATAGCAGAAGTAGTACTTGATATGCATTGCTATTAGTCATGGTACAAAGCAGCTTTGCAGACACTCATATCCAAGTCAGCTATCCAAGTGTTTCTTCTTGTAGACATCTGATTAAACTGAATGATTTATGATTATCTGCTCTGGAAATCTGCGTTGTATTCTTATTGCCTGCTTTCCTCACACTCTTTTGCTGGTACCTCTTTCTGTACTTGCCATCACGATAGTGTACGTACAATAAGTTGATGTGCAGTCTTTTCTTAGGATCCTGTCCATCCTTATTTGGTTATCAATTATCTAATATCAAGTAATCAACAGGAAGCTGTCTGGAGAGAAAAAATATCCTCCAGATGAGACTTTCAGCTGGAAGTCATAAAGTTGATAGATCTTAAGTGTCTATAAAACTTGTAGTGTTCCACAGAGAGTTATCTGAAATACAGTTTATGACTCTGCTGAGGGTAACCCCTAAGCTGGGGATCCAGCTGCTGCTTTTGCTTTAGAGGAATCAGCGACCAGCTTTGTGGGACAGTATGAAGCCCAACGGCTGAACATCGTCCACTGTCGTTGTTTGGTGTAGCTGCCAGCCTCTGAGACATGTCCGTGTGGATGGTGGGAGTGAGATTAGAGGGCTCTGGAGGACTTCGTAGATTCTTGGGCCTTATGCACCAGGTTTAGCACCTTCCAGCACGATGCCTCCAGGCCCTTTGCTGTTTGCATGTGAATAGGCTAGGACTTTCAGCTACAAGTGTCCAGAAGTGTATTTATCTCATTGGAGACCTTGAGAAAGCACGTGAAGTCCCAGAACTGAATGCGTCCTGTAGCACTTGTTGTTGGCATTCAGATGTAGAAGTTGCCAACCCTTTGGGGCCTGCAAGAAGGGATCCAATGACCTACTGCCCCTCCTCCCAACGTCATATGTATCATCATCTACTTTGTCACACCTCACTTAAATTTGGAAGCATTAGAAGTTACTAATCTCTTTCTTTTACTGGGAAAAAAAGACAAGAGGCACCTCCGGTTCAAGAAAGCTGTTTTAGGAAAAAAACTGGGGCTTTGTAACAAATATAATGTTGAGTTTTGAGGTATTATATCACTTTCCTATGTATTATATCCTTACGTCATCTTCACAAGACAGAAATTGTCATTCTCCCATTAACAGTGAAGCTTCAAAGTGGATGGTGTAAGACTTCGTAGTCCGGATTTTGCATCCTTGAAGCTATGTAGGTGCAAAAAGTGATGAAATACATCCATGGAAGTAAAAAGTCTCAAGAGTTGTTTATACAAAGCTACCATGTTTTCCTGGGAAAGTACTAGCTAGTTGGCTGCTGGAAGATGGCAATGTACTGGGAAAAATATCACTGTAGACTTGCTGGCTTTGTCTACCTTTTCTCTAAGCATCTGCCACTGGAAACTATCACAGATGGGTCACTATTAGGGATGGACCTTTGGTCTAATCTGGTAAAATTGGTCTTAAATCCCTGTGACTCTCCACTCCTTTACTCTGATTTCATGCTGAGGTACCACCACTGTACCGCTATTAATTCAGTGCCTTTACAGTGTCATAAAGCTGACCTAGTGAAGTGCAGAATTAAGCCCGACAATGGCAGAACAGTAACTTTCTGAGCTGTATTTGAAGAGTGACTGAGTGTGCTTTCACATGGCAAATTTACAGGCCATACCTGTATGCTACCCCTCTTTCAGGGCAATACAACCTCTTCTTTGTAACTGCAGGAGCTCTTTCAGAATTTCCCTACAAAACAGCACTCATTTCTTGGTCAATGAGTTGCAGGTTATTTATTACTTACTTAAGAATAATTACCCCCAAAGACAGTTAAATGTTTTAAGACTAAAAAGCAAAATAAATATAGGTTGAAAGCCATTATGTACAGATACAAAAGACTTTTTGTCAGCAAACTTTTCATACAGCCATCCAAAATAAATTCTATGGGTCTGATCCAGAGACTTCAATCTGTGCAAATAACCTTACTGGGCTATTGCACTCTCGGCATTTTGGTAAGGAAGAGTTTTGGGCAGATCTATATGAAGGTGATATTTTGGTCCAAAGACACAAGTATGAAATTGTCTCCCCCCATCCTGTCTCCTGTGAAAGCACTACCTGGAGAAAAGCAACAGCACTGATTTTGAATAACCCAGCTTGGAGGGGTACCAGACCTTGGGCCAGCGGCAGGGTCCCATTGCAGCGAGGGCTTCCAGAGGCTGCCCTGCTTCCAGAAGTGCCAGAATGGATCAGCACCCTGGCTCCAGCCAGAAATGGACTCAAAATAGCCGTTGTTTCTTCTCCCCCAGCAGCATTTTCAGAGGAATGCCCGAGAAGTAAGGGCTGAGGTTCCCAGGAACGGCCAACCTCACACTGGGAAGGACTGGAGGATACTCATTTGCTAAATGCTCTATAAAGGGCAATATTCTTTAGCCACTTTTCAGATAAATCCCACTCCGCTTCTGAGAGAATATTTACAGACAGTATATCTTGAGCATCCTGCAAGTGACTGACACAGATACACATGGATTTTGTTTATTCTTGTCCGCCTTGGTTTTAAATTTTATACATGTCCCCTAGGCATGACTTTGATGCTGACTTTTCTAGGGAAAAAAACCCTGAATATGTAAACAAAGAAGTCATACATATATAAAGTAGTAAAGCATAAATCAAAGTCAGCCCCTGATTTTATTTCTTTTTTAAATGCCAAATACTTTAAGAAGCAAGATTCTGTTTCAATGGCTGTCTTGCCTTAGTTCTTGTCTACTTCAATTTAAGGGGCTTTTATTTCTGCATCATGACCTCCTCAGGAATTTAGTTATATTGTGAAATTTTATAACTGTAAAGACAGAAAGCTAAGAGCTGTGAAACAGTTTCACAGCATCAACATTTCATCTTTTCCCCATGTGTGTATTAAAATGAGAGAGAGGTCATTTCTCTATCTGATGCGATGCTCCAGTCTCCAAGAGGTTTACTGTGTCACCTGCTAGCATGACAAATCCAGTTCTCCAGCTTTTCCTGAGATGTGCTCGCACAGAAGATTCTGGATAGGAAGCCACTCACCGACAATTTTCAAAGGCCATGCCTGTATTTTGCCTCCCTCGCTGATCTCTGCTCACTAGGTAGGTGGCATCAGCTTTATGGGGTTCTTGCCAAGGCGCAGCCAAAAGCACTTTCACAGTGGAAGTCTGATCCCGAACTGCTGCCGAGGGCAGTGACACCTGTACAGATCTCCGAACAAGTGCTGTTTACACCAGGGAAGTCTGCCTGGACACAACATTAGTTGCACATCCAATTTTTCCAGGAATCCAGAACGTGTTCCCCATGCACATAATTCTTGTGTTTGGTCAGTTCTCGCCCCTACCCTTTCCTGCAACTTCTCCACAACCGTAAAATGGCTCTGGATGACTCCTGAAGTGCCATGGCTTGCTTCTTGACTCCTCTTTGGAAGAAGAGTGCCAGATATCTTTGAAATCGTTGAGCGCTATGGAGATGAGATACATAAAGGCAAAATTCAGCCCAAAGGGACCACTCTGTCATTTTTTTCTTTCTGTGGCCTCAGCTATGAAACCCAAGCAAATATAACTGATAGAGTTGACTGTGTTTAAACCATGTTTGTCCCACATGCGTCAAATCAGTTCAGAAACTGAGCTATAGTCTGGGATCATAAGTAGCCAAGATATTATTTTCTGCTTTTAAATGTCCAGAATCTCTTGGATTGATTATTTCCTGTGTTTGATTTTGGGTGTTCGGTAGCTAACATGAGACCTCTGACTGGGGAAACATCATGCTGCAAAGGCTCAGCTGAAATAGCTCCCTGCCCACACATCTTTCCACAGCACTTTAAAATATGCATTTCCTGCACATACTATAATTAGGCTCTTTCATTCTCCCTCCCGTTGCTATTAAAATTCTCATTATCTACTAAAAAACTCTTGTATAATGCTGTTTTTTATATCCCTCTTGTTACTTCAGGAGGCAAATAGAGACATTTTAGTGGCTGTAGTTCTAACAAGGGAAATTCCAGCATTGCTTCACCATGACAATGGGGCACAATCATCAATGAAGCAACAACTTCACCGTGGATCACTGCAACTGCTAAAGGATTTGAGGCTGGCTTGCAGCCACGGACAACAACCACAGGATTGCCTGCACCTCACCGAGCTGCATGGGCAGATGCTAAACTTGACTCCAAGTCAAAAGATGTTGGAAGGATTAATAGTCCTTGGTACCTCAAGCAGGGAACAAGAAGTAAAGAAGTAGGGAGGCAGGAGAAGCTTCTCTGGCTATTGATAGTTTGTTGTCTAGGTAAAAATGCTGCCCAAAACATGGCTCCTCCAGAGCAAAAAGAGATTGGCTTCTGTCTTGGGATCATGCCTTACTCTCGGAGAGGGCATCTTGTACTCTCAGTCCAAGGTTTAACCCCATCCTGCCTCTTTGAGTTGGCACTTGCAGTTTCACACCTGAGGAAGCTAAAGGAAAAATGCGATGCCACTGTTTGCAGCTGGCCATAAACCAGCTGCTGGAGCTACATTGTGTACCTGAGCAGCATGTTCCGGCCACAGCTGCAAATGCCCCGAAAGGTTTAAATTATTTATTTTTTAAAAAATATTATTTGACTCAAACAGCTTCTGAAGGTGAAAGGACTTCTCAGAGGGAATATGGCTTTCAGGAGAACTGCTGAGGAACCATGTTCCTGCTTATGGATATCTTCAAATTAAAGTGTACTCTTTCACTGGTGCTAATCTGATCTGGGAAGTGCAAATTAGGCTGTGAGAAGACTGATAGGAATATGCCCTGGAAAAAAATAATTCAATGCCGTAATGGATAATCTGATAAAATACATTTTGTATAGAGATATATAAAACTCAGGTATGCATTGTTACTAAATACTAGAAAAGATTCTGGCATGACCCAGACCTACAATAACCTGGCAGTTACGATTTACATTTCGGCTAAATCAAGGTATGTGAATGTACAGTCTTAAATTTAAATTTTTATATATAAACTGAACTTGCTTTGACTTTTCCCAGAGGACATGTGCAATGCAGTTTAAACTTTTTATTTATCTCCAAACAGGATCAAACGTGCAAGGGATATTAACATGTTTAAAGTGCACAGTTAGGCAGAAATGCGCTTCCTATTTAAGCAGAGAGTTGTATAATTGTCTGTGGCTTCAACAGAAAGGTGTCATTATACTGGAAGCAAGGTAACATGAGGAACGTAGTTTCTTCTAACTTTGAAATACTTTAATCTGAAGAAAGAGTCTGGTAGTCAGGCCCACAAATCAAGATAAAAGTTCAAAGATGCATATGTAAGGTATCAAACCCTTAATTGTACAGTTGAATGTGCATGTAGACATTGTGTCCTTCAAATGATTTTGCAGTTGTGTTCATTTTGTACAAGTCAACTTAGATATAAGCTCCTGTAAACAGTGGTTACTGCACATACACTGATTAAAATAGTGTTGTTTACCTAGGAAGTACCACAGAGTACACAGAATTCATTTTGAGGAAGATATTAGTGATGCACAGCAAATGAATACTCTAGTTCATTACTAATTCTCTTTTCCTTTTCTTTAAACTTTGTCAGCCCTGAGATTTCTCCTGAATCATTAGATACCTCTAGCCTCATCATACTTTGTGTCAACCTACACAGAAAAGATTTAAATCATACAGTCTCACAGGATCACCAGCTATAGTCTCCTGCATTGCATCCTTTTCCTTCTGTGGTCTATTGAGAAGCGCTGCCTTGTTTCCAACTTGAATATAGTTACCCATTGCTAAAAGCGTACCATTCCCCTTACTTTGAGATGTGGCAGGCCCAACTGTGCTTTTAAAATAGCCTTTGAAAAATGGAAACGTCAGTGGTTGTCGGTGTGAAATGGAGCTGCTTGGAAATCAAAGAGAAAAGAATAAGAAAAAAAAAATTCAAAACATAAATAAGGAGACAAGAGGCAACTTGAGATAACACAAACATCTCCCAGAGATGGGATTCCATCCTCAGGAAAGACCTCAGGAGCCAAACTCCAACTGGCTGGGAGCTGTAAATTATTAACACATTTGTCTCAGAAGCATATCCATGAACTGTTATGACAAATCTGTGCCCATGGTCTGTTCCTGGCATTCAGTGTTTAGTAGTTTCTACATAGCTGCCTAACACAAATATATATGAGCAACATCAATCATATCAAATTCTAAAGCAATATCTTCCTGTGTAAGAGATTTTTTTTTTTTTTTTTATTCGCAAGACAATATGAAAGCATGTCTAATTAAATGTTCTCCACTTTGCCTCTCTCAGAATCCAAAGAGTTTTTTAATCGTGGGGGACATTCGTTTCTGCTGAAGACTGCATGACTTGAAACTTTGCCTAATACGCATCAAATGCTAAAACAGACGTTTTTAATTACTAGCACAAAGTCTTTAGAGATATGTTTTGTAATGAGGAATGTGGTTAAGCAGCAAAGTAGTCCCATTTGCCTTTGCAACAGACTGTTAACATTTCATTTTGACCTATCCTTATACTGCAGTTCTGGGGTTTTCTCTAAAAATTTAGAGTTTGTTGCTAAGTCAGGTAAATACAAATGGACAAATGCTGGCCTGCCAATGCAATGCTGAAGCCAGTGGACCTCTGCCTACTCATATCCACCCGGGATATTTCGCAAACACATTTAAATACCATTAAGATAACGGCACATGTCAACAAAACAAAACATATTATACTAATGCTCTATCTTAAACCTAGTGGGAATGAACAAGGTACATTTAAGAAGAGCTTTTCTGTTCCCTGGATAGATGCACATCAATAATTTGCATATAATTCCATGTTTTCCCTTGTAGTGGTAGTGTTTAACAATGACAGTAAAAAAAAACAACAAAAAAATTATTTTAAAAGTTTCTTAAAAGCCTGCTTAAGGTTAGTTAGTGTTATAATTATGCTGAATCAAATTCACCCCAGCAAGCTTCTATCTTATAGAGAAGGCTTTGTGTACCTTTATTTAATTACTAACTTAGTTGTAAAGCAGAAGAAAAGAAGGAAGGCAAAGAGGACCTATGCCAGCTCTTGCTGGACAGAAATAGCCATCTGAAAAAAACCCTGTCACTAATCTCACTCCAAAATATGCATTTAAGTCAGATGCATTTCTCTGCAAAGGTTTCTTTTTCTCTCCGCTGATTATAAAAGGAGCGGACAGTCATTAACTGTGATTTAGAAATCTAATTTTTAGGCATCCACATTTGAGTTAGATGAGCTCTCGCCTATGGGAGCGTGGCACAGAGAGCATCATTGAAAAGTGCTGTTGGCTCTGTTAGAGCTCATCTGGCAGAGGTTGCCAAGAAAGGTGATACTGAAAATATTTAGCTCTTCTAAGTAGGACATAAATTGATGTGAGCTGAGTCTTGCCTTATATCATCTAGAAAAACATGGCAATATATAACAGAATTTTTGTGTTCTCAGGATTTAATGTATCTCAGGTTTAGATCACTAGCTAAGCCAACTACATGGATGTAAGCAGAACTTTACCAAGCTGCCTTTTTTTTTATTGTTCGTTTTTTTTTTTTTGTTTGTTTGTTTTTCCCCTGGACCTATGTCTGAGAAAGAAAGACCAGATAGTGAAAATGAGAAGGATTATCTCATTGAGTGAAAAGTCTGAAAGTAATGAAAATATAGAGGTTGCAGGAAGATACAGGAACTTCTTTTTTTTTTTTTTTTTTGCCTACTTCTTACCTTTCAGTATGTTTCAAAGTGCTAATGGCTGAGGACAAAAAGATCTGAAAATCATTGCAACATTCAGAGAATATTAAGTGAGGTGAAAAAAGAGCTGACACTCTGAAGAGAAAAATTCAACATAAGTCAGTTCCTCAAAGCGGCAGTCTCAAAAGGAACACCCTTTCTACATCTATAATCTGGCACCTACAAACACAAGAAGACAAGCCATTGTGAAAATCTTGTTGTTTCCAGTACAATGGGCATTTTTTTCTCAGAGTTATAAACCCTGAAGGAGGTACCAAATTGAAAACAGAGCTATTGTCAGACAACAGTGCTTCCTGCTCTATGAGAGACATGGCTGCAGATGTCTGCGAGCAACAGTTTCAAGACTCGGGAAACCTGACAGTTTCGCAAATCAGACTATTTTGTTAATGCGCTGCAGCTTTGAGTGTTTCTGAGGTATGCTCCTGATGCTCTCAGTGAATTGGGCTAGCTCTCTACAACTCCTGGCACTCATGCAACTTCTGTTAATTTTGTTTTTTAAAGAAAAGAGAAAGAACATAAACTACTCATATATATATTTGATATATAAACCTGTATTTTGTGCCTCATAAATCCATACCATGATACACACTTTTTGCCTGCATATGAGAATAAAGCACACACACACACACACACATATACATATACAATGTGTATGTATGTATGTATATCCGTACATATATTTGCATACCCATCCATCTGTGAATGCACAACTATCTCCAGGTAATACCCAACGATAAGCAGATTTTTCTTCTCAGGAAGGGAGGTGGGCTAGAGTTGCCTATATTCCACATTACCATCGATTTTACAAGGGAGGCAGGGTGCTGAGCAGCTGTGTAACAGTCTACACTACAGAAAGAAAAAGATGGCTTGTTTATGTGAAGCAGCAGCAAAAGATTTCCAAAGTCAATGTCAGTAGGGGATGGTGACTTGTTGGGATGACAACGCAGCGGTGGCTGAGGACAGTGGTGCTCTGGTTAGAGAGGACAGCAACGTTGCGTGATTCCACCCTTCCCTCCATTGCCAGAGCTACTGGGAGGCTGTCGTAGGTGTGAGCGCTGGTACGGGCTGTCCAGCTCCTCGCCTGGCTTCTGGTCCCACCACCACCAGCCAGCCCTCTTTCAAACCAGAGTCCTTGCAGGTATCCCCCAGAGCGGGTCTCCAGGGCAGACTGCAATGAAGCTGCTGGGCTTTCGGCTCCAGCAGAACCCAACCTCCCCCTCCTTGGAAAAGCGTGGCTATCGTGCACAGCGGTACAAAACGTCCAGAGCAGAGCAGGGGTACCAGACTTCCAGGTTTAGGGAGGAAAACTGTCCCTCTTCCTCTTGTCAGGGGACGTGGGCAGCAGGCGAGGAGCCAGTGGGAACCTGTAGCCAAGCCGAAAGTCAAGAGGCCGCTGCGTGCCTGCCCTCCGCATCCCCACCGAAGAAGCCAACTGCCTTCGTTGAGCTGCTCTTAACTGGAAACGCAGACAGGGCTGCTGCAAAACATGCAGATGGATGTTTTGGTAGGATTAGTAACTGAACAGATGTTGAGTGGTGACCTCAGATGCCAAAAAGAGAGACACGAATCTTGGGGCGAGAGCCCTCACCCTGAGCGCTGCACTCCATGGAGGCCCTTGGGCTTCCCTCCAACACCCATTTCATGGCAGCTGCAGTTAACAGCGGGTTCTTGCCTCTCCTCTGGAGACAGGCTAGTTTCAGTTTCTTTAACCTAAAGCAATAACACTTGCCAGTTCTGGTGAGGATGGCCTCCAGGCAGCTCTGTGGCTCCTTTCTGATATTGCAGCTGGAGAGTCTGTTAGAGATAAGACCATGGTCCTTGCAGAGGCTGACCAAGCCCACCATATCCTTGAGACTTCATGGCACTGTCTTCTCTCTCCCCACTCCGGCTATTTGGCAGTTCATGTGAGCGAGAGGGCTCATACGAGCTGTCTTGTTCTCCAGAAACCTCCTTTCGTAGTGCACGGCTGTGGTTGGGCACGTGGTGTGACCTTTTGGGACTCCTCATATCCATATCTGATGTGATTTGGGTATGTGGAGTTTGCAGGGCCTGTGCTGTCTTTAAGTCCACAACCAGAGAGACTAGGACAACAGCACAAAACCCTGACCATGCTTTCATGACAGCGTACCTGCAGTATCCAGGAGCTGGAAGGTGTTCACGTGTGGTTAGACACCCTGGAAATATAAAGAAGCAATTCACAGAAGACAAAGACAGAATTTCAGACTGTGAAGTAAAATGGTTAAGCCAATGTCAGAAGCCTGTCTGGGGATATCAGTTCATCCTTCCTGATACGCTGGCAGCTGCCCAATATGTGCTCTTTCCATCAAGGACAACTTTGATAAAGAGAAAATAATTGCTCTGTAGTATTTGATGGTCTTGTCTATTATTTTCCATGAGGAACGATGCCCTGTGCCTCACCTGGGGTCAGATTAGAGGACTGTAGACCTGTGAACTATGGGCCAGCAGCGACGGGGTGTTTAGGTGCTGGACACAGAAGGGGTAACTGCACTGCACCGAGCAGATGGCCACCAGCACCAGCAGGAGGGCACAGCATTGGTGGAGAAACACAGAACTGAGTGGAAAGGAAACAGCACGGCTTCACCTGAGGGTTTGGAAAAGAGAGTCTAGAGGGGTAGTTCTGTTAATTGTGGGTTGGGAACCCCATTAAGTTTTCACCTAATCCTGATCCTATAGATCTCGTCTCTCGCTCTCTACGTCCTATGCACTATAATCTGAACTTCCTGCATCAAGGAACACATTCTTTACAAAATGAAGTAACACTGTAATTGTTCTGCTCTTAGTGGTTTTGATTTTAACACTCTGACTACCGTAATAAACAAGCATAAAATGTTCGCACTCCGACTTCACACATAGCGTGCCTTTGCCTGCCAAAGCAACAGCAACCCAAGGGTTAATCTTTTTACATTCTAAACATATGCATGCAACGAAATATATCCTAGGGCTATGATTCATTTGAGGAGTTCACAGGGATAGAAAGGCTCTTGAATTTTAGCAGTTAAGCCTTGTTTGGGGCTTGCATATTTAACTGGTGAACCTTTGTATTAAAATCCATTTTATGTTGCTTCTGAATAAAGCAGGGCATCCCTGCAAGAAATACACAAACCAGATGTTTTATTTTTGAAATAACTTGTCTAGTCTCACAACTTTTATTTGGGAAAAACTTCTTGACATGCATGAGAGGGTGAATTTCCCAATGCAGTTTGCACCGTTAAGGTCATTCCAACAAGGGAACGAGTGTATTTATTGAGGGGCAGACACTTACGTCCTTCCTTTGATTACTTTCTTACCACAATCAATGGAATAAGAACTGGTTTTCTGACGTTACCCATCAGGTGATGCTGTCGGTAATTAATTCTGGTTTCTAAAATAATCAGAGCCTGTGGGTGATGAATTTTAGCTTTTTGGGGATCCCTGACTGTTGCCACAGTGAAAGACGTGGTCTCTCGCCAGCCCCTCTGGCTCCCACACCTGCATTTCACCTAAAATGCAGCTCTCTGCAGGGAAGAGGCTGCTGAGGGCATCTGTCAGGTCAGCCTCCCTTCTGCCGAAATTCTTCCCAGTTGCCAAAGACAGAATGTCACACTGTTCTCAAGCAGTTGTGGATGCGAAAAATGTGAAAGCCAAGACTTCGCTTCAGCTCCAGCAGCAGCTTTTAGAACTGGCATAGCTTTAGTAGATTCAAAGCAAGCTTGAAGAAAAGTTTGTGTCTTACGGTGCCAGAAAGTGTCTGGGAATTTGCTCTGAGCTCTGGTAGACTTTTAAATAAAATCACTGGACCTGGCAAGGGCTACCTTTGCCTAATGGACTGTCAGTGAGCTTTAGCATCTCAAAATCATTCCTCACCCTCGGAAAAAAATCCAGCCCAACTCTGGTCCTCCTACCCCTGAGCATGGGATTAAAATGATCCGGTTCCCAGCAACTATTCGTCCTGTTGCCTCTGCAAATCCTGTCTGTGTCACGCCAGCCTTGGGGGTTTTGGTGAGATGAGGGGAGGAAGAACAAAAAGTGCGGGCTACGGCCTCGGAGCCGCTGCAGGAGCTAACCCTGTTGTGGAGCAGAGAGGACCATGTACACATAGTGGTCCCGTTTGTCCAGGAATACGCCTGAATGACTGATAGCACGTTATGACACATGTACGGCCTGTGGCTCCAGGGGAGCAGGAGAAAGAAATAATTGCTTTCATTATCTGGCAGTAAAGGGCATCTAACTCCTCCCGGCCGCATTAAATTTCCGTTCTCGGCTCCAGTCGAAAGATGAAGCAACGGGAGCCGTGGAGGTCCCTTTGGGTTGGGACATCCTCTGTCCCAGTTTGCTGCAGGCCAAGGATTTTTGGCTCGCTGGCCGGTCCCTGGGAAGTATGTCCTTCACGGGACTGTTGTCCTACACGGGCTGCTGCCTTCCTACCCCAGCCCCCAAGAGGTGTCCTGAGAAACGTGCCTGTGGCTCTGGGGGCTCACAAGTGTCCCAGCACCCCCGTGTTCGGGATCACCACATCAAGAGAAATGGAGTTGTTGGACATTACCTCTGACTCGAGACAGAGGGAGATAAAAATGAGTGACAGCATGCCTTTACAATATCCATAACAGACAGCATAACTGTAAGGGTAGGGAAGAAAAATCACATGGCACTGATGACCCAAGGAAAAACCCAGAGGGTCTCTTTCCCTCCTGGTACTCAGCCGAGGTGCTGTGGGTGCCGACCCACCCCAGGAATCTTAATAAAAACCTGCCAGAATATAAGCAAGCCTTGAATATAACAGCGAAAGCTCCCCACGTCTCCGTCCGCTGCCTTTATAACCTGACATGGGCCTAAAGCATAATTTTGCATGGAGTTATTATTAAAATGTAATCCCTCAGCCAAAATATAGCTATATGAAATCAGGGAGCTTATAAAACCCTCTCTGGTGTTTGAAACACTTATCTGCAACTTCTTTGATTTGCAGGTTTTTAATTAAGGGCATTTTTTCTACAGATTTTTAATGCAGAACCAAATACTCGTCTTTGGACTTGACGACCACCATCTAGAAGTTATTTTCTGTGCGTTTGGAAAGAGTAACTTGTCCAAGAACACACGGCACATGAATCCCATCAGCTTTCATTCAACCTGACAAACGTGTTATAGTTGCTTTGCAGAATGGCTTCAACAGTGCCAAAATGTTTGAAACACTTAAGCGGAAACACTGCTCCTAGTTTCCCCTCTCATTATTTTGAATTGTTAGCACAAGCTTGTTTTGTGCTCTAGTTTGTAACACAGCGTTCTTTAGAAATACATCTTTTTAAAGACAAATATTTAGAATGCTCATAGGGGGGTTATGTTTCCTTGATATCCATCCATCACTGAGGAAGGTGACTTGAAAAATCAGGACACAGGCTGTTCACAAACTGTTGTCAATCCATAGATGGTGAGTAATTTGGAAAAAAATTTCTCCTTATAATTTTCAATTGTGGTAATTTTAGATACTACTACTTTTAACTAAAGTCACTAGAGTTTTTCCCAAACAAGAAATGGCTTTTCAGAATCAATGGCCTTCAGTGTTCTTCTATTTCACAAAAAGTGGCATATTGTTAAAATTATTTACAAAGTAATACTAAGATACCTTCTAATTACACGTTAAAGGAAAATAGTGGGAGGGAAGGAATACAGTTATTACTTTTGTGAAGAGATCTACGGTTAGAAAACTGATTTTGTGTTGCTTTTTCTCAAGAATTTCCTGTAAGTCAGATCTAGACTGTTCCTGGAAAGCAGAATCAAGCAACGTATCACAAGCACCTTAGCTGATCTAGCTGTGCCTTGGAGGGCAGCTCCTTTTTTGGGAATTGCCATTTTGAGAAGGAAAACATTCTGAGAAGACAGGTAAACCTACGAGTAACTAATAAAAATGAGCCAACACCTGGAAGCAATGATATGCTTGATGGAGATTATCCATCATGCTCTTTTTGCTGCCAGTGAGAACACTCCCACATACCATTTCGGTAGCTGAATCCCACGACAGAAAGGTTGCAAATTACATTATGTATTAAAAAATTCAGTCAGAAACATTGACATAATATGCCATTGTGTTATTTCCAAAAATCAAGTAAACCCTATAAAGATTCTGAATAAAAATCTGGTTTTAATGTTGCATTACCAGCCACCTCGATCTTCTTCTTGTCATGTTTGAAACCTCCTTTGTATGGCTGGAAATTCAAAGGAATGCTGAAGATTTTGCTGTTGATATTGGAGAGAACAGTGTGTTCTCTTCATGTAAAAGCCCATGAGTTTGAGAAATACCTTTACATCTTAAAAGACAAATGTAGAAGAGAGTAATATAAAGCAAAAGTGAACCATGATATCATTTTGCTATGCACAGAGGAGGGTGAGATTTTCAGAAAAGAATTTGTACTTTAATTGGTCTGATTTAAAATAAATCAGTAAGAGGAAAAAAGAAAAAATCACCTACCTCTTCCAGCAGAATGGAATGGTTTATCATATGTGCACCAGGCAGTGCAATAAGTTCTTACCTTTATTAACCACAGGAGACTTTCTTTGGAGAATACATATATATATATATATAAGGATTTTCTTTGACTGGTATGAGCACAAGAAGCATGCATTTATGCATGCAAGCATTTTTTCACCTCACCTTTTTTTAAAGAGTCTTTGTTCTATTTCACTATCTCTACTATTCATTTCTAATTCTTGACAAAGTATGCTGGTGGCTATTTTGGCTTCAAGATTATGTGTTCAGCTGCATTATAGTCTAATGCAGTTGGATTTACAGAGTCATAGAGTCATAGAATATCTCAGGTTGGAAGGGACCCATTAAGAATCAAGTCCAACTCTCTGCGCCTCACAGGACTACCTAAAATTAAATCATGCAACTAAGAGCATCATCCAGACACTCCCCGAACCCTGAAAGGCTTGGGGCCATGACCACTTCCCTGGGGAGCCTGTTCCAGTGACTGACCACCCTCTCAGCAAAGAACCTTTTCCTAATTTTCCTAGTACTACATAACTTCGCTCCAAAGCCTACAGACTTTTTTGCATGATAGCTAAAACATTCCTATCCTTCTTTTAATCTAATAACTTTGGTATTGTGATGGCTGTAATTTATTAATAACTTTCTCCTAGGAAGATGTGCTCTGAACTAGTAAAGATGGTAAGAGATTGGAGATGCTCACTCACTGGAAGAAGTATTTCTTGATCTAACCTAAGAGTCACACTGCCAGCTACCATATTACCACTATACAAAGACATCACTGTGGGTATGCCATGACTCATGTAAGATGGCACCAACATATCTTTGGCTGATCATCTAAAAGACATTTAGAAGCCACCCCTCTCTCTGTACTAGACACGTTGGCTGTTACCGTAAGACCTTGCCCTGAAAATGTTTATAATCTGCACTAAGAAAACAGAGTGGGGAAAAACAAAAACACAAAAGGGAGAAAGGGGTGCAGTCTCACTGTCATGGTGTGTGGGAGAGGTGGGGCCACCTCACCTTGTCCCCTTCCCAACACCTAGTTACAAGGCAGAGGGCCTTGATGCTCCAGGATTTGCAGCACTTTACTAACCCTGAAGAATGAGAAATACCGGCAGAAGACCCATAGAGTGAGGGGTCTTCTTCCAGTGAAATCACTAACTGGGTTCCCACTGCCTTCAAGGAGAACAGGCCCTCCACCCAAAGAATATCAGATTTGGTCATCACCCACAGCTTCCAATCTCTCCCCATTTGTGGATCTCCAAGGGACACGCTAGCTTCCTTATAAATGCGCACCAGCGCTGCATACAAACCTTGCAAAACTGTTTTGCATCCTCTCCTTTTGTGGACGCCTGGGAAACAGAGCAGTTTCTCTGGGAGATCTATAGGCAACTGGTGGAAAACCACTCTACTCATGCTACGAAGTGTCACCTCGCAGAGCTAGGCTAGATACCTCAAGATCGTACATCCTATCCAGCAACGCAATATCAGCAAGTGCCTGCTCCAGACATGCCTGATACCAACAGGCTGGTTTTGTCAGATCGTTTCCATCGTTAGAACCGCGGTGGTGCAGCTACCTCAGCGCAGGCTGCTGGCAAGGCTCACACCTCCACCGTGGGGCTTTCTCCTGCTCCCAGGGGCTCTGTGGCACGGATAAGCACCAGGAAAGAAGTAAGGTCTCATCACCAAAAAAACCAACATACAGTGCCTGATATTAACTGTAGAGGCGTGACATGACTCCCATCTGTTATCCAGTTGTAACAGATCGTCAGAGCCTGCAGCAGTTTAAAAACAAGGTAAGAGCTAATTACAGGCAGTGGCAGTATATCATGGAAGAGAGGAGACCATTTCCCACCCAGAACCTGGGACCTGGTGGCAAGGTGAGGTGTCGTTCCTTTGCTTTCTGGAGTTGGGAAGGGATGGGAGAAGGGACTGTTTCCCAGCTTAGAAATGTCACCTGCTAGGTGGTGACAGACAGCAAGGTGAGGGAATAAAGGGGGTTCTTTCTCTTTCAGACACCGTAGCCATTTTGCTGTCATTTGTGATCCATTTTTGTTTGTGGCTGTCAAGAGAAAACGGGACAAATAAATCAGCAGAGCCCTGTGAGCAGTCTCTCCAGTTCTGGATGTTCTTGACACCTCAGCTGGAGACATATTTTGCTGCTCCATGTCACAAATATTCCTCATGTGCATGGGGCCAATAAGCCACAAAACTGCTAAGAGCTTCGTTCAAAATATCCATTACGAGAAGAGACACCAAAGTTCGGAGTTCATTTCCAAAAGTACAGTCTAAATGAAATCCTTCTGCAGACATTCACGATATTTATTAGCTGCTATTTTCCAACCTATTTTGAAGGGTAATTATGCGGATAACCTGCCACACGCCTCATTTTTTTCGCAAAGGTGATGCACGCCGCAAGCCCTAAGCATTCCCGAAGGCCAACTCAGAAAGCAAACTCCGCAACCAGAGCGCTGCCCTCAGCTTGACTGGACTGACAGAAACAAGCCAGGGTTGAAAAGGCCAGAAATGTCTCCAGAGGCTGTGGGAGGGAGTGCGGGGAGTGTCAGGAGCGCGGCATTCCCCTGCAGCCCCCGGAGCCCACGGCCGGCGAGCCATGCCAACTCGGTGGGAGTGAACAAAAGGGAAGCGGAATCCAGGGAGCAGACAATTTCCACAACATGTTCCCTGCCTAAACCGGTGGCGAGGATTGTGCCAGGAAAGAAAAATAATAAAAAAAGGAATCTTTGATTTCTGTTGTTTTGGAGTTGATTCCAGCAACGGAGCCAGTGGAAGGAAAAACAGCTAATGAATGCACAGTTTCAATAGCGGTTTACTCCTTGTTGTGAAGGGCTCGAAACTTGTTGCCGTGAAAACCCCGCGGGTGCCCGGTCCTGAGAGATGCGGACCAGATGTTAGAGGGCCTTCCCGAAAAAACTGGTCCTCGCTGCAGACAACTGGTGGGGATGGCAGGGAGCAGGGACCAGCCAGGTCCTGCCTGCCCCGTCTGGCATGGCAGGAGGATTTTCTCCAGTGAACTTTTTTCCGTTTTAAAACCCTTTCCTAGCCCAAATGAGTTGTACAGAGAAACGAAGTTTCTGCGACTTCTATACATTATTATAAATGTCAGAAATGTGATCCAAATGTTGTGGTGCTAATTGCCTGCAACCCCTGAGGGAAATGAGCTTTCTCATTTAAATGTGCTTTCTCCCGGGCTAACAACATCGCCTTTCAAGTCACAGGAAAATACGTACCCCGCGTAAGAGTCTGGCCTCCCAAATGGTATTCAGGCATCTCCCCGCCACAGCACCCATGAGGGATGTGAGTACCCGGGACTGGATTTGGATGACTTTAGGCTGTGCCTGGTAGGATTTCACATTCACGATATTTATGTCAACTGGGAAGAAAAAACAGTCTCCGTGCGCCATCACATTGAAGTCCCAAGTGCGTTTCTTTGCCTGAGTTATTAACCCCTAGTAATGAAGGTCTGAAATTGAGATATTAACTGCTGGAGGGGCAAATGAAGTTGCTTTAATAAGGCTAATTAGCCGGCACCTGCAGTGGAGCTGGATGTGGCTGCAAGGCGCCGGCAGTCGGGCTTGGGGGCCAGATCCCTGGTTCCTTGCAGCTTATCCGTGTCAGGCAGCAAGTCCTGCAGCAGAGCTCACCCCAGGACCTCAGCCGGGTCCTCTAAGAGACGTTTACCCAAAGGCAAAACCATCATAGGCAGAAGAGACACAAGCACAGCCATGCATCCTCGTCCCTGCTGAGGGTTTAGTCTCCCAGCTTTGACGGGAGGCTGCTGAAGGATATTGGGAGAGAAATAGAAAGGAAAAGAGAGGCTAAGGCTTTTCATTGCAATTTTTGAGTTGACTGATGTGTTAAGAAGATTAGGAGTTTCTCTAACAAAACCATCTGCATAAGACTCACACCCTTCCTCTGATCCTCTCGTGCTGTTTTGCTTTTTACCGACTGACAGGTTAATCCAAGCATAAACAATCGCATTATCATCCTCAAAATTATTTTCCATATAGTTGATATTTTTCTTTAAAGAGTCTCATAAAAAGTGAATGCATAAGAAGTCTTTGAATAATTAAAACACTTTAATTGACTTAGAGGTACCGAGCCACCTCCATAAAACAGACTCAAATGGCCTAATTACTAATACACCATATGGAGGAAAAGCAGAGGTGTGGTGCAGTCTGTTGATGGATCAATTAGCACACAAGGCAGAGGATTGTGTCATCATCGCTGTTACCATCAAAACAAAATCCTATTTTGCATGTGTCTGTAATATCACACAAACGATCTTGGTTTTTTCCATTTGTGTATCACCTCCTTCAAAACTAAGCTCTCAAAACACTTTGAAAACATTGAATTAAACTGTCTCTGCCTCTGCTTTATTCTCCACAGGTTAGGAAGGTGTAAATGACACCCTGGTTTATCTGCCACGTAAAAGTAAATAATTTCTACAGCAGCCAGTTTCTTCATACTCCACGGAAAAATCTCAGCACTTCCACAAAGTAGTGGAAAAACTGCTGAGAGTGAAGGAGCAGTTTCTGTGGGTACAAACTGGTGAAGGGCTTTTGCCTTCACAGCATAGGAGTGGGACCCCCAGGTGTCTACTTATCTCCAGGAGTTTAGCAAAGCATTGGGAAATTGCAGTGCGGTGCAAATCTCTCCGTTGCTTTTATCAGTATAATACACATTGCATTCTGGGGGGAAAGGTTAGGAAGTGTGAATTATTTCACCCCCGAATATGTTGTAGTGAATTACAGCAAGCAGTTCATTCTGTTATAGTTAAAAGGAGCTACCACTGGTAGCCTCTCATTTTAGGCTTAGATTAAGCGCCTACAAAATTTCTGGGAAGGGTTCCTGGGAAAAGGCATATTGCTAAAAGTTGATATAATCTGATTGTAGTTTAAATAAGAGAGGCAAAATGTCACATTTTGAGAAGAATTTTTTTTTTAAATTACCTTGATTTTAAATATTTAAATTTCACAACTTACCAGTCTTCTATATGGTAGAGCACAGAACATGCAGGAGCACAGGCTACCTCTGCATCGGGGCTGCAGCTCTTCCTCCCAGCAGTTGCTGCCCTAACTGGCTAATTTGGCAACTGTAGGTCTGCTGCATCATTCACACAAACCTCTTCTATCAGAACTGCAGGTTTCTGGGCTTTCTGAGGCATCCTAATGCCCAAGCATCGGAAGAGTCCACCCTCCACTGTTACACCGTGATGGGACCATTCCGTCTGTGGAGCTGCCACCTTCCCTTCCATAAATACGCTTCACCGGTGCAGGAGAAGGCTTGGTTCCTGGTACAGTCTCTATGAAGGTGAACCGTACCATCATACCCAAACACACGATTTCCAAGGGGCCGTACTTGTGTACAGAAGTCAACTTTTGAAAAGGTCACTGCTCCTGACTTCTCTCTTTGCTCTCCTAATAGAAATGTTGCGTTTAATTTAATACTCTGACATCTGTTCTGTTCTTTGATCAGTCCGCTTTTCGTGTTTTCATTCATTTTCTGCTGCTATCTAAAGTGGGAAAATGTGCCTTGTGCACAACCACTGCTTTGCTCTTCCAGATTTCGTCTGACGTGCATTTTAGCTGCTGCTTTCCAGCTTTCTTACTCAGGGCACAATCTAAATCTTTGCTTGCAACATCACTGTCAGATAAGTTATCCATTCCTGAAAATTTAAATAGATATTGAAACCAACCCTATAAGGACATTTTACCCCTGGAAGGACTTTAGACCACTGTTATTTAGCTGTTTCCACTGCTGTCTCTTCATAATAATCTTTTATACTTTTGAAGTCAAATCTCAGACAAAACAGCTGTTTACTGAGTCCAAGATATTTAAATGTGACTAAGAAGTCTCAGCAACTCCATCTGTGGGGTTCCTTTAGTTGTTTGGAAGCAATACAGACTGGAAAGCCAGACTCTTCATATTTGTCTCAAAATGAGAAAAATTTGGGCAAAACTTGAAACACTCAAAATCATACGTTTCTTCTGAAAAGCCAGGTCTAGCATTTTATATTCTTCTGGAAAGACTTAGGCAGGAATCAGTACGTCTCAAAGAGATGTCAGAATAAACACGGCGTCACGTTTCCCCCAGCGTACAAGCAAGACTTCCAGGACGCTGCCTGATGCCGAGGCGGTGGACAGGAGCACCCTCTCTCCCCGAAGGGACAGCCCCGTGCATTTTTGTTGTGAAGGATGGCTGCTCCTCAGGGTGCTTTTAGAGGTGCAATAAATGATTGCAATGGAATATAATTGCTAACTCCCAGAAAATTCCTGTCATAAAGTTTAAGAGCAACCTAAAGATGACCGATAGCTTCCATCGTACCCAGGGAAATGGAGTTGCCTGAGGCTTTGAGGAAGCCTGCTACCAACAATCATCTTCCAGTGGCAAATTGTTTACTGTTGGACTGTCTCTCTTTGTATGGTGGGCACAGTGCGGTAAAAGCTCTCTCACTGCCGTTGGACTGGCTCCCTGCCCAACCTCCTCCTCCTCCCACCATCCATGTGCCCAGTCACATCCCCTCACAGGAACGGTGCATAATACTGAAACGTTATGGGAACCATATGTCTAGAAAATTAAGTGGGCTTGCAAAATGAGATGGTCTCTAGTCAGAATTTAGTTTTATTTTAAAATGCCTGAAGCACAGCAATACTTCTATGAATTCTACTGAGAAACTGCTGGCCGGGGTAGGAGTTGGACCTAAGGAAAGATACAACTCCTTGACCGCACTTCCAGTCAAGGGGTGGGAGCTGCAGTAACATGACCGTGTAGGCCTTACAGCCATATGACAAAGTGCACACATCATGTCACATTTTGCTCCTCTACTGTGATAATTGTCCTTCGAGTACTATTTCTCTTCTTGTCTTTTCTCGTCTTGCATTCGGACAATAAGGCATCATTATTTTAACACGTTGACTCCTTCCTGGATAATCTTTTTGAAAACATCTTTGAAAACTCAAACATCTTGATTTTCTGTGAAAAGAAAAACACTGTTCACCCTATACATATGCCCAAGAGGCACTGAGTAAGCCTATCTATAGACTTCCAGCACTGTGGGCAATAGCTGCCCATTAACATAGTCATTTGTGATGGGGGATGTCAGGGAGATAGGAGCCCCAGGCTCAATTCACCTTTGGTATCGCCATAGTATTTTTCAGCACACATGATTGGGTGCTGTACCCATAGAAAGACTACCCTTCAGAAAGAGGAAAGCAAATAATCACTAAATAATTTCTTCTGTGTAGGAGAGCAGCTATAAAACCGAAACTGCAGTTCAGCAGGGAAGTACACCTACCCTTCAAAACTCCTACTACTGCATCAGAAATGCTGCAACTGTAAGGCAAAACGCATTATTCAGACACAATACCACCCATTCAAATCCATCCAGAAATGCTAATGGATTATCTGTATCAAGCAAACCTCAGCTCAGGCCAGCTATTGTTGGTCCACACCAGTCTAACTTAAGCTGTACTGAATGTCATCCATTCTCCCCCAGCTAGTATAAAGCCAACATAAACTCTGTGAAAGCTCCGTATGGTGTGTTCTGGCTAATTTGACAGAAATGTGATCATGTGCCCGTTCTTGAGCCAGATCAAATTTGTACTTCTGGGAGATCAGTCAGCACATAGGCCCCCAACTAACGGCTGTGGAGCCGCAGCTTGAGCACGAGCTTCACACAGGTTCCTGCGACCGAGGCCACCGGGGCTTGGACAGCATCCAACAAGCTCCCCAAACTCCCAGACCCTCAACCCAGCTACTTTTGGCTTCCTTACACTTTATTTTTCTGCCACGTGCAGATGCGTCTCAATCAAACAGGAGATCCAACACCGTCCCATACCATGCTGCTTTCCTCCAAATATTCTTCTTCGCCATGGAGCATTTGCAACGGTCTGCGCCATTTGAACTGCCACCCCCAGTCCTCTAACTCACTGCACTCATGTGTAGCAGGGGAATGTTCATCAGCAACAGGTTGGTTGCAGGAGGAGGATAAAGCCTAGAGTCTGATTTATTCAACATTTGAATGCCATCACCCTCCGGACGTGCCTTTTTACGGTTTGCAGCAGTAGCTCCCGCACTCTCAGCTGCTTAGATGCGTTCAGCAAGGTTACAGCTGTGATATTTAGGAGGTATTTTTCATGTTTGGGGCTAGGATGGCATTCTAAAAGAACAAAGCTGCCTTCCCATGAAACTATAGTTTTATGTCCAGTTTGGTTGCAGCTGATCCCAACTACCAAACAGTACAGACTTGATTATTTCAGGCAAGCAGTGATGTTTAACTCCTTGTGCCTGGTCTTGAAACTTCTTGCAGAAGCTGACTTCAAAAAGGGAGACGGAGATAATTAATAACCTTGTTGATGCCATTTAGATTTCTGTACTTTATACTTTCTCATTGAAATGTTTTAAAATACATAGGTTTTGCTCAAAGGCAGAAGGTTTGTAGAATATTCTCTTTTCTTTTTCTGAGTTTTCCTTTTGAGCTACACCTTCAGAGTGAAATACCATATGGCAGACACACACACTTCTTAGCAGAGTAATGAAGTCCCACAGAAATTACATACTTTTTCCCCCAGGGAACAGTTCTGCCTGTACTTCACATAGCCAATTTTATACAGCTCTTTCCCTGTGAGACAACTTACAAATTTGACTTTAAGGAATGAATTCTACTGATACTTATACCGGAGTAAAACTAGAGCAATGTTCTTGAAGGCACTGAAGTTACTTAAGATTTATGCTGGTATAACAAGGCTCTGAATGTGAGCTAGATATTGTTAGTTGGTGCTTCTAGTAGGAGACCTGAAAAACATGGTTACCAAAATGCCACTTACCCTGAATTTACTCTCCATGTTTACACCATCAGCAAAGAACAACAGCATTAAAGGACAACTATGCTAGACATAATTTTTCTAAATCTAAAGTCAATGTGTAGCTGAGATACTGGGGACAAATCATGAGATCTTCAGCCATTATTATATCTTTACTTTGCAAACATCACTACTGAGGTAAATACAGGTTTTGATGAAGAAAAGCATGAAGCAAGAATTAAAAAGCATGTTTCTTTTGAGAGAATTTAATTTCTAAAATGATCATAAATACATAGGTTAGGCAATTTTCTGTAATGTTACTTTATTTTTCAAAGAATAAACAAAATTATCATTTTGTTTTTCTGCATGGAAGATGCTCTTTTAATTCCAGATGTAGGAGACATATAAGACATGAATGCAAGCTAAATTTCAACCATAATAGACTCTGCATGTTGCCACTTCAATGACCTTTTAATCCCTTGGAGTTTAACCATTTCCTAATGTCTCCTAACAGCCATTTTCTTGTTGGGAAAGCCCTTTCTAACTGATAACATCTAAACAAGCTCATACCTTAATTAGAAAAATTCTCCCATAAATATTTATGTTGCTGTGATTAGGCCATTTACTGAATCCAGCTACCCATTATGAGTTAAAATAGAGTGCCTTGTTTTGAGAAGCCTGGGGCATGACATAGTTTATACAAGGGGACTTTAAGTTGTAATTCATCTAATCAAGTGCCTGACCCCTTGCCTCCAAAGTAGCCAGTAGTCGTTGGAGGAAAATAACCTTCTGCTGAGCATAGCATCCTTCGGCCTGCATTTTTGTATGTTGGAAATAAATGGGATACGTAGCTAAGCAATTATTTAACTGCAGAATAGCCTCGTGCAGTCCTTTTTTTTTTTTGCTTCAGCAGCCAACAAGTGAAAAATCTGAAAGAGAAAGGGAGCAATCTCTCTTTTTCAGAAGGCAATACAAAAAGTTACACAAGTACCAAAGAGGGACTTTTACCCGAAGCATATTGCTGCTAACTAATGAGGCTCCCGGGCCACATCGGTGCCGGGGGGGACCGCGGTTATTGCGGGTTGCCGCCAGGCATCCTGCCGTGCCTGGAGTTAGGTACCCGGTGTGACATGTCCTCTTAAGAGGGTGATGAGAGATTTAGGCAGCCTGTTCTCAGGGGCTGCTCCCTGGCTCCTGAGGTGTGGGAAGCACTGAAATGGGGCAGTGCACGTACGTAGCGCGTATTTCCCTTCTTTAGCTGAATAGGGAGCCAGAAGATATACTGCCCCGGAAAGAAGATCTCTTTTAGATGCCTAAAGCCATTTGAACGCTTGGACTGGGCTTCTGAAGGAAGCCTTTGGGCAACCTGCGTATGTCCGTACCAGGAAATTTAACCGCGCGTGGGAGCTAGACCACGACTGTCACACTGCTGAACTGCTAATATTCCTCCCCGGCACATTTTTGGCTGTCTCACTCCGTCACGCGATTCCCAGGCACAGTTTTGGCAACTAAATTTTCCAAGGCTGGTTCCTGGGAGGAAGCTTGCGCATGGTCGCCCCAGTTTGGTGGCTGAGGAGTCTTGTAGGACAGACACGGCCGCTCCTGGCCAGCTGGCCTACATGCGTGAGAGCACTGCTGGGTATGTTTAATGTACTAGCGTTGATGTCATTTCTGACATCTAATGGGCTATTTCCCTGTGTAGGTAAAGATCCAAGATTGCTTCAAGAGTTCCAACCCCTTCAGCAGCAAATGGGAGAAAATATTGCTTTTTAAGATATTTTTACATAAATTCTCACTTTATTCATCAAAAATGTTGCTCCTTTCAGGAAGAGTTGCCTTCACGAATTCCCAGGCATCTGAGCCTAACTTGGAATAACATGTTTGAAATGACACGACTCCTCATTTTTCTGCTTTCCACCACTTACGCTATCCTCATTGGTAAAGATACAATTCTAGAGTTAATTCATCCATACTTCAAAGACAAAATCCCTTTCCTAACTTTTCCAGCGGCAGATATCCATCTTTCTGTTTCCTTTTCTGGGATACAATTAATTTAAAGTAAGAAAATCTCACTCCTCTACATGTTGCCTTTGCAGCTGCAGTTACTCAAATCAATTTCCATTATTTTTTGTCTACTTTTTTCATCTCCCTTAAGATCACATCTATCTTGTTCATTGATCCGGGCACTTTACAACAACAAATTTACTTTGAAATGGTTAACAAGTAAGGAAGTCTGAAAATACAAGGGATTCTAAACGAATGCTCTCTTCATCTATTATCTATTGCTATTTATCTACTTCTCGGTTACTCTATTTCCTCTCTTTACACACAAAAAAGAAAGCAAGTAATGGGATTTTCTGTGGCTTCACTGTTTATTTCTTTATTGTAGAGTCAAATTTAGGTTTCTTGAAAAACGGAATGTACTTACATTTTATTAGTATAATTTATTGTCTGTTTCGGATAACAATTTTTGATGTAACTATGGTTAATGTTTTAGTTAGTGTCAACTCTAGACTTCTTAAATTTGTTTCATGATCACCATATCATGATACCGACCTTGAAATAATAAGATTAGAAAAATAATCCTTTTAAGTCTTCTTATGTGTAGTCTGGTTTCTGAAATATTAGGGATCACATTTTTGAGATTTTTCTTCCCAACCACACCAGGAACTTTCTCTAAAAAAATATAAAAACAAAGCTGAGACACTCTGCTGATTGAAAGAAGTACCACAAAGTGGTGCTTGAAAAGCAACAAAAACAATCATGAGAGTCACATTTAAAATCATGGAGGTTGGCTGCATTGCCTTTCCTGAGTTGTGAGCTTTGCTGCAGGCTTGCAAATCGTAAGCATGCACCAACTGAAGTTTTCTTGATTTTCAGAGATACTGAGCATCAAAAGCTCTCCTTGACAACGGTTAACCAGTGCATCTAAAAATAAAGCTATTTTATGTAGATACACTGGGCACCATAACACTTGTACGAAGGCCTGTTAGGAAGGTAGAACTGCTGTGTCTCTTCTAAGGCAGGGCTGCAGATGAGGTGAATACAAGTCATGTGAATTCTTTCTCTTTTATTGTTTTTCTTTGCACTGTACTTGGTATTGATTAGTAGCAGCTAAAACAGTTCCAAAATTTCATTTGAAATAATGCTTCCTGTCCCCAATGGGATTTGCCAAATTTATTCTGCCCTCTCCAGAATAATTCTGAGTTCTGATCGCAGAAAAATAAAATCATCTGTGCTTGAATTCACAAGTCAGACCATTTTGTTATTTGTTATTCTCTCCTGAACTAAGTTTCTGCCTACTTAGCTCAACTTGTCTGTGGCACTACTGATTACTGCATGAGATGCTTGGAATTACGAGGTACAAAGTGGATTTTAAAGCCTTTTACCCCTATAACGTTTCAATCTCCCTCAACCAAAATTATTTTCTCCCTGCTTCTCGCAAGTTGCTTACCACTTAGCCAGCCCAGCTTTCACCTCATACTTCACAGCAGGACCATCTGCATCACCCAGCACACCATCAGCTTCCACCGCCCCAGCTTACTCTGAGAAATGATCTGTTGCCTGTCAGTAGCAGATTCCTGTGACTCACCTTTCCATCCATCAGTTAGCAATGAAAATGAGTAAACTGATGTCAACCAGTCTTATTCATGGAGACTTATTTTTTGTAAGAGTATTGAACATGCCAAGGGATTGAATAAAACAGAACGTCTACCATACAAGCTGGTTGTTCAACTATTTCTGATACCAGCTGTGGCAATGAGGAGAAAACTCCACTAGCAATTTTCAGCAACAAGTCATTTCGCTGAAATGGCCAGCAACTATTTCTCTGGCTGAAAAGAGAGAGCAACTCAGCGTACTTCAGCTAGGGTGAGGGTATGATGGGCTCCTAGAGCAGAGATGGATGAAGAGACTGTATGTGAAAAGATCAGTTTCAGTAGGAAACTGCAGGAATGTAGGCAGAGGTTCCAGCAGTCAATTTGGCAAAGGAGACACAAGTGTGGAGGCTTGCCTGAACCTCGTCTTAATTGCGACAGCCTCTGGGGCTAGTTGAAATCAACTGCAAAATCTCAGAGAAACTGGTCTTTCAAAATCCAAGCATTTCAGCATTTCCAGTCAGGCCAAAAAACCACTGTCAAGGTTATCGAACCTCCATGTAATATTTTAGGCCTTCCATACACGTCAAAAGGAAGAAGCACGGAGGACCACAAAAATACCCTGCACGCTGCTTCAAGACTTTCAAGGCTGTTGTTTTTCAGCTCAAGGATCCTTTGGTTCAGGCTCACAGCCTCTGATTTGGGGTTTAATGGGCTACGTCTGATTTTATCTAGCATCACCCTGCACCGAAATTATCCGTTGATGGCTTATTATGGGCAACCTGCCTGCTTGAGGGCTAAATGCATTTGTCTGATAAATGAAATCCCGGTGTCATCCTCTCTGATGAGCCCTGATTATGAGCCGTGCCCACAGGTCTCAGCAAGGCCCTGGGCAGGGTCCTGTAGCCACAACTCACCAGCTGGCCAGTAAACCATAGTGGTAGCCTAATTCAGACCTTGCGTAACCCACCAGGAGACGAGTTTATGAGGACCTGGTCCCTTCTGAATGGGGTGTTCGTGCACCTGGAAGTCAATCCCAAAGGACACAAATCTTATCTTTGAAGACCCCGTATCTTTTTCCTCTATGGTGAAGCTCCTTTAGCTGGCCGTGGCCTAAGCAGACGTTCCATTCTGTACACCTCAGTAGTGGTCCCACACTAACCAAGAGGCAGGTCCTTAGTTCTTTCACGTGTTAAGAGGACCGACTCAGTGATTTTCCCCTTAGCCATCCCTCCATACCATGTGCCATCTTCTCTGTGGAGCGGAAAAAGGGAATGCCACCACTGAGATCAGCGCATCATTGAAAACACTGAATCGTCTTCATGACACTTCACATTTCCATGGCTCTGAATTGTCACTGAATTTAAGCTCCAACTGTCCCAAACTCCTCTGGTACCAAAGCACTGCAACAGATCACATCTGTTAATCACCAGGGACTCTTGACATTTTAAGAGCAAATAATTCATCCTCTCCATACGTAACTTAACCAACCCTGGTAAAAATATCTCAGCTGACCGTTTAAGACTACATGCACACAGGGGTGCTCTCAGAAAGTTTGGATAATGATGCTTAGCAACATGGACTCGTTTTCCCGAATTATTTTTTTTCTGGTGATAACTATGAGTTATCCCCCCAAAGGGGCTGGCTCCTTTTCCGTGCTGCAACTATAAAAAGAACAAAACAGGTGCAGAGGACCATGCTCCAGATTTGGGAGTGACAGCCGTGTAGGCTAACAGCAGGAAATGAAAGGCAATATTCTTGCTGTATATTTTTTCGTTGCCAAGCCTGACATGAGAGTGTCGTTACATGGAGAAAGAGTCGAGATCTGCCACTTGGAAGGTCCTTGTCCCATTTTGTTTTCCTTTGTGGCACACACAGAAGAGGTCAGAGTACTTTTCCTTGCAATTTCTTTTACAGCCATCTATGCACCAATGTCTCTAAGCTCAGCTCACTTTTTGTCAACAAGGGGCATTTTTTCATATTTCTATTGTGCTGCAGGCCAATGTGGTTCACCACGAATGCTTCACTGCTGACATTTCTGGCTGATCCGACTCAGCTTTCCACAGTTCTTGCCTGGTAACAGCCATGGAAATAGTCCAGCAAGCAAACTGTGTAGACATCAGGAATTCATTGTTCTTTTGCTATTTAGGGCTGTTTACCCTCCCTGGTCTCCTGCAGGTGAGGAACCCTCGCTAGCTATCTCAGCCATGGCCGGGATCTCCTCTGCTGCCGACCTGAGCATTTGCTGGACAGCCAAGAAGCGGGCGTTCAGCTGTCCTCAAGGAAGGACTGGGCTGACGTTCTACAGATTGCCTTCCACACCAGGACCTTCTCGTCTGGTACGTGTCCTGCACAGCACTTCCAGCAGCGAGGGGGAGGCAGGTGGAGGAAGAGCAGGCAATGTAGCCTTGCAGAAACTACAACTGCCACCATTCCCTGCGTGGCTCTCTCACTTCCCTGGGAGACTTGGAAGGAGCAAACCAGGAGGGACAACTGGCAGAACATTCTCTGCAAAATCTCTGCTTGTGGCTTGCTGTGCAGTGAAATTGCTACTTTCCATGAATCATCTCTTGGTTCCAGTCCTGCTTTCTGCAAGTTGCCTCTCACTGCTGACAGCCAAGGTCCACAGTCCTCAACAGCTCTGCCCAAAGACCAGTATTCCCTTTATTGCCCCGCTGTACCATGAAGGTTCCTTTCCTCCGGCAGCCCCCGGCAGCCCAGGCTTAAAAGAGCTAACATAGTGTTTCCCTGAGAAAATGGTGGAAACTTAACCTGGTGAATGAAGGAAACCTGCAAGGGGGAAGAAAAAAAAAAATTAAAAAGCTGAGGATTCATCGCAGTGCTGGGAACAAGTGTGTACAGCTATTTACAGAGGTTTTAGCCATGGGAACAAGGGGAGGTAGCCAGGATGGCTGTGAGGCCTCTAGGTTCAGCAGGTCTGTGCTTGGCCATAAGCTTCTCCTTGTTCCCCGCCGTCAGATCGCCAGGAGGCTGGCTGGAGGGCACCCGGCCGGCACGTGGAAAATGGACGCGGAGATGTCCTCGTAGCTTATAATCCAAAGAGGCTGCAGATAACCACTGGCTGCTGGCAGCTGCCTGTACCGGCTCTCACAGCGTTCACCTCTCGTCCCTCCTGGCCTGGCCGCAGAGCTGGCTGCCTTCGGGGACCCAGCGGTGCTGGGCTTCACGCCACGTTTGGCTGCCTCACGCCTCCTACTCCTGCGCGTTGGCAGTTTGCAGCACCTCTTTGGAAGCTGCCAGCCTCCTTTTCCCTCTTCCCTGTTTATACTGGATCGCGTTCACCATCCTCTTGGCTCTGGGGCGCAGTCATGTCATGGACGGTCTGGATTCACCCACGGGTACTGCGACTCCGAGCAGAGGGAGATGAAAGCGGTCTCTGTTCCCTTCACTTGCGGAGGGGCAGGAGGTTCTTCTCCTGACTTTTTAAGGGTTGCCATTGTCAGCCCCTCTCTCCCAGCGTGACTCCACCTTCCTGCTCATGGTGTAGGGATCTCTCTGACTCGGGAGGGGAAAGGAAATTTGGGGTTTCATTGGCATCCAAGAGAAGGACAGGTGGTGGGGGAGGAGAAGGTGGTGTGCTCATGGTGGTAGAAGCTGTGTCTGCAGGACCTGGGGTGTTTATGGAGGGTGAGGGGGACGTAGGAGCAAATCTAAACGAAGGACTTCTGTTCAGGGGAAAGCCCCAGCTGAGCCTGGGACAAGTGCTGTGCAAAAGCGGTGGCTGATTGCCCCGTTAAGGACGGCTCTGGCTTTCTCATGCTGGATGAGATGATCCTGTTCCAGCTCAGCAAAGGTGTTTCTTCACCTAAGCTAAGGGAAGTTCAGCCAAGTGGGCCTGGATGCTGGAAAAGCCAGAGCCAGCGAGGCACCGCAGGCCAGGAATAAGAGCTAGGCAAAGCCAACGCATGGGACCTCCACCAGATGTTATTGGCCACTTGGTGAGGCCACCTCGGAGCTCTTGGCCCACCGTAGGTTGTTGTATTTCAAATGCAAGGTTTGAAGCCAGAGTGATTTGGCCCATCGAGGAAAAGTCTGAGCCCTGTGGACCTCGGGGTGGAAGAGAAAGCGCGTGGCTAAAGGCAACTCACGGAGTAAGAGGGCAACATCTGCAGACCCTGAACGTGAGGCACTTGGGAGCCTGAGGGACCTGGTGGACGATACCTGGGAAAGGGCCAAGGCAGGCGCAGCACGAGGACCGTGCAGATAGCCGGGCAGAAAACGTGTTTACCTGGCGAGGGTATTTTCAAATCCGTCGCTCGGTGCTGTAAAACCATGCTGCTGGTGGAGAGGGGGCTCAGTGACAGCAGCAGAAAGCAGGCATGGAAATCTCCCGGGCGTCTTCGCCCTGATTTTACAGACCTGGGAGCAGACACGCTTCTGCCGATATGCCCGTTACCTACAGGAAAAAATGAACTCTGGTCTCAGCAATGCTTTCCGCAGAAGCTGAGAGAGAGATGCCGCGTGCAGGAAAATCTGCTTTGGTCTCCCCCCTGGAGCAGACGGTGGGGTGGAGGTCTCCCAAGCTGTGCCACTGCTTGCTTTCCCACCGTGGCTCTCCACCGCTCTCCGAGGGTGTGTTTAGAAGATAGCGCTGCTTATACTTGCTCGTTCACTGTGAATAACTGTATTAACTTTATAGGCAGCCCCGGTTTGAACCGACTGAGATTCATGTAGTCAAACTGGAACGGCGCCAGGCCCACCAGAGCGGAGTCCTGTTAGTACGAGGTAGAGCCCGAACAGCTCTCAGGATGGGAGGTCTCTCCAAACGAATGCGATCCCTCTTCGCTCTTACAGATTAGTTTTAACGCTGACACAATGGCTGCCAAATACTGGATCTGCCAGAAATGTTAACAAAAGGCACTTTGATCTCATTCACTTGTTCTTGTTAAAAATGTATTGTATTATTTTGCCTCCTTTGCGGTCAGAAGAAAAATGTTTTACCCTTGCATATCACTCATGTTCAATAATCTATGTGTTGTGTTACGCAGGGCTTCTGCTTTTCACTGCTACTTGCTTTTGGGCTGCTTACTTTAGCAGTTGTTGCATGCTATGCATTTGTTTAAATACTTCAGGGAGGTTTATATTTTTTAAATAAAAGACTGAGGTTTGTGGATACTTCCTGACATTCTCATCTAAACAACTGAAGAATTTCATTTTTATTATATGTGTAAAAACTACTTAAAAATCAGTTTAAACTTTCATGCTACTTATTAAACTCTTGGCTGAGTAGTTAATACAGTTCACATATCTGTTCTTGGCACAAGGTTTACATTTTTCTAACCACATATTTACTGTAAAAAAGCAGCTAATATTCACTAATAGAACGATACATTGACAATTATCTAGCAACAGTATTTCTTGCAATGCATCAGCCTCACTGTGTACTGTAAAAAATATAGTGTACGAGTCAAACAGTGTAATTCTCATCTTCAAACACGATGGGAGTTTATGGAAAATGTAATCCCCACTAGCAAATAAAAAAAAGAGGAAACTGCTGATGAGGAATTTTGGTGCCAAATCAAAGTACTACATCTGTTTACATATAAAATTGAAGAATAAGATGTAACATGTTAAACTTGTTGCCATGAGGTATTGAGCATGACAATACAGTCAGCAATTATACTGTGTAAGATACAGATAAATTTGCAAAACAGAACAAGTATGCATCGTTATTATTATTTCTTGATAGTCTAAAACCAATGCTTGTATTTTTATCTTTGAGGAAAAAACCACATGGAAAATCTTTATTTTCGGAATTCAGAGAACATTCTGATTTCAAAACAAATTGATTACTTGTGCTGTATATCACACTGTAGTTGATCTACTCTCAATCTCATCTTTGAAGGTTAAGTTTCTGATGTGATCACATAAACCAAAAATTTATTGTACTCTTCTTCCAAAGGCTAGAAGTCAGAAAAAATGCACGCACATTTAGAAAATGCCACTCCATGTTTAGAAAACTGTCCAATGGTTCTTTTCGCAAAGACAAATTTTTTTTTGACCCCTAGATGATTGAATACCCGATGGGCACACACTTTCGTAACTTCGCGCTGTCACTTCTAGGTGCTCTATTTTTGTTCGTAAGACGTGGTAGGTTTCCTTTCTTGTTTTCCCTCCTTAATTTGCTGGGAAATTTTCACAAAAAATCACCTTTCTTCTCCTTGGAGGTTTACAGTCAAAAGGAGTATGTATTGATGGTAACATTTGTTATCATGTTGAGTAAGTATCAGGATCAGCATATTATTGAGAACTACTAAGCTTCACCCCGACATGACAACAAATATATTTTTTGGGGCTCTGAACAAAATACAATACAAAACTTAGCACAATTCAGAAAAGTTCCGTAATTTCAATCCATAAAGCTGTAATGGCCACCTTCTTTCCTGTTGGTGCCCAACGTAACCCACATCAGACATTACCAAGAGCATTAGGTGAACTCCTTGAAGTTATTGACCTGCAAAGTTGCCGCTTCAGTACAATCATGACATGATAGGTGTTACTAAACTGGCATCTCTTTCTGTAGATTTCAGGGTCATCAGAACACCCGTTGGCCAGGGTAAACCCCCTTTGCCTGCATGCAATCCATGCCATGGCAGATACAACTTAAGGATTTCACGATTTTTGGCCACTTCATTCTTATTATCTGGAGCACACATTCATGCCAAAAACTTATCTGTTGGATAGATGTGTTTCTCTCCTGTAGCTAGAAACGCTCTGTTTAGCACATTGCCACTAAACTTGTGCTGATGCCAGTCATGTTGGACTTGGACAGCACAGAAGCATCTGAAAACCAGCATTTTTACCATTCCATCGACTCGCTGTCTTACAGATAAAAGGGCAAGACTTGGGAAGAATACCAAACTGTAAGAAATTCACGGGGAGGGGTTATCTGGGATTATCCAGATCATGCAGACTTGAGTATGGACCTCCACAGTTCTTGGGGTTTTGGCTCGCAGGTTGTGCGACCTGCTTGTTCTCAATGATTGTCTCCAAGCAGCTTTTGCAGTTCTCAGGCACTGACTATCATTAGCAAAATCACTGCACCACTACACATCCAGGGTGAGAAGATCAATTCTGACTAGCAGCAGCAGAGATGGTGAGATCAGGACAATGGGGAGAAAATAGAAGGATAGAAGAGGGCACATTTTCCTTCTTAACAAAAATCCTTCAAAATCTGGACAGCTTTGCACAGTAAGCTATAAATTTCCAGTATGTGTCACATAGTCTCTCTGTTCGTGTTGTCAAAGACTCTCTGACAGCTGCTAAATTTTAAGGCAAGTGGTAGCTTCTTTGCACTACTTGTTCAAAACGACAAAGTGTGAAAATATGATCAATGCAGGAATACATAGGAAGAAAAAAACCCACTTTGCTGTTCTTGAAGCCTGTTAAGTAAAATTGTGCAAAAAAGTGTGACTAAGCACCATTGGTGACTAGAAACTACAGATAGATACCTCACAAGTACTTTAGTACAAACTCAGTCTGATTCAAGCATTTCGAGCAAGGTTTTATAGTAAAGCTAAGCTGCTTTTGGCATTATTCTCTCTGTTGGTGCTCTCTGATGAAGAAGTAAAGCTCTCACCCATCTGCTTGGAAGTCACTCATACTGGGTAGCATTCTTGTAAATTCACATGCTGCTTACAGCTTGTTTGTGCTTTTAGTTTTCAACCTTGCCGGTGTCTTGTTAGCCAACAACTAAGGTCACATTTGTTACATGGCAAATATTTCAGATCAATGTAATTTTTAATCTTCAAATGACAGCTAATTCTACTACTCTATTTCCTGTGCTGCCTTCCAAGAATAAAATGGGGAATACAGTCATATAATTCTGCAAGATTACAGTTTTAAACTCTTAGCAACCTGAATAAGCTATTATTTAAAATTTTCTAAGCGTCTTCAAGCATTTCCTCTTTACAGATGTACTGGGTCTGACTGGGATGCGTTAACCCACAGCTACAGACTGTCAAGCAGAAGCACGGGAATCAGTTGTAACTCAATAGTTGAAGGCTACTTTAAGTAGGTACTCTGAATTAACCTGCCAGGGGGAGTTCAGCTCGGAGAGAAGGTGAAAACACTGTAAGACGAGTAACTATGCCGCTTACTGGGTAAAAATGTATTGTGTTTATTGCATGAGCACCCTTATTCCTTCTTTATATCAACAAGTTTTGACAGGATTATTATCACTCTAAAACCAAGAGCAGAAGAGGTAGCTTCAAGGAATTCAGGTACAAATGCCTCTAATTAAAAATGTCCAAATCTTACAATTTTAAGATGCCGGATTTTAAATCCTCACCACTTTGCTCAGCTTTAATTGTTAGAACAGAGCCTAAAAACATTTGTCACAGGCTGACTTTTATTTGAAAGTTTCAATTGAAAAGGGTTCACCCATTTTTCAGAATGACATTAAGGAGATAATGTTATTTTTCCCATGTTAAACCCAACATTATTTATCAGAGAAGTTCCAACGTCTTACTGATTTGGGTCTGGGATCTGAAATATGTCAGAGCTGTGTGTGTAAGATCCTGGCATTAAGAATTTGCCTTTAGTCATTCCTTGGGAAATTTGCCCAAATTTAGTTAAAATATATAATTATGAAAATTCTCAGTTTGCCCCTGATAGTAGATCACGTGTTAGAGGTTGGCACCTGCATTTCCCCAAGAATCTCCGTCTGTTCAGCATGCTCCATCACAGGGTGGAAAGGCACAAGAATTTGTTCCCCTGCAATTACTCCTGCAGGCACTCAAGGATGCGTGACCACACGCGAGCAAACTCTCCCGTATGCTCCCACTACTTTTCCTGATGGCTTCCAGCTTCCTGAAAGAGAAGGAAGAAGCTGCCTCACGTCAGAAGGGCTTCCGAGGAGTGCTGGAAGGAAACAAGGGAGAGGGCAGGAACTGGAGAATGGCACCAAACAGGGAGCCAACAGTCTTCCACTCACAGAGCTGCTGCACCTTGGACCGCGTGTGTTTGCATCTGTTTAATCTCTAGTTTGCAATTTCATTAAAAGAAAACTGATTTTAAATACATTGAGGTTGAGGGTTCACCTATTTAAATACATGCATTTGTATGTCCCACTGTGCTAAGCCAAGCGGAGTTTCTGTTTCTCAGTGTTCTCATTGCATCAGGAGAATGAAATCCAGAATTAGGGAAATACTTAGGACTTCCAATTAACTTTTGAAAGCTTGATGACTGCTAAAAATATCATGTGGAGCAGGAAATAGACCAACAGGCCTACGGTTCATTGATGTGTTTGTTTTAGTCTTTTGTGTGTTTTCTAAAGATCCACTGATTGCTCTGCTATATTTATCTGGAAATGCTACACACGAGAAGGAAAAAAGGATGCCACAGCAGAAAATAAAAATATAATTTCCGATACTTTAGTGTGAAAATAAAAATTATTATCATAAAGTCATAGGGAATTTATGTATTAATTTTACAGTGAAAAAATATGTAAAGAAAGATGAAGCATAACACTTTTTTAAAAATAGCTTATGCATAATTAACTATTTCACCTAGTTTGGCATTAAGCAATTCTTGACTATAAAAATTGTAAGACAGGTTTTTATTCTTAGACATTAATAAAATTTGAAATGTCAGGTTTGACCTCATTTTAATGGGGTTAGAGAAGTTCAGAATAATGTGAAGAATCTGTATCTGATTAAGAAGATTTCGGAGAAATCAGGGAATCAATTCCCAAACCACAGAAACTCATTTCATGCATATGTAATTCTTCTGAGTAATACGGAATTAAACCTGCTCAATGAAGCTGGTGGAGGAATCAGTAATGGCAAAACAGGTATTTAACTGCCCGTTCTCCACTCAGCCTGTAGCTTGAGCTACTGCATTTCTGATCCCACGTAAACAGATGAAGCAGGAGTGCACAGCTGAGGGTATTGCTCCAAGAAGATTTTGTACCTATAAGCTCTGAAATCATGGATTGCAATCTATTGTGCAATACCAAGAAGCACTTGGAGAATTTCATTTAACAGAAAATGGACTATTCCTCCTCTTGTCCTCCATCAGCAGTGATTACTCCCTATGGGCGCTGCTGGATATTAGAGAACGGAGGTTGTCTGATCAACAGCTTCAGGGCAACACAACCAAAACGAATTTAAAAACTGATCGAAATCATCACTGTGGATGTAGAAAAGGCAAGCGCAGAAGGTACAGCTTAGCTGTGAATGTCATGTCCTGGCCCCAACTCAGTGATCAAAGACATTCCAAAACAAGCACTAAGTGTCTGCAAGCTGCCAAAGAATTTGGGTGCAGTATTAAGAAGAAGATAAAGAACAGATTATACATCAGTAGCAGCTACTCCCTAGTTTGATGAGGATGGATTTAAAAAAAAAAGCTGGGAAGATACACAAGCCTGTTACACATCCGCAAAGATCCTCAAGAATAGTGGTGTAACATATATTGCGTTGTAGTGCTGCAAGTTACTATTTAAAGAAAGTACAACAAACAGGAGGTTGTAGGGTGGAGACAGGAGAGAGAGTGATGAAAGAAATGGTGAACTGAAAAAGGAGAGGAGAGACGAGGAGACTAGGGGGGAATCATGATACAAGGGCAGCTTTGAAACTGGGAATCTCCTGCTCTGAAGCTAAAAACGTATTGCTAGAAAGTCACAGCACAAGAATTAACAATTTTTGGCACCCCTTTCCTGCAATGAGTCCAGGAGAGGAGAGGACACAAACATCAAAATGTGGAGAGAGCTTTCATGTCTGTCATGAATAAGAGACACCTCATTTCTGAAGAGCAAAACACTGCTCATAGGACAGAGTTGCAACTTACTTCGGCCATCCCTCTCTCTGTGCCTACCCATTGCAGAAGGATGGAAACAAGCTCTCCAAAAGAAAACAACGAGCTCTGCATGACTGGGTTGCAACAGCATCTGGTGTCTTGGAAACCGCTTCTTCAGCCAGTTCTCTTGGCTGCTTTGGGGATGCAGTGAATGTTCGACTGCAATATGGCTAGGCTTGCTTCCCAGATTGTATCTACACTGGCTTGTGGAGCCTCTGCCTCCAAAGCACTGGAGGTAGATGTAGAAACTGCTCAGAACGTGTACGTGGCTGGAACAGACTTGCACCAGATGGCCATTGAAAATAGCAGTCAGGAGAAAAGCGTCACGCTGAGCAGATGCAAGTCTTATCCTTAAGAAAAGTCTTCTAGCTGCCATTTTCCTCTGACTCGTCTTCTAGAAGAACTGCGTTTATTTCAATCAGAGCCAGTGCTGAGTCGCAGATGCCACATGTCAGACCAGTTCACTGGGTCCCCTTCGTGGCTGGGGTGAGGAGAGTACTTTAGGCAACTAAACTTTTTTTGCTTAGTACATGCAAAGTCTCAGCATTCTCTTATTTTCGGTTGCACGATTGCTAGAACAGTGGCACATCTTTTGAAGCACTAACGCAAATACAGACAAAAATATATCAGATAGAGATTGCTGACAATGACAAAGGGAAAACCCTTGACTTTAAGGAACATTGGATCGGCCTTACGTTAAACCAGAGCTTTGGGTGTTAGTGCTGGATGTTAAAAGTTATTTTAAATGCAAAGTGGCTGAGATCTTTACAGACTTAATTATGTGAAACAAAAAGTTCCTCTGAGCACCTGCACCTGTATGAAATGTTCTTTCAGCTTTTCTGCTCCCAAGAAAGCTTTTTTTTTCCTTGATATTTCAAAACCCACCTTTTTCAATACTTAAGCCATGATTTCTTTGTCCTAAAACTGGATAATATAATACAATGTCATGAAAGATAAAAATAGACCTGGAGGAGGTTTTTTTTCATTTCCTGCTAATTTCCTCAGAAAATTCTGAAAGGTTTACAGCCATTTCATCAAACATTGGTACTGTCTGCACTAAGCATATGGTCTATTTTGATCTTCTTTCAGTTCCCAAAATAAAAAGCTAAGGGTCTTTTGTGAATATCTTTCCTCCTCTGCTAGAAAACATACGAAAGCAGTTCCACCACCCCTCTTCCTAAGCCCCAGTCAATCTGTGCCATGGAGGAACAAGCTTCAGTTCCCACCTTAGGCTAGTCTACAAAATGCTTTATGCGTCCTTGCTCCAGCTGTGGGACTCTGCCTCTATCCATTCCTGCTGCTCTCCTGCAGTTCTTCCTATCAGTTCCTACCATCTTACTGAGACAGGAGATTTAATTTACCATTTTCTTGTAATAAGTTTTTAACCACTTTCATTAAAAAAAAAAAAAAAAAAGCCTCCTTTTTTTGCCAAATAATATCTTTATGCTACTCAAAATCAAGGGCTTGGGCAAATACTGTTCAGTCAGTGGACCAACTCCAACAATTTCCTTAGAATCCATTAAACTGGGAGGAAGCTCAGAGGCATTTGCCTTTCTTCAGACATACCAGGCTCCCAAGACTTCCCAAGTTAATTATTCACCATATAGACTTTTCCAGGGTGACATAAAATAAATAAACAAACAGCAGAACAAGAAAGGTGGCTTCATAAAGCCTCAACAGCACATACAAGGACAAAACTCTTTGTTCCCTTTTTATTAATTTGATGTATTTTTCCGTGGCACTGGACCAAGTTATGCAATAAGTGGAAGACTGTTAGCATTTTAATTTTTGGATTACTGCATTGCCTTGCTTCTTTGGCATCGCTGAATAAACCTGTATGATTTTCATTCAAGGAGAAAACATCCTGCTTGTAGGTGGTCAAACACCTGCTCCCCAAGCTAGAAAGGCAGCAGCTGTTGTCCTTAACGTGCCTGATTTGAGGAAAGTAGGATGTTGTCTACATATTTTCACAATGCCATTTATAAGGCGATGTTTGTGGCTTGCCACCATATGAATTATTGCCTTTGACAGGAGAAATAAAATTTTAATAGAAGACTTTGACAGGAATACTCAAAAGACATTTTTTTGAAACACAGGCTGAAGAAGTCAACTGCTTTGGAAAACTGAATAAATTCTGTTCCCAGAGCTGCATTGCTGCCCTCCAGAATAGAAACTCCAGAAGCCTGTGAACAAGTCTAGCTTCTTCCATCCTGAGACAATGGTTCCACCATACTTCAGGTATTTCGTATTTCTGTTGAAAAGCCAACTATACTGGGTCTGGTTGGGATGGAGTACGGTACATCAGCATATTCAGATGTCAGGATGTTTGGATTCTGTAAGGAGGCTCATCTGGAAGCAATGTATGTTCGGGTTCTTTTTAGAAAATGCTTAATTCTAATTTTTCACGAAAGCCCCTTCTCTTGGAACAACTCATCTGCTTAAAATTAAGCATGTACTTGTTTGTCTTGCTGACTTGAGGCCACACAATACACAGTCCTCTGATGCTGAGTAATTTATATGCTTGCATAAATCAGTGGGCAGCCAACAGAGGACAGACCGGGTACAACAGTTTCACATATGCATTCTTCTTTCATGGTCAAAAGATCGTGAAAATGAGCTCATACTTCATGCCTTTGAAAGTCCCTTCCTTTTTCTGTCATCTCTGGAAAATGTCATGGGTTATGATTATTTCCAAGATTTTCAGTGAGTTATTTACAATCCTCAGCATAGAAAAACTGTGGACTTTGCTATCTTCTCCGGTATTGGGAATGAAGGTTACAAAGGAGACCACAGTCTACAACAGTTCCTTCTCTCCTTTCACCCCTTTGAGAGATTTAAATGTATGAAGGCTGTGTAAATCCTGAAGAAGTCCTAGTCCTGTGAGAGAGCCAAAGACTAACAAGAAAGCCATGTGTCCTGCCCCAACTAGCAGAAACGATTCTGTAAATGAAGAGTTGCAGGACTGTAACTGCACATTTCCAGGTCCCTCTGAGACACAAATTAGAGTGTGCTGAACTAAAATGCTCTTAGAAACACCTCTTGTTGGTCTTCTTGAGTTATAGATGGGCCTTCACATTGAAAGCAGATGAGCTAGGTTGCCCTGTTAGCATACAGAAAGAGTTTTTCATATCTGTATGGGAAGTGTAAGCACACCCCACATCCTTGCCAAATCGCAGAAAAGATGTGATAAATGCGGTAATACAGAATAGAACATTTGCATAGATGTGAATAATGCCATAGAGAAGAGGTAAAAAAATAAATGTGAATAAGTCCAGACCGGTAAAATCCCCATTTCCAACCCTGATCGCCTTGCTTGCCATGTACCAGTGCTTACGGGTTATACTCGGGGGAAAGGAGCGACACTTTGCTAGGTACAGCACACACCGAAGTATAGGTCTTCCAGTGTTAGGCCAGACTCTGCTGATTTTAAAATCCTAAGCCCTTCACTCATAATTCGTCGGTATTTTCCACCTCACATTCACTGACGGTAGAGACCATTCACGTGCATTTAAAGTTCTTCCTGTAAACCACATGTTAAACATTTAATTCTTGAATTACATCTTAAAGCCAAAGGAGTGAGAAAGAGGCAGCACCTCCCAACCCCTTTTTAATTTAGAGGTGGGGGTCAGAATTGTTGCTAAACCCAGAGATAACTGAAAAACGTCACAAGATTTATGAAAAAGATACAATTTTTTATACCAACCAGAACCAGAACCGACCAAATTTCACTGGATTTTCCCACCTCAAGTGACAGTCAAGCATGTGAGTTGAAGAAATGCAGCTAGCGAGCAATCCTTTCTTCCCCTCTGAGCCCCCTCCGCACATGGTGCAGACTATGTGTGATACTGATATGTTAATGCCTCGTATGTGCCTCTGGTCATGAACAGAGCCTCTGACGTGGCAGGCAGGAGAACCTCTGAACCAGGCTGACATCGGACCAGACCACAATATTCGAGGTTTATGAGTGCAAGCAGAACAGACAATCCTCTCTACCCTTGATTTAATAGTTTCCTTAAAGTCTGGGAAACTACAGAGAAAGTAAACAGCAAGGTAATTAAGACATGTATTGCTTAATTCATCATTATGGGTGGCTGAGAGTTTTTCGGACAAAATATTTTTCCTTTAGGAAATACCTGTGCTTTGAAAAGAAAAACGTCTGTTGCAAGGAGTCATTTTTCTAACTTAGTTTTTCCCAAAGCCTATTTGAAGAATTATCAAAATGTCCGATTTCAACATTTTTAATATAGAAATTAATCTTTGGTTCAAATAATCTTTCAGAACTTCAAACTAATTCTAGTAAAAACTGTAAATGAGAGTCAGAGTCTAAATTAAAACTCTACAAATACTGACATACAATGTTTTAGCTTACCCAAATCAACATTTTATGTCTTATTTAATAGATTGCTGGAATGGGTAAGAGTTCGATTTTTCATCCTGACTCAAGCTAAAAATTTTTGTTCAACGTCAACTTTCCCAAGAAAAAAATGTGATTTCCTCATCGGCTCCATTCCTTATGAACCTTAATTTAACAAGTGTATGGTACACTGACTTCTGTCAGCAGATCACAGTGCGAATATACTGTGGTAGAAAGGAACTCCATCTTCCATTCTGAATTATCCTAAGCAGCTCTGTTAATATAATAGGCTTGTGGGCATATATTATACAATGACACGAGGCCTAACCTTTCCCTTTCAAGCAGTTTCTCATTTCCTGACTTCAACAAACATAAGAGAATATCACATGGTAAAAGAATGCTGTGAAAAGTATATTGAATCATCTGGCAGTATTTAAACCATGAGATGACATTTTATTTTGCTTATTCTACATGGAAATTCCTAACATCAGCTCTTGCTCAAATACATCAGTCCAGGCTCTGCTGTTTCTTTTCAAACATTCTTTATTCCCCTCTTCTTGTTCTTGTTATATCTTTTTATCTCTTAGCTGGAATGTGGATTTCTGTGGATGTCTAAAAAAGATAAACACCCAAAGTCTGAGCTTTTAATTTTTCCTTCTGAAAAAATCTGAATACAGAATTAACTAACAGGACTTTTTTTCCTTGCTCTTTTTTTTTTTTTTTTTTTTTTTTTCCTAGACCACTTCAGAGTCATAGCTAATCAATCTTGTGTTAATAACACGTGCTCCACGGCTGCCCTAATACTTCAGGGATGCTCTAAGAGAACCTTCAGTAGAGAAGTGTCAAAATAATGACATTATATATGTGTAAATCAATTGATTTCTGGCAAAGTGGCCACTATGATCTGCAGACTCCACCTAAAAACGTGGCGCTTCTTAGCCCAGACTGCTCGTACACCTAAAGCTGACCGGTTTCTTAAGAGCTTTCTTGGAGAAGGTCCAGAGCTCTCAACACCTTGAAGGGCTGAGCCTCAAACACAGAATTATTTCCCAGAAGAGGCAGCACTTAGTAAAGCTATAAAAGAAACAATTCAGGAAAAAAGTATGTGACAGTATGAAAAGAAAAGAAAATTAACAAAGCGCAATAATACATCAGTTGCATACCTCTAGAGACAAGTAAACAATGCGTTACAGCCAGCAAGTAGCCGCTGATCGCTGCCATTTGAACCAAAGGGAAAAGGCTTTGCTGTTAGCAGGGAGGGTCTTATGACACCACATATGTTTTCATGGATTTGAAACCCAGAAAGGACTATTAGATCTTCTCGTTTTACTTCCTTCATAGCACAGGCCATAAAAATTCACGCTCCTCCTTCCATTCAGTCATGACTTGTGTGCTGGCAAGAGCAGCGTGCTCCCCAGGGGCACCTCCAGCCTCAGTCCCAGAACTTCAACGGGGGAAGAAGTGGGTCTCTTGGCCCTTATAGTCTTGCTACAGTCCATCCATTCCAGCAAAGGTTTACTAGCCCACATGCACTCCAACACCAACATTACGTTATCCAGTGACATGTAATTATACACGACAGCCCGTGATTCATTGCTTGCTTCAAGTGTTCCCAAATGTATCTTGGTTACATGCCACTGCTGATGATGACAGCAGCTCCCAGCTGGACAGGACGCTCCAGCAATGCACTAATTCACTCTAGTGCACACACTGCAATTTGGGAAGACCCAGCCTGGCTGAAAATTTGTTTGTGGCAGTTACCTTCGTCCATCATTTCTGCCCAGAGAAAGGTAGAGACATTTGAATGTCACAGAAAACTTCTGTTTATCTCAAAAAGCCTGATTTAAAATTCTCCGTAGTCACAAGGGAAATTACTTCCTACTTCAGCTGACTCCATGGAAGACACCTTAGGGCTAGGCTTACTCGAGGAAAGGGGGAATATGAGATTACAGCATTAGATATGGTGTTAGAGATGGGCCACAGCACTATGACCTTACTGTGTTCTTTAGAGTAGTTCCCAGCAAATTTGGGGATTGCTCCGGTGCATATGAAAAAATACCTTTTGTTGAGTGTAAGAGCTATAATAGTTAATTTCCACCAAAACAGAAAGAAACAGCTCGGAGAAGAGGACATAACCATATTTATCCTATAAGAGAGCTTTGCTGTAATCATGTATGCAAGCTTTCTGGAAGGAATTGTCTTTCTTCTTCTTCTTTTTTTTTTTTTTTTTTTTTTTTTTTGTCAAAAGTAACCCCTAAACTTATAAAAGACATGAAAAGACTCTCTGTTTCTTTCTAAGCTCTATAAAATAGAAGCCTCAAAACACATTTGTTCATCAGCTTCAGCCCCTATATAAGGTGCGTAACCATGTCCAATTTTTGTTGTAGAGGACTTCACTTCCTTCTTTTTTAGTAGTATGGGAATCGATTAAATTGCACCTGTAAATGTTCACTTTTTATCTCAGAGATGTAGAACTCCTTGCAATTGAAGAGGAAAGATTGCTTGGTGAAACCATAGAGGGAAATAATTTTCAGGAAAACTCCTTGGACTACAACGCTGGTGCCTGTTCCAAGCAAAACCCTTGCATGATACAGGTACACGTACATCAATCCCTGGTCTGAGATTATGCTCCACCCATCCCACGTTTTTGCAATAGTACAAATTCAGAGTTTGTCCCACTCTTCAATAAATGTTGATGAGATCTGTGCATGCACAAGATGAAATTGTAAATGGCAAATGGAAACAATGGCAGCAGAAAAAGAAGTCCAGGCCCTTAGGGAATTTTCCTGGTAGTTGAACAAGAGGTTTCATTATTCCTACGCAGCGCATATCTGAGTAAAGTCTAGGAAAAAGTCATTTAGCTCTCAGAGAGCAAGTGCAGGCTTTCCAAAGAGCAAAAGGAAGGCAATACGGGGTAAAAAAGAAATTAACTTGATTAATTCAAGGCACAGTTAGACATTTTGCTCACAAACAAGAATTGATCAGTCTCAAAGCCCGGTCTTCTCTAATGCTCGGCTTTTATTGGGTTACAGGGGTGCTCTGCACTTTGCAGCAGTTACTTTGCCTGTTTCAGTAGTACAGAAAAAGTTGGAGGCTTAGGTAACCCTGCCTGACTTCCAGTCATCCTAGTAACAGCCCAACAGCAACCATGCAGTGTCTGCGAAACATCCAGGAGATGCCAGACAAATTATCTCCGAGGTTTTTCCAAAACAAAAGAGAATCTTTAAAGACATTTTATTATCCATAAACAGTTCTGAGACAGATAGCAATTTAAGGAAGACGAGCAACTTCAGAAAGAGTGGAAATTCTGAATTCGTGCCCAAAATTAAAATAACTTCTTAACAGCCTTGCCCTTAAAGAGGAATTAATGAATGCTCTTTCACATCTTTACATAAAGCCAGACTCTGGCAGATGTGAGATAGATTACTACATACAACATAAACAATATTTGGTCTTTTATCCTGGCAGTGGGGAGCGTACATCTCTGTACTGGAACAAAAGACCATTTCTAGCTCAGCGGAGGATGTAAACAGCCCCGGTCACCAGCCGCGCTCCAGGAACCCGCAGGAATACCTGGGCAACATTTCTACCAAACCCTGAAAGCCCAGCTAAGGGGCAGGCAGTGGGGGACACGGCAGCGAGCCTGGGGCAGGATTTGGCCTGAACACCGGGATTCATCGGCGGTGTTTGCTTTTGTGCAGGCTGAGGGCTGCCAGCCCCTGCCCGGCTGAGCTCTTCAAGCTGTAGCTAGGAGACTGCCTCCGACACGCTAAAAATACATCCCCTGCGCTGGTCGGTGACAGCTCGTTTGCAAGCGAGGGGGGAAACCCTGGATGGTGCCGGACCCTGGTTTCAGGAGGGTGAGGAGATGGCCACCAGCAGAACCCAAGCACCCAGAGCGGGGCCTCTGTCCCTCCGTCGGTAGGCTGGAAACAGGGACCTGGGGAGCCCCGTGGCAGCCACACGTCCCATTTCCAGACAAGTATATAGATGGTGGAAGCTGATATTTTTATTTTTTTTTTTGTCTCCAAACTAAGTTGAGCAATGCCATACGGTGCTGGGAGTTGGACTGTGTGTGGTCAGGAGTGGGAGGATGGGTTCCTTTGGGTCATCAGCCAGGGAGACGTGCCTTGCGCACACTGAAAACACAACTCCGGGGCGAAAATCCTGCTAAAATGTATGCCAGAAGAGAAAGGTCATTTATTACCAATTATTCCCTGTTAGTGCTGCCATGCACATTGTGCCAAGCTAAAGGTAAGACCTGGAGTAAACAATTATGGAGTTCCGCACAGAGATTTCGCTGTCTCCAATTTCTGCAGATATCTGTGGCTATTCCTAAATTCCCATCCACATACCAAGCACGCACATTTGCAACACAGGAATATTTGTTTTGGGGAACTGTGCTTTCATAGTACAGCAGGCGCCCTGGGCAGAGGAGCTACGAGGAGCTGTATGTGCCATAACCACAAAGGTACCTTTGACGAACTGGATCTCTTGCATTTGCACATTTATGATTAAACTTAGTTAGAAAAAAATGTAATTTTCTTTAACTAGAAAAATCTATACCTCCTGTGTAACATTGGTATCCATGGAGATACAGCACGAAAAGCTATTCTAGTGTCGGTTTATGACATCTTTGTTCAAAACAGCAGAGAAGCACAAGCACTAATACCAGTTTAGTCGCTTTGAAATGAATAGATTAATGTACCGCACCGCTCTGTGCACATGGATGCATACAGCCACAAAGTCACCTTCCCTTCCTTCTCCTTCTCTCCTCAAGACTTTCTTCTATGCTTAATTCTCATTTGTATTAGCATCGATAATTCTTAATATATCACCTTACAGTAATCAATGGAAGTTTAACATCAATCTGTTTCAGCATTTCAGCTATTGTTACACCCTGGAATCAGCCTGGCAGCATTCGGGTGGGATCTGGGTTTGCAGGAGCACAAAAACAGGTTTGCAAAGAGGGAGTAGGTAATGGAACACCAGGTAATTATTTAAAAGATCATAGATTGCATACATTGATTTGAGACACAACGCTGAAACAAGGGAGGGGCCTGCTCAGCGTTGTCTTTCCCTTTGTATTTCCTCTAATATCCTGATCCCTCCAAGCTGTTAGTCATAAGAAGAGCTTTATTAAAGTTACTGAAGATATTATAAAGGAAAAATAAACAGAGTGACCTGATAGAGCAGGAGCTGGCAGAAGTTTGAAAAGCCTGCCTGTTGTTTTCCCTTTGAAATCTTGGCAGGCACGTCGAGCGCTCAAACCTGCTCCCACAGCCTAGCTGTCATTCCCCATCCCGCGGTGGCTACCCTTATGATACATCAAGAATGGCCCAGAGATTTTTATGAGTTTCACAAAATGCGTTGCACAACCTGGAGACAAAACATATAAAGAATACATTAGCTCTTGTAGACAGCTTTGCAGGCAGCGGCTCCTCCAGACAACCACAGGACTGTTTACAGTAAATGGCATCGCCTCTGAACCAGGTATCCGCCTGAACCGAGACTGGAGGCCACATCCTGAGGTCCCTCGGAGGTGCAGAACCTTCTGCCTGCACCGGCTTTGCGCCTAGCATCTCCCTAACCGATCGATAACCAACTGTTTTAATATTGTTTTCTAATGCACCGAAAGGCTCTGCCTACCCCAGGCAGAGCTGTGTTTGAAAACACCTTCACTTTCTCAAAGTCCAGAGGTGCCCTTGATCCTTCGTGTCCAAATTGTCCTCGAAAGGGTGGTTGAAAATGCTTCTTTGATTCTTCGTAGTTGAGGTTAACCAAGAAGGAGCCTAAAAAGCACGTTTGAATTGTATCTGTAAATCTAAGTAGTTGGCATTTTCAGCCAGATTTGCCAGGGTGACAGTAATAGCTCTCCCTACCCTTACTGTCCGGGCTGAACTCGGTAGTCCTGCTTGTGTGGTCAGGTCGACCAAGTTCAGCACCCGTTATAGAAACTGGTTGTCAGCTCCTTGTTTGTACAGCTGCTCGAGGTTTGTTCTCCAGCGTTTTGGGGGCCGGGTGCTTTTCGACGATGAGCTGTGAGTGCTAGCACCTTGTTTTCGTTGGGGAGCGTGGAAGGGTGCCGCCGCTGCCGTTGGTATAGTTACAGGGATATCAGAAAACCCGAAGGATCACCTAGGACTCTTGCACAAGTCTAACTGGGGAACACAGATGCAGAACAGCAGCTTCTCCAAATGTTCAGATGCCGTTTCTAGCAACACCCTCCTGCTTTCTTTTGTGCACTCCGTACTCATACCTGTGTACACATGAACGTGTACTTCAATGCATAATGTTTAATAATATTCCTGGAATAAGTATCACCAAGACACATTAATTTATGGAAAATACAGTTTTCCATATGTTGCTGACTCCTCCGCTTTCTCACTTTTAAATTATGCATATATATATATATATATATATATGTTTCTCACAGTCTTTTCTCCACTTTTTAATTTGAGCCCTTCCCATGCTGATCTTGCTCCTGTTTTCTGTTTCCCTTTCAGCACTGTTCTCTGGTATCCAGCTGTAACACAAATCCTCTTCCCAAATCCTTTCAGAGCACTTTGTCTTGTGGGTAGGTTTGAGGTTTTGGGGTTTATTTTAACGTGATCATTAGGAAGCCTGATTACTCCCTGAGCTTCCTTGGCAACAATTAGGAAAATCTCTGAAGCTGGTTGAAGTGGGCCCATCCCAAGCAGCAGCAGAACTGCCTTTCACCTCACTCTGAGCTTGAAAACCAAATACGGGTTGCAAAGGTAGTGACCCTTTCTACAGTCGTATACCCATAAACAACGTCTACTTAAAGAAGCAAAGGCAAGGGCTGATTCAGTGCAACTCCTGAACAGACAGGGCAATGCATTCTCTGTGAGTGCAGGGTTTGCGCAGCCTTGGTAAATCACACTAATGATGTCTCCTGTGCAAACACTGTCCTTGCAACGTTAAACACAAAACCAGTTCTCCTTTGACATACAGCACATATTTTTTCAGTGTAATTCCTGAAATATATAGTCATCCGTGCCTCAGAGTAAGACTAAGGAGTCTTTGTAGGACAAACCATTTCAGAAGATAATTATTATAAATAAAGTGACTAGGATATCTTCCACACATTCAAAAACAAAAAAAAAACAACACCAAAAACCCAAACAAAACAAAAAACAACAAACCAAACAAAATTGAAAACAAGCAATCAAAAAAAGCCCCAAGCAAACCCCCAAACAAAAGATAAACAAACAAAAAAACCCCAAACCTCTTGGGATGGGTGAGTGTCCAGATGATGCTCTTTTTTTACCCATATTAGATAACACAATTATAAAACTTCTGCAGCTGTCTCACCAGCCATATTCAGGACAGCGAATAAATACCTTACAGTGCTGGTCCCCATGGGGCCAACCGCATCTCTCCTGGCAAGAGAGGCCCCACACCTACGACTTGGGGGTGTGATGGAAAGAGGGATATATTACACACCGTGACAGCCACGGTGAAGCGGTGTTGGCCATGACGGATTAGGAAAGGAACTGTGTCATTCCTTATCTCAAATAACTTCTCTTATCTCACGTATATTTTGTTTTATCCCTGAAAGAAAACAGTGGAGGTTGGCAGATGGGCTAGAGCGCAGTTGGCTATCCTACTTCAAGCAGCTGCCGTTTCTTGTGGTCTAATTTTAACTGAATCACAGTATGCATTTGTAATTGAAACCAGTCATTTTACTTTTAGGATATCTTACCCTGTCAGGAGTGAACATCTGCTTTGATGACCCTCAGAATGGTCTTCAAGCCTATGTAAAACCACCTTTTCCTGTGCCTGTACTTCCCTTCTTACCGTGTCTTCCCAGCAAAAAACTCTGGTTTCAAATCCACAGTCTTACTCAAAAACATCTCAAATAATGTGTAGGTTTTTGATTCATATGGCTCTACTTATTGCCAAATATTTTTACTCCAAATCCATACCATTTCAATAAAGGAATATGACTAATACGTACAGGTTATCTCCAACATCTGTCATCCAAAAAATGAATTGATGAACTCACCCATATTTTTTGTGCTTTTCTAATACACAAGCCAAGTTTTAGCTTTCAAACTAAGCAGGGATGTGCCAAACATCATTTAGCTCTGTTCAGCGGTATGTGTACAAAAAATTTACACACCTTTTTTTTCTTTTGCCAGGCTCTATTCATAATGTTAAGTGATCGACTTAAAAGCCCAGTTCATTGAAGCTCAGTTTCTCACTTGCTGCTTATGAGGAGACTCCCTTTGGCTTTCGAGTTCTCAACCTGGACCAAAGGTTGCAGATGACTCTCCTGATGTTTATAAAAAATCGAGTGCATGATTTGGATGTTCTTGGAAGTAACATCACCCAACTCATCACCAGCTTTTGCCTACACAACAAGATTTTCAAAATCAATGATTCATTTACTTTTTATAGTAAAATCTGCAAAATCTAGGAAAAAAACTAAAATGCACAAGTTGTGACTTGCAAGCTTAGCTGGTTAGTGTGTACCTTCTCCTGTCACTGTGCAATTTAGGGCAAAGCAAGGATATTTGCATACTCAGTCCGTGACAGCTTATGTCTTTTAAAATTAGTCTTACCGTTTTGGAATTATGATTTCTTTTTCAGACACTGAATTTGCAAAGAGGGCTAGAAAAGTGGCTAGTCCTGGAAAAGTGGCAAAAGAATAAACAGACAACTATTAGGTAAATTGAGTTTCATTTAAAATATTAATGTTAAATAATTAAAGTTAATTAAAAATTGTGATAAAGCTATTTCACTGGCAAAGAATATTGTATGCTGACGTATACTGTATTTCTGTATGCTTTTCTATACTATATAGACGGAAATGTTTTCAAATAAAGCTAACAGGCTTTAAATTATGAACTCATGGAAGCAGCAGGGAGTTTAAGAAGAAACAACACATTGAATCATATTTTCCATTTGCACTTTTAATCGCAGATTTCAGCAAACAGAGTCCTTGTAGTGACAGTGATGTTACCCTGAGAAATTCTTATTAGAATTTAGAAAACCAGCAGTGCTTCAGTCAAAACACCGCAGAAGTACCAAAATTGAAAAGAAGTTTTACTTTGTTCACCACAGCAAAAAAGGGTTAGAAAAGCCCCAGGGAAAATACATGTTTATTCATAAATCCAAATTATATGAACTGAAACAATTAAGTGGTAGTTTAGAAGCACTAACACCAAGCCAAATTGCTACAATGACGTTGCACTGCAGATTCATTAGTTGGCACTAAGCTTCGATTAATCGTGTTCAGGGACCAGCCTTCGTCAATTAAAGATGATGTATGTCCCTTTGTCTGAATTACTGCTAGTTTTAGGGACAATCCATCCATCCAGAAAGAAACTTACCTTCTGAGAAGAATTTTTTTTTTAAAGTTCTCTAATCCGATTGGCCAACATCAGGGGGGAAGGTTCAATAATTAAATGTGTATTGATCAGTATAAACATGCCTACATTTGTTGCACTCTGCTGTGCTATATGGATGGGGGTGGGAAAGCCTTCCTACTGTTCGTTTGGACATCTTTCACTCCCTGGGAGAGTGCTCTACCATCCTCTGCTTCCTCCTCATTGCTTGATAATTGAGATGGGCAAGCACCCACACGCTACAATTAATTCTGAGTTTTTCAGCAGATGCTGGAAAGTTGGGATTAAAATGTCTATCTGGGCGTTGCTGTCTTTTCACATGTTTATGTGAAGGGAAGGGAGGACAGACCTGCGGGTCCGGGTGTCACAGAACAAGCAGTGACACAAAAACGAATGGAGCATGAAATTAAATTTTAGAACTTGGGCAGTGTTTCCTACCGCAGTGATAGTCAGGTAATGAAACTCCCCAGGTTCAAGGTATCAAATGATTTCTATAACCCTACATACTTAATCCTGGAACTCGGCCAGGCAATGATTAAACCTGCCAAAAGAAGATCCAGAAGAATGTACTTAGATTCGACAAAGCAGTCAGGGGTTTGAAGTTATTCCAGACCTTGACGTAGGCTGGAAACGTCTGGTCCCCAAGCAAAGGAGCTTCATTCTTTTCCAAAGAGACAGGAAAACTGTTTGCAGATCAGCAAAAACATCTCTTCTACACCATCGCTGGAGGAGCCCAAACAGGGCTTTGGGGGAAAAGGAAAGGGCTCTCATTTTGAAGTTCACACAGTAATTTTGAAAATCTGGTTTGCGTAAGTAAGACTGAATGAGGATTTCTTTTTTCTTTCATTTTTTAAAAAATACTTCTATGAGCTTTTACTCAGTTCTCATATTTATGGTCTCTTCGTTCTCCAGTCAGTAAGGATGGTTGCATACTGGAGGCAGAAAGTTTTCAGGGTTTAAGTAGTCTTCCGTGAGAAGATTCAGTAAGGCTGGAATTTTTCTGCTTTATTCAGTTTCAGGTCAGGTAGTCTTTTGCAGGAAAAGCTTCTAGCTGTGTGATCCAGTCACTTAGACACCTTTAAGTGCATACACAGCTTTCACGCTGTCTTAAACTTCTAATTTATTTTATTTACTTTTTACTAATGATAAACAGAACCCTTTAATGCAACTTTATTAAATAAATTTTGAAAGAAATGTGGCAAATGTAAAAGCAAGAAAATATAGCAGAGCTAATCCGGGATAGAGCCTGGGTTTCTTGAGATAGCCATCTTGTTCATATAAAAGTTGCAGGCTTTATTTGTTCATTTCATTTGGACCATCTTTTCCTCAAATAGCTGAAATGTTACTCCAGCAGATAATAAATCAGCGCTCTTCTCTTGATTCTCTTGTCTGGTCAATCACATTCCCAGTCTGGTATTTATTCCTACAACTATAGTGATTAAATACATTCATTGCCCAGAATCACGAAACTGAAATTTCGTCCATGTTTGTCATTACTGAAAAATGCAGCAATTAGCAGTAGACTTTTAAAATAGTGACTTTCTCTCTTCCTGCAGTTTGCAAAGCATATCCAGCAAGTTTGGGGTGACGTAAAGTGATGCACAAATAACTTCGGATCTGGATTCTCTCATATGCCATGTTTACTGTCACCAAGGGATTAGGTTCCAAAAAAAAACCCCAGTGAAATTTGTAGCATTTCAACAGCACATAGCATGCATGTCAGTGAAATGAAATGCCAGTGCATCCAGCAGTGACATGCCCCAGCTGAAAATGCCTTCTGTGACATGCATTTTACTTCTCTGAAAACCATGCCAAATGTTATAAAATGCTGAAACTGTTTTGTCACATGAAGCCAAGCCATTCTCATTCAGTGATGTTTTTGACACAGGACACTACGAAAAAAAGCTAAACAAAATGCAGAAAGTTTTCTACTACATGACAGTGGCTAACTGTTGCCGCTGGTCTTTCTTTTGTGTCTTTCCGGACTTAATTTCACATGCTAAATATATTGGCATTGCCCTGGACCTCTGAATAGGTGTAATTCAGGCATTGATCTGAAAACCTAAAATTTGACAAGGAAGGTCACAAAACCTCAAAATGCTCCCGAGCGTTAGAGTTCTCATTTAGTCACAAGCTAGTTGAAATAGCGGTTCAATGGCATCTATCTAAACGGCTCCTTGTTAATACTAATCTGATGAACCATCCGAATGGTGTAAAATGCACTCACAAAATCTGTTCCCTTGATCAAGTGACAATTTTTTCGCTTATCTGGGTACACATTCGTATGTGCGTTTCTGGCAGCTCTTCCCCCCGTGTGCTCAGGAGGGGCTATCCACAAATAAAACGTGGACTTTCGGGTCTGGGCTCTTCTGAGGACCAACTGTGCCTCCCTGGGGGTTTGCAGCGTGGTATCTTCGAGCAAAGGTCTCCGACTGAAGGGATCAGGCTTCTGTAATAAAATGTTTAAAAAGCAATAAAAGAAAATTTAAAGTGGTGACATGATGTAGGAGTTCATTGGGAAATGCCAGGAAAAGCAGCGCAGGTCCGCGTGGCACGGCACGGCCGGGCTTTGCACCAGGGATAAACCAGGAGAAAGGAAGGGCGGTTTCTCCCGGAGGTCCTTCAAAATAAGATCCTCAGAGCTGCAGATCGGTTACGGGAAGAAGGAGGTTTTGCTTGTACCACATCCAAGTCTGTTAGCGGTTCAATCCCGCACCGTCAGGACCCCGGCTCCAGCCATCCCTTCCTGGAGGAGGTGGCGTTTCTCGCCACCACCACCCCGCTGGCAGAACGAGGGATGGCATCCAGCCTTCACGCCGTAAATCACGTCCCCAGCCAGCTCCCTTCGCAGGCGTGCCTTGGGAGATAACGGGACCTGGCAGATGGTTTCTCGGAGCTCGCCAGCCGCCCGCCCCAGCACCGCCACCGCCGAGAAGACCTGCGTCCGTGGTGATCAGTGGGGTAAGGGCTGAGTCAAGGTCAACCACCCGCCCTCATCTGAGCCTTTGCCAAAGGCCGAGAGACCCCTCCGGTGTAAAGGAGAGGAGATTTGGGGTCCTGGCGGTAGCAATCGCCCGTGTACTCAGGGCAGGCTTGCTCTTCTTGGGGGACATTTTCTCTTTGCTTGCTCAAGGGGAATGTTTCCCTTTCCATTCCCCTTTAGGGAATGTTTCCTGTTGTGGCGTTGCTTCGGGCAGGAATTCCCTCGTTTTACCATGTCTGTCTCCAAACTATACGGAGGTGGCAGAAAGGGTCAGTCTGACATTTTTCAACATTGAGACGTCTTGTTTTGATGACCCGCTCGCATTCCCTGCAGATCCTTTGCCACCGTGCCACGTACAGAACACGTCCCCTCTGCCGAGACCGGCGGGCTTCACAAGCGCTTCCGAATTAAGCCTCCCGACACCCTTGCTAAGCGCCGTTATCGTCCGTCTCCGGAGGAACTTTGAAAAAGAGAGATTAAATAACTTCTTGAAGGTCACATAGCAAGTATGTGACAAAACTGGGAAAAGAACATAAATTACTGCAACTCACCATCCTTTGTCTCCATTAGCTTCCGCCTTTTGTTGTTATTGCTATTAATAAACGCAGACGGTGTTACAGCAGGCACAGTTTCCAATGAGGAGCAGAGACCATTGCTCCAAGCATTGTAAAAATACAGATGAAAGGATGGCCTTTGTCTTGAGGAGGTTGAAATCCAAAAATAAGCCTTTCAGTCCTTCACATTGCTGGGACGGTCCTGTCGAACCTTGGAATTTTCACTGGCCAGTCACTCCACTTTTTACAAATGCAGCTGTCCATATGAGAAAAACCACGTAGCCCTCCTGTGTAGGGGAGGCAGGGTGCCAGGAACACGAGGGGCACCAAGTTTCAGCTTACCCTTTTTTCTGTCTTGTATTGAAAAGCACTCACGGCAGACAGGATTTTTGCTCATTTCCTGCAAACGGAGCTGAGAGGGAAAGTTACTGATAGCACTAACTGACCTACAAGTAGCACACACACAGCTAAGCAGGACGGTGCTCAAAATTCAACTCGATAGCAATCCCCGTACCAGCCAAGCCTGATCTAACACCAATATTACAATGTGCGATGCTGCCAGATTCAGGCCTGGCTGCCTTTACAGATTGGTCACAGGTTTCTCTTTAGTTATGAAACAGCTTCCAAACTTCAGACGTGAGCGCAATGTGCTGACTCACTGCCAGGTATGTCATGCACAGGACAATAATGTCCAGGAAGTGCAAGAATCTGGATTTATTTTTAAACTTATTTTTATTTAACACTCCTTAAATGCAATAGCAGTAAGTTTCTGCTTTTTCAATTCCTTCTTTTTCTTGGGCGACAGACTAGGTGATCAGGCAATAAGTAACTCCAGGCACTGAATTTACAGGGAAATTGTTGCACTTTTCAGCTGGTTAAAGTCATTAACTCATACCTTATTACAGCAGCTGAGGCGTGCAATAATCAGCCCCAAAAGTACTGCTCTTTAGGTCTTAATGCTCAATTAATTTTCTGGAATCCACATCAAGAAACAAAGGAATGAAACCACAATAAGAAGAACCAGGGGAAGAGTTATTGTGTTTCCTTTAGTCTTTAATTTCAGTCTTGGTTTATCAGAATTATAAACACTTCCACAAAAAAACATGCAGGTCAAGCCTTGCTGCCAGTCCAAATTGTTCTTCTATTTCCGTTGACTCAAACAGGATTAATTGCAGAGGGCAGCCATGCGGGTCAGACCAAAAGTCCATCAACCCCAGCAAGAGTCTCCAAAAGTGCCCAGCAGTGGACGCCCAGGAAACGGTATAGGCATGGGGCGAGCAGAAAGCAGTGATTTCTCTGGATGTCCCCAGTGTTCAGCATCTCTGTGAATCTGAGATGGTGTCTTTCTATCTAATATCCCTCAACAGACTTTTATCCCACGAATCCATCAAACCCTTTCTTGAACAGGTCTATGATGTTATCTTCCGCAGCGTTCCATGACATGAAGACCTATGAATGAACCTTGCAGGACACCGAGAGGTGACTCCTTCCTTTTGTTCTCGACTTGGCAACTGCCAGTTTTCTTTGACGCCGTGACTTTCTCGTCAGCTATGTATTACTGGGGCATAGCTGAGAAAAACTGCGCAGTAGTCGTCCAGCCTCCCAAGATCAACGGTGTTCCTTTTTGAAAGGTAACAAATGCTGGGTTTAGTGTAAGAATATTGTAAACACTTACTTGCAAAAGAAGAAGGAATAAAACAAAGGACAAAATGCACTCGTGCATTTTGCACAGGCCTGTGGAAGAGGTTTTATGTCCGAAACACTTAACCGAAAGCCGTTACCGACAAGCTACACTTCAAAGCAGTGCAGGCGTGCAAAGTTTCTGGACAGGGTTCAGCCTTCTTTACTAGAACAGCTGCAGAGGAATGTTATCAATGCAAGCTCAGGAAAAAATATGCAACTCTATATTCATGATCCAAGTGCAGTACTCCTGAATTTTCCTACTGCTTACAAGGCCAGAGAGTGCCTTTTTGGTTCTCTAGCCCGATCACATGGCTTTGAATCTTAAATAGTACTTAAACGGTACTTCTGTCATCAAGCCCGCATTTTCTTTTAGAGATAAAAAATACTCATGCTAATTGGGAATTTAAGTACACTCTCTCGGGTGCCAAAAATCTGCAGTTGAGAGAGACAGAGACAATGTTCTGCTTTGTTTTAAAAAAAAAAAAAAAGAATAAATTAGAAGGAAAATGTAATAAATAAATTCACAAAATTATTAAAACAAATGGAAAAGCAAGAAAGTTGACAGCATCAAATATCACGGTACAGTGGGAAGTGAATAAGGCAGGAAACAGGACACAAGATAAAATCTACAGCAAAAAAAAGATTAAGGACAAAACAAAATTTAAGTATAACTAAAATAAAAGAAGTCCTAACAATAGTTTTAGTACAAGAGGGCAGAAGTACTTAATAAATATTTCTGGTCTTGTGGTTGGGAAAAAGACAGATTTAGATATATGATAAAATATTTTGCATACCAATTATAACCATTTGTAAAGAGGATGCTAAGCAGCAGATTCCAGATGAAGATTTAATATCAACAAAATCAGATAATTCCCATGTATTAATTTTAAAAGAGCCAGACAAGGATCTCTTTCATATTAGTCATCATTTCTAGTAAGTTTTGGAATACCTAGTCATTGCCGAGGATTAAAAGAAAGCTGACTTTGTGACAATACGTTAGAAGTGTAAGCAGACATCCTGAGCAATTATGCTCCCAGCAGTCTGCTATCAAAGGCAGTGGAACAGCTACTGTTGATTTCTATTAATAACAAATTTTAAAAGGTAATAAAAGAAATGCCAATCAAGATGCTTTTATGCAAGAGAAATTTTGCCAAATTAACGTGGGAACATTTTCACAGGATTACAGGTTTGGGTCATTCTTTATGCATTTATACATTGCTTAATATCAGCGCTGGAGGCAGAGAGAGCATGGGGACGTCTCCCCTGAGGGAAAACAGTGGGCGCTGGTGGAAGGCACTGGGGGAGCAGGGACCAGGCGCAGGATGCAGACGGACCCTCTCCTGTCAGAATCAGAGGGATGTGCAAATGGCCTAGAAAGGCCACTGAAAGGGAATTAATTACGCAAAAGGCCACCATCAGAGTATCAGAGTTTGGGGCAGAAGAAAGGTCCGTCTAGCACAGTGCCAGGTCCTAGAGTGCCCGTCCCAGGCTGGGCATGCTCTTAAAATACGGCTTTGTGAAGGGTATTGAGGGAAACCAGAATGAAGGCTGTATTTGCAAACATGGCACCGGTTGCTCTAAGGTTTATGTATTGCTCTTTTTTTAATGGATTCTATATATGCTCTGGGTGATGAACACAGGACAATGTAGTTTGATGAGGGTTATGCTCTTTTACTAATTTAGTTTAACCCATATTGTTTTACAGCCGATCTTTGCACGTGGTTAACAAATACTGCATAAACCTAGAAACTCTCCTTTTGAGCAGCTGTGAGAACATGTTACGGTTTGTGTATCCCACAGTGAACAGAGAGGAAGGCTACTTAATGAGATCCAGTCCAAGCGGCTTCTGAAAAATTAATTCAGCAGTTACATTCCCAAATAAATGTTGATTAGCACCTATTTCATGCACTGTCTATGTGCATGAAATGTGCATAAACTGTGTTTATGTTGCAAAATTGGAAACTTACTTTTCATTTTCTACCCACTACCAGATGACAAGTCTTAGCAAATTAATCGCTTAATATGTTCTAAAACATTCCTTTGCTTTATTTATTCAATCCTTTGTTCATTGTTAGTTTTCTAATAAAATACAGTCTTTCAAGTCTCGTTTTAAAATAAACCTAATTTCTCTAAAATATGGAAAGCCTTTAAGATTTGCAGTGAAGTAGCCCATGGATATACCTTCACCGTTTCCCTTTTGTCAGAAAGATTCATAATCTTTGTGAAATTATTATGCCCGAGAGAAGGAAAATTAAACCTCAGCTGGCCAGTGCTTGTTATAAACAGGTCTGACTTGACCGAATACTTGAATTTTCTAGATGTCACTTAGTGAAGCAAATGTTTCTCCTCCTTTTGTCCCTGGATGTTTTTACATCTCTGTTATAGAGCAAGCAGGATTTTCACCTGTTTAAGACGTGCAGAAGGAACGTAAGTGCAGAGTCACCAGGCAGCGTTTGTCAGGTACTCCGACTGGAGGTTTTGCATGCGAGGCGACGCAGCCTCGGCCGCTGATGTCAATGGAGGAAATACTACCCTAAGAAAATGCAAGTCAATGAATTTATCAGCTGCTTCTGCCCCTCAGTTCCTCCCTCCATTTCCTGCTCACTCCCGCTCCGCTGACCTCCGAATCCCCTTATTTCCTATCTTGCTGACTTCTCTTTCAGCATCCTCATCATCGTTATCTTTAAGCGTTCTGTTGCTGGCTCTCCTTCCTTAATTTCTGTATGTCATTTCTAAGAGACCATTTCTCAGTGAGAGCCTAATAACCATTATGCAAAGTGGGAGGCAGCAAAGGGCGAATGACTATAAGATACTACTAACAAAAAAAAAAAAAAGTCATTAAAAACATACATGTTGGACTCATTCCTGCAAATCCCCAAAGGTGAGAATATCTTTACAACAACTTAGAATGAACTCTGTGGGAACAGCATTTTAGCAAGGACTGAAGAAGTAAGCTGTGTTTAAAAATGCAGATGGCTGAATTAATTTCTTCAATTCTTTTAGTAGCTAAAACAGCCACTGAAAAAGTTCAGATTTTTGGCAGCTTTTATAAAGGCAGATCTTATTGCATGGATATTTTGAATGAGCAAAAATGAAAGTGGCTAAAATACTTCATATTTTAAAAATATATTTTATCTTTATATTTTAAAATTTGTCCTTTTTGAAGGATACCATTTTAAAGGCAGAAATAACTTAGAAATGAAATATCCAGTGAAATCTCCAGCCAATCTAAAACAAAGCTTAAGCTGGTCACTGCTCAGCCACAAAACAAAATATGTCCAATATATGTCTGGCACTAACTAGAAACGCTCTCTGTGTTGCTGAAACACAAAAGAATTCTGCAGATTCGAAAAGGACACAGTTTGAAATCGTTTCCTCTACTGCCATAGCAACTGGTACCTAAAACTAATACAAATGGAAGAGATCAGCTGAACTGTCCAGTCCTTTTCTTTTGAACAGTGGCTGTCGGAGTTTCCCCCATTGCAATGACTTGACTGGGGTGGGATGCTTCCCGTCTTTATGCTTCTTTTATAAAGCAGCAGCACAGAGAGACATTGCTCCGAATGGAGCAAACGTGCTTACAAAGCCCCAAAATGTCCAGCAGGAGTGTGAAATGAGGGTTGCTTTGCAGTATTGTGGTACTGACATTGCAAGATAGAAATACTGCTTTATTTACCTAGATTCATTTTGAGACCATTTAATGGGGAGGTTCATCCCAAGCTCTAGATAGCTCTTTATGAACTCCCCAAAACAAAAACGCATCAGGTACAACCCACTTCCATCCATCATCGGTGCCCATGTAGGGAAACCGGTCTGTCCCCAAACCTGGGTTACAAGCTCCCCATCCTCCCGAATCCTCCTTTTTCCCCCTCCCCGACAAAGCCGAGGGAAAAGCTTTGCAGCGTGCCCCGGTTACAAATGTGGGTTCCAGGGCAAAACACAACCCCGACGTGATGGACTGACAGGGAGAGCTTCCCATCAGCAGCCCCTCTGCTGCGGCATCCAGACAAATGTTGTGGCTGGGAAGTATGAGAAGAAAAGCTGTCTCCTAGGCATATGAAAAGGTGACCTAAACTTTTCTTGACCTTTCCTAAAAATGGAAAGATAAAACCGTTTGCGGCTGAAACTGTGGCTAGAGCAATGTGGTTGGTATGTGTTTTTTTCAGTCTCATAGTATCTGTAAGTATTCAGTCAAACTGATGCACCATTTTTTACCTTTTCTCCCACGTGTTTGGTTTGGTTAAATGGCATAAACTTACTCTGAATTTTAGCTGACATCGCCATGGGAATACAAGACACGCCATCCTGGCACCGACTAGCAACGCTGCTCGTCTGGGATCCAGTCTGAAGGGGGAAAACAACAAAAAAACTGAGGGAGAAAAGTGCAAGAACATTTTCTGTTTCACCAAGACCTATTTTCTCTGAAAGACTAGCATTTTAAGCCTCTCTACAAATTTCCCCACTATTAAATTCTTCTAGTCCCATTTCTGTCCTTTTAACATCTGAGCGCTAACAGCGTGGTGCAGCTGTGTCCACAAATTCGTTCCCCCTCATGTGAAAAAGCGCAACCTCTTCTCGGCTTTAAACTTCTTGCTGCCTCCTCATGAAGTGTCCTAATTACCTTGCCTGGTGCAGTCAGTATTTCATACGCAGCAGCCACATTCCCTGTCGTCTCCTTTCCGAGTTAAATATAGAACAAGCCATTTTGCAGCGCTAAGGGCAGCACAGCTGCACGAACGGCAACTCCTCGGCCGCCCGCAGTGCCCAAGGCTGTGCTACTGCAGCATCTCTTCAAGAAGAGATGTCTTTTTAAAGTTTCCTTGAGATCCATTTTCTCAACAGGATCCAGTCCTTCGCGTGCATACGGCAGCCAGAAAACAGCTAAGCGGGCCAGCAGAAAGCAGGAATTCAAGTCTCTGCCCAGGAGAGAGGAAAAGGCAACCTTCTGCGGCACGGGCTACCTCAAGCCAAGCCTCCAAAACAGCCATTTCCAGGCTCTGAGCAGGGTTGGCATTCTGGGTCGGCACAGAATACTCCAGCGAGAAGCATCCACTCGCATTGAGAAAAGCAACTGTTCTCCTATTTTCCAACATAAAAAGTTTTCCTGAGAATCCACTGCTCATCTCTCTACATTGTACCAGTGTAATTTTAACCCGTTTGAATGCTGGACCACGCCACGTGGGGTCGGAGGTGCAGGGATCACTAGTTATCTGTGGCTGAAAATCAGGAGTGTGTGAATTGCATAAGGAATTTTTACAAGTTGTTTACCTCGGGTTTAATTAGAACTCCAAACCTGTAACTCTGTGATCGACGGCATTGGTAACTTGACTTAAATCTGTGCCATGAAGATATATGATCTAATTTTTTTTTAACCGAATCATATAAACTTTAAAGAGAGTTCTACCTGACTTTCACTTCCATTTTGGAAAACATTAACAGAAGAAGTTGGTTTGTTCTTGTCCCTTGGCTGACTCTGTCAATTGTTCTTCTTTTAAAAAGTAAGATAATTTCCAAAAAATAAGGTATTTCTCAAGCCAGTGACAACAGCAAGGAAGTGAAACAAGTTCAGCTAGCTGGCACTCGCTGCCAGCTGTTTGCTATGCATGCCGACTGGTCACATTAACATTGAGTATCAACTATCAAAAGGTTTAAACCACTTGTGGGCAAATCCAGGATTTTGAACTCCAGTTTAAATGTCCTCCCAAAAGCCCAACTGTGTACATTTGAACAGCCATAAAACCATCCTTGAGGGGAGAGATGGTAGGAAGAAGTATATATATATTCACTTTTGCTTGCTTGTTTATTTTAATCTGTGATCTGTTCCTGTGCGTGTGGTATGAGTCTAGCAGTAGTTTAAATCAGGTTTCTGTAGAAGGGAGGAGAATCTCAATAAAAATGTTTGTACATTCTTTGTTTATCTCCGAAAAATGCTTTTTTAGATGGATTCAGAAAGAACCATCTTCACAAATCCACCAGCTCCTACTTCTGGGAAACCACTATTGCCTAAGTGTCAGTCATGTGAACTACTACCAGCATTAAGCAAGTCTCCAGAATTTTTCACAGTTTGGTCCACAACTTTATGCCCAGCCTCACTCCTGGGCTGAGATCTCCTGGATGCTACTCTCAGTCACAAAGCCCATGTAGAAATTGTGTCTCTCCTCACTATGGGAAGAGCCTGAGGAACCACTACGCTAAGAATGCACTTAATATAACTCTTGGTTCTTGTGGCTGTAATTTAGGGGCTGGAAACAACGAAGAGGAGCCGTTAGCATGTGACCAGCCAGGTCCCCAGAGGCTGTTGTCCCATGCTCTGGGAACCACAGCCTGGCAACCCTGTAGCCCCCACTAAACCCCAAATTCACAGCTTTCCCAGCAAGCCTCATTCTAGAGCACAGCAAGGAGCTATAAGCAATTTTATTTTTTTTTTTTTTTATGTATATAGTTACTTCTATTTGTATATTTATTTATCATTTATGTTTCTTTAATCACGCAATACTATGGAACCGATGCTGTTTAGTTGGCAGTGCTGGCTGTGGCTGTTGATGGTTCTTAGGTGCTGAGGTCAAGGCAGTCAGTCCCTAGAGTTCTCCAGTGAGGACCTGTCTTCTTTTTCCCTATCTTTCCTCACTTATCATCAACGCCCTATTTTATTTCACTCTTAACTACGGAGCTGAGCGCATGCCTACCTGCAGTGTAGTCACAGCAGTACAGGTTAGCCAGGAGTGCCCTCGCTTGTCCTAAGACCACCCCAAGTACCTCAGAGGGGCTCAGGCTGTCATCTGGGGCTGGGGCAAGGCAGATGCATCAGCCAGAGACATCTTCCCAGCTAGGTCTCAGGTGTGCAGCAGTGCCCACGGGATGAGCCTCCTGCCTGAGCTTCTCTGCCCTGAAAATGGCATGGGACCGCAGCTCCTGCGATGCTGGTGCTCCTCGAGCTGGCAACATGAGCCTATGAAGTGTGGGCTTTAAGTGTTTCCCATGGCCAAGATGTCTCAAAAGCTATCTGCAGGGAGCAAGGCAAAGGAAGCTTTAAACTGTCATCCAGTCTCCTTGAATGTGGGAGTTTCTGTTCATTAGCTGAAGACCTCAAGCAAAAGCTTGGGGTCTCTCTAGCAAGAACTGCCAGAGTCCTGGTTCCCAGGCATGCATGCTGCCCAGCAGGAAGGACCACTGGTACATCAGTTGAAAGTAGATCCGAAGTCCCAAACCTGAAGGCTGCAGATGTACAGGAGGATATTCTGGGGGAGCAATACTACGTGCTTACTCTTTTTTAACACTCTTCCCAAGCATACATTTTCAGCTGATATCAGAGACAGACAAGAGGGCCAGCTGGACCTCTGGTTGAACACATGCCCCAGGAGGGCATGCCAGCTGTGGGAAGGTGTGCTGGGCACGCCGGCGTTCCTTCTCCCTGGCTTTCCCAACAGATCACCCCGCAGCTCCCCACGCTGCCTGCATGCTCCGGTTTCGTTTGAAGGGACCCCAGCTCCGGAGAGGCATGGTGTGCAGCTCCATCCCCTTCCAGCACGGAGCCAGGACACAGAGGGGGACTCTCCGGGAACGGGTCCGTGAGGCACGTCATGAAGAAGCCATAGCACAGACACAGCCTGCGGGAGCTGCACAACTGATGTCAGTAAGAGAAAGATCAGACCCTGGTGCCTAAAATTACTTGCTTTAAGTTAATGTTAAACATATTGCCAAAGCATCTTACACAATTTCAATTATGCACTGAAAGAATCTGCATTGTGGAGTTCAAGTTTAATTATATTGTCATTTACTCCGAGGAATGCTTGCGGTTTAATCGCTGTTTACATTTATTATCTTTTGGTTTACATTTTTTCCCAGATTAATAGATCATAAGATACCACCGCATCAAGATTTTGCATTAAGGCAAGACACTATTTTAACATTATGTGGTAATTCTTTAAAAACCAAACAATTGTCAACCTCGTCTCGCTGAAATAACTCTTTGTTCCAAATTCATGTCCCTGGAAGCGCTGGAATGTCCTCATGGCGAGGTGGCCTGCCAAATCGCTGAGCAAGGGCTGGGGTCAGCTCCCCTGCTGGTGTAACACTAACGAGCCCGTGGAGCCATGCCAACGGGGATTTTGGCCCTCCGTATAACCCCCCCAGGATGTTCATTGTTCGATTATATGGAACATGCACAGGCTGTGGACATGCAATGTCCTTCGAATAATCCACCCTGGCAAAGCGACTTTGGAAGACTGGTTAATACACAGAAATAAAGAACCTGAACTTGACGTTAACCCCATGAACGTGGTCCCAAGTGGCTGCAGAACCCTTCGGTGTAACCGGTAATTTCCATCACAAACCAGCCATGTAATTACAGACTAACCACAGAACTAATGCTCATCTCACAGCAGCTCAGTTGTGCTCTGGATCTGATCGTGCCTTCCCAGACTATCCAAAGGTCAGCCCTGACCTATAAATGCCGGCCCGGGTACAGAAGGCACTTGCACACGCTGGCATTCATAGGTGGGTGCATAGACAAGGGGTGGCCAGCAGGAACTGGACGACCAGGTAGGAGAGTCCTGCATTGTCAGAGCAAGATTTGGTTTATAGAAATTTATCGATAACATCAGCGTCAATAACGTCATTATAGCAACTGTAGAAAAAGAACTGAACTGAAGGTATCACATTAAAAAAAATGCGTAGTCACAACACTTCTCAACTTCCAGATGGTGAATAAATATTATAAAAGAGAGGAAGAAAATGAAGCCATTTCTTTCACTCTTTCCTACCTAGCTTTGTTTGGGAAAGACATTTGTCCACATTTCATTTCAGATTGCCATGTAGGTAGAACAAAATCTCCTCAAGATGCATTCAGACTATGCAAACTCCAGATTTCTCTTCAAGCAAAAGTGTGTCATTCAGTGCAGACTCAAGCAGAGAAGAAAAATGCTGTGCAGTCTGGGAAGATATATTATCATAAAATAATACATATACTATACAAGGACTGCGATATACTATATAATACACTAAAGATAAATATGTATATGTATTCGTTAACATACATGAACACAAAAGCACACGTATGTTCTTACCCCTTCTCATACCAACAAAAACATACATGAAGTTTTCTCGAGCTTTAATATACACTGCGCATTTGTGAGGACTGCAGAATCTGGTCGTATTAGAAGTAGTCATAATGTCATTTTGACCACATTCCTCAGGTAAGTTATGTACTAGAACAATGTGCAGAGGGCTGTCATCCATACTAATACCTTCCTAAAATACACATGGCTTGATCAAATCTCTATACTTAATTCATATTTCCTTTTTTTAATTAAATGACAGATGTGCCCCATATAAACCATGAAAGTGTGTGGAGACTGTTAAACTACTCATTATAAATGCAGACATTTCTGCAGTCAGTGAATCACTTGCAAATAAATTCTGATTTCATTCTAATGCATTCTGCGTACTCAAGGATCCACCAAATATTTTCTGTGACAAACTTTCAGCTGATGGGTGCTACTCAACATTCGCTGAGCACAGCTAGGAACCCACTGTGTAGTCCTCGCCTTGATTGAATGAGAAGGAAGACTTTGTCAACAAGAAAATAAGGAAGAATGATTAATTCACTTCCCAACTGAATTTTAAGGCATTCAGAATAATTCATACTAAAATTCATGAGACTTTGGGGATTTATTCATACCAGGAAATTAATTTCAACTCATTTGTAAAGAGACCGACTTAGTGAATCATAAAGCAGTGACCAGCTCAATCCTTTCACGTTTTTTTTTTCATTCACCATTTGTTCCTGGATTTTTCTGCTTGCTTGTTTGTTTTCTGTATTTGACCAGATCTAAAATATAGAATCATGTGTATTTGTATATATATATGTATACAAATACAGGAAACACCATGGTAGCCACCATGACCAGGAAGAACGATGGCATGAGGCGGGAAACACCGTGGTGGCCACCTCCTTGGAAATCTGGTAAGGGAGGGGATGCTTTTGTGACCGAGTCTGCAGTCTTCTCGGGTACTCTGCCCCCCAGCTTTCCTAAATGAAAAGCTGAACTTAGAGGAGGACGAATCAGACCAAACTCTAGCCACCCAAAATGTAGGCACCAGTTAGGCTGGTCAGCTTGATGGTCCTTTGCACCCAGTGCAGAGATGGACTTTCCACAGTGCGAGTCACCCCGGTAGTGCCAGAAGGGGATAAATCACCATCTGGAGACATTTATCCTCAACTATGGGGAGATGGGACTGCGGGGACAACTTAGGCAAACAGCTTAGTGAGAAACTTAAGTTTTATGTAGTTCAACATAAGTCAGATGAACCTCACCCTTTTGTCTGAACTTGGGAAAATAACAAGTAAAATAAGGAAGTCATAAGAGATTCAGTCTTTTTTTATTACACTCTACCAAGCTTTGTATAAATGCTGGCTAAGGCATTTCTATATCTAGAATAATAACACGAACTGACATTGCTGGCTGCAATTTTTCCCCCCTTTCATTCTGAGGAGGCTGAACACGGAAAACAAGTCACTGGGAGGGAGGGAAGCGTGAAAAATGTGTCTCTCTCTGCAACTGGAACATTTCGCTTATTAATTCTCAAAGGACTTAAGGCAGAATCTCGTGGAAGTTTAAAATCTGACAAAGCTTAAGAAAAAAAAGGCAAGTCCTAAAACTTCTAAGGTAATAAATCATAGATTTCAGATTGCCCATTTCTTAGAATGTCAGTTAAGATGAAAGAGCCTGAGAAGGAATAAGATACCTTATCTTCTTTAATTATTATTCTTCCAAGTCATCATTCCTGTTTTTCTTTTACCTGCAGAAGATCCATTTCTCTCTGTGTAACTTACAATTAATTTGCAGGGGGTCAAACTTTTCCATGGCTTTTTGCAAAGAATGTAGAATAATCTCTGCGATGGACTGTCATGAAATAATATCCTAATGCACCATACTGAAAAATTATCTCGACTTCATCTCCTATTAGACAGGAGAAAGATGCATCGGATCACACATCTATTACTCAAATCAGTCAGACACAGTATCGTTCTATTACGTGTGCCCCTGAAATTGTAGAAAAAGACCATTGAAGCTGCAAAGTACAGCACACAGATGCTAGCAAGTCCCAAAATTAAGGATGTATTAAGTGCAATGTCACTGGGGCTTCATTACACGTCGGTACCAAAGAGCAATTTAATGTTCCCATGCTGTGCGCAGAACTACCTAGATGCGGCCAACAGAAATGCCAGGCATAGCGATGTTTCCTCTGCAGCGTATGCAATTAAGTCAAGACTGCGCATAGATATTTTTGTCCAGTTGGGATCTAAAATTCGGAGTTTACTCTAGACAGTAGGTACCCACCTGTGCACGGCAGGGGAGGAGGTTTTGCCACCACGACTTAGGATGGGAAAACAACTGAAACAGTTGTTGTGAAACAGTCGACCAGGGGGAAATATGAGGTTAATTAACTCTGAAACAGCATTCGAACTGAATGCTGACCAGGAGACACTGCTGACCACTGAGAGGCTCAGCTGGGGGTGGAGGGGCAAAGCCGTGCCCTCGCCTTCGGAAAGCGCCTCACCGCGGCGTAATTCCTGGTGTCTTCGGGTCTGACGGCCCTTGACGGCTTTTCCTTCCGCGGTCTCCCCCTCCGACGCCGCGAACAAAGCCCGTCCCCTGCGGTGACGGGGATATTTGTGCCCCCACAGGGAGCTGGGGGTCCAGAGCGAGGGGCCAGCCGGCCGCGGTGGGGGACAGCCTTTCCGAAGGGGTCCCCAGCAGCCAGGTGCCTCGGCTCCGCTCCAGCCTGCCAGAGGTGCCGAAAATAGCTAGGCTCGCTCTGGCCTCAGGAGCTTAACGTGCCTTTTATTGCTGGAGCAATAGCATAAAACATCTGAAGACCAGTCCCAGGATGTAATCTAACACGTTGTTTTGTTTGCATCTTTTTAAAATAAAATTACTAGGGTACAAAAGGCATTCTGTGAGTTGCGCTGGCCTTCGTGTGTACTGGAACGGGATGTCTGAAAACATTCAGAATAAGACTCTGCTGCGGCAGATACCGTGTTCACACAGTAAATACAGTGTTATCCTATGATCTGAGCGAGGGCATTTCCAGAGCAGGTAGTCCTTAGCTTTCTCTTTTTTAATTAGCTCCCTAACTCTGTGCTATGGCGCGGACGTTACAGACAGAGCAGGGGTTGTTCCTTCAGCCTGCTTTAGGCGTCCCGGCGGGGGCTTAGAAGACCCCCTCCTCAGCACCCACCTCCACAGGTCACCGGTACCCAACGCGGTCCCCCTCATCACCCCTCCGGGGAGCACAAATCTACGCCAGGGAAAGCTGGATTTTTCAAAGGACTTCAGCGCCTACGATTTAAATCCACCCGGCATCTACCAGCTCCCACGAAAGCTGAGAGCATTTAAAGTTTCATCACTTCATTTAGCTGCCTACGTGGGAACTGGTGGGCGCTGAACTTTTTGGAAATGCCTGCCCTGAGAAACCGGCCTCCAAGCGTTTTACATCACAGCTGACGGTGTCGGTGTCAACTTCTACATGTTGAGTAAGTAAGGTCCTGACATAATACGCTATAATGACTCCCTGTGCAGCTCTTTAAGGCTTTTATGTAAAGACACACTTAGACGTCTTAATAGCTCAGAGTTGTTACTTTTAGTACTCATAGCTGTCTTACACATACGGGTTTACGTATCGATTCACGTCGGTGTAACTGCTAGGTGAACGTATTCGCTTAAGCCCTGGAATTTTTCATGGAAAAAAAAGACCAAATCTTTCCCCCCTCCCCATAAAACAAATTATGTCCATTTTTGGGGGTGCTTTCTCTGGTATTCAAAAAGGCCATTGCTACGAGAGTTAACCAATTATCTGCCAAAAAAACAGTTGTAAAGATAGGCCGGCTTGTGTACCCACTAAACTAAGTGTTTTTCAGTCTAGTAAATTAAAAACAAGTCTGCATTTGTGTCTCAGGTTTTTAAATTCATCAGTCTTGGTTTTCAACTTTGGAGAGGTTTCTCCATCTAACCGTTGAATTCCTGAAAAAAAGGAGTTTATGTCTGGAGCTCTACTGTAACAAGAGAAGCAAGCCTTTAGATTGCATGTATACTTTAGATTACACATGTATTTTACAAACACGTTCCATGTGGCTACGTTTAACCATCTAAAGTATATCGCAGTGAAAGAACATTTAAAAGTAATCATGTAAAGGACAAGGGAGATCTCTGGATTAATCACTACAGCTTTTGGGTGGTCCAGGATATGCTTGTAAAATTTTATGCTGAGCAAATTTAATATTATGTAGAAAAATGATCTTTGCGATATATTTCACCTCCTGCCTTTCTCCCTAGCAGAGCCAACAGGGGCTCAGGCACTAACAGGGGCTCGGGCCCTGGGAGTGGAAATGCTGCGCAGACCCCTCACGGCTGTAGGACTGACTGTGCAGGGACATATTGGCTGGTAGACGATGGACTTTTTGCCATTGGTACTTGCCAGACTGACGAACCAGACCAGCTCCTCTTCTTTCAAGTGTATTCCTGATGCTGCCGAGACTTTGAGAAGGCCTGTATAATAATGTGTTTGGCTTTATTTTTTGGCAAAGCAGACGCTCTGAACTCAGCTCAGGATGAATGCTTTTTTCCCCTTAGCCTCTAGCAGTATGTAAATAGGTGAAATCATCTCTTACATTAAAAAAAAAAAATAATTAAAAAGTTAGAATACTATCTGGCTAAATCCACTTTTTCAGATCTGGCATTTATTGCTTTCTCTGTTTATAAAAACTAGGTCACAGTCTGTGTTCATTTTAAAGAAAAAATTTAAATACACCTTTCAAGCACAAATTAATGCTTCCCAGTTACACCTTTCTGTTGTGTTCAAAAAAAGTTATTTTAAATAACAAATTTAGCACGGAAGTAATGAAAAAAATTCTATTAAAAGAGAAAAGGCTATCATAATTTACCAACTAAAGCTTTGAAGTTATCGGTTCCGGTAAGGTTAAAACCGGAGCGATAAGCCTAGCAGCATCACACAAAGGATAGATTTATTGGTTATGATTGTAATTATTACATCATTCGCAAACAATACTGTATTTTTGTGACAAACTCGGAGCTATTAAAGCAATAACAGCTAAAAACCTGTCCAGCAAACAAAGAGCGAATGGGTGGGAAAAAATAATGCTTTTCAACAGAAGGATATGTTCATTGTCCTTGCTGTAGGTGTCTGCCTGAAAACGATTCAAGCAAGAGAATAATCCAAAAGCAAAACTTGTCTACCACTGATACTCAATCTTCCAGGATCTTCTTCAGCTGCAATGGCAAGAGAGGAAAAGACCAGAAGAAGACGAGGTCTTTGGTCCTCTCCGGTGAGCAGGCAGGGGTGCTTCCCAGATGTTGGCAGCTGGACGTACAGTTCAGCCCTCCCCTCAAGCCAGCGCAACAGCACCAGGCAGCAGAAAACACGATTTCCTCCAGATTATTGTTATTTTTCCAGTACTAGAGCAGAGAAACACCCTTGGTAGAGAGCAACAAAGAGAAGAACTTTGTTTCCCTTACAAAGCTTGATGCAGTTTTGGTTTCCCCCAGGGCCCAAGGAAGGGAGGCTGGTGCTGATAGCTACCAGCAGAAGCACAAAGTGCTCTTGTCGCCTTCAGGAAAATACGAGTTTATTCCCCGTTCAGCTGAGCCCCCTCGGCTGGATGCAAACAATTTGGTGAGCGGCAGCGACAGAACAAAGCGTACGCACGCCTCTCTGTTTACTGTGCTCCGCGGCGAGATACGCACCAGCTCTTAAGTTCACATTTGAAGTAAAGGAGTGACCGAAACAAGTGATCAGCTGCGGCGTGCCTGCTGGTGGCCCTGCCGGAGTTAGCCTTCACCCAGGTGTGGATCCAAAGCAAAACAGTCCCGCCAGGGCCAAGGCTGCGGGGAGGCTGGAGGGGAAATTGGGCAAGGGACCAAGAGGGAAATTTGCACCGCTGCTGCCCACATTACCTTGGCTGCATGGATAAAAAGCTTGCCTTTACAAGTACTCTGTGATGTATTAAAGCTTTTCTCTTTCTCTCTCTAGCTTCTATCTCTTTTTTTTTTAATCACACGCGCAAAATCCTTAATGTTAAAATGCTCTTCGTTGCTCTGGCTAAGGAAGGTAACGAAAGACAGATGCTGAAAAAACCTGTCGCTAATGTTAGCACAGAGGTAAACAGTCAGGTTTTCACACTGGTAGCTCATTTTGAGAAAGCTATCTAGCATTATCGTTTTTCAGCTCACATTCAACACGTAGCAGGACTAACGACTCCTTCTCTAATCCACTGGGTGCAGAGGATACCTCTGCAGGTAAATCTGCAGACAGCCATGGATTAATATAAGTACAAACAAACCTGGTGTTCCTGGCCCCTATTGTTTAGAACTGGCAGCAGAAATAAAGCAATAAAACTGTTAATAAATATTTTTAAATACCTACTCAGTCATAGCTGAACCAGACGTAAACCCAATCTTTTTTGGAAAGAGGGAAGAAATAGACACTTCATTTCTGCACCCCAGCTACACATGAGCACAGCCCTTGTTTGTAAACCTGGCAGGCTCAGGCTTACGGACCTTAAAGTTACAACAGCATTATGTGCAGAAAGCTGTTTCCATTCATCCTTAGGAATACCTAATTGCGTATCTTTTTTTTGGCTTGGTCCACAGCATGTACAAAGAGTGCTAACACAAAAATGTGAAATGCCTGGGACATTCCTGGAGAGGTGAGAACCGAGAAATCTTTTTCCCTCTGCCTGGAAGACTTTTTTAGGAAGGTAAATTCACTGCGAACTGCCAGAATTTAGGACCTAATCCAGCCGTAACTGCAGATTAAAGCATTTTCATCAAGTATGGGGTGAACTGGATGAGGCTCCACTTAAGATGCGCTACATATATTTACTTGTAGCTTTGCCTCTCCTGAGCAATGGAGCCATCCCTAATAATCACTCCCCGCAGGACCCAAGCCCTACCGATCAAGGGACTGTACACACAATAAAAAGACTGTCTAAAGGAGTTTAGTCTATCTAATGTACAGACAATCGGAGAATCAGCTGAATGCCAGCTGTATTTACTTAGCTGTTTTTTCTATCCCAAATGTGCACAATGTGTGTAATTTCTTTAAAATCAGTTGCATATTAGTTGAAAATCGACTTAATAAATAAAATCGGTAAAATATATTTAAAATACATTCATTCACTGATTTCTTACACTGGTTATTTAAAATAATAGCATATGATTAAAAATTGTTTTGGCTAAACCAAAATATCAGTTGTCCCAACCATTAAAACGTCCTGGCTGTACTCCTAGGTGATGACAGTACTATATTTAGTCACTGAGTACCACCAGCTGTCTTGCTAACAGAAGTCTGGCATTTTCCTTAATTGAGAGATGCAGTATGTGTGAAATGATACCACTCACACTCACTCATGATAATACTAGCATGACCTAGTTGAAAGCTTTTGATTTTTTTTGCTTCTTTGTTCAGAAGAATAACAGTTGGTTCAGTACAATGTTAAAAACTGAAACCTATCCAAGGGGTTTATAAGGAATTCTCTGGAGATTACGATCTAGAAACCTCATTTTTCTGAGTCCCCTGGCGGGGAAGGGCAGGTGAGGGGGAAGAAATGGAAAATGTAGCCTTCAACATTTGACAATTACCTTCCCAGTCATCCATCCTTATCTTGCAAGTTGGGTGATGTTTTCTTAATTATTTTTTTTGCCTAACTGAACACTGGGCCAGCTCAGGGTGTTACGTTCTGGTGGACATTACTGCTTTCTCTCAGCCTTCTACTTTAAAAGCAATCGTACAACTAGAGGTGGATGATGACTTTTGTTGCTGAAGAGTTAGTCTGCTCCAAAACTGCAGATGGGTCAGGGCAATCCCAAGCAAAAATACAGGCTGAGCAGAGAATGGATTGGGAGCAGCCCTGAGGAGAAGGCCTTGGGGCTGTCGGTAGACAAGAAGCTCAACCTGACCCGGCAATGTGCACGTGCAGCTGAGAAAGCCGACTGTATCCTGGGCTGCAGGAAAAGAAGTGTGGCCAGCAGGTCAAGGTACGTGGTTCTCCCCCTCTGCTCCGCTCTGGTGAGACCCCACCTGCAGTACCGCATCCAGCTCTGGGGCCCCCAGCATAAGAAGGACACGGACCTGTTGGAGCGAGCCCATAGAAGGGCCATGAAGATGGTCAGAGGGCTGGAGCACCTCTCCTATGAAGACAGGCTGAGAGAGTTGGGGTTGTTCAGCCTGGAGAAGAGAAGGTTCTGGGGAGACCTTACAGCAGCCTGCCAGTACCTAAAGGGGGCCTGCAGGAAAGACAGGGAGGGATTTTTTTACCAGGGATTGTAGTGATAAGACAAGGGTTAATGGCTTTAAACTGAAAGAAGGTAGCTTTAGATTAGATGTAAGGAAGAAATTTGTCACTGTGAGGGTGGTGAGGCACTGGAAGAGGTTGCCCAGAGAGGTTGTGGCTGCCCCATCCCTGGAAACATTCAAGGTCAGGTTGGATGGGGCTTTGAGCAACCTGGTCTAGTGGAAGGTGTCCCTGCCCGTGGCAGGAGGGGTTGGAACTAGATCATCTTTAGGGTCCCTTCCAACCCAAACCATTCTATGATTTGCAAATTCTGGTTTGAATTCCTAGAGTATAAACTTCATAGAGGAGCCAATGGCCCCTTTCCCCACTCTCACACCAAGGCTGTATTGTCGGGTGGGTAGGACAAACATCAGGTCAGAAATATAACTAAGTGCACAGCTTCCCACGAGGGCTCCTTGGTGCTGGGGTCTGGGCGATAGGTAATGATGTGGCTCATTTATTCTCTCTTGTTGACATCCTTCCACTCATGTTCATAAATAAACATTCACTGAAGCAGCCACTAAAAATCTGAAGTTCCCCTTGTCAGATGACCTAATCACCATCTTAGAGATATGTATATTATCTTTTATCTAATAACTATTTAAGTTTTTGTTGTTAAGTAGTCCAGCCATAACAGAAGTGTCATGAGACCCTTGCCTCAGCTCACACTGCAGCTTAACACTTGTGATATTTTCTGAGTGGGGCGGCCTGGGGTTAAAATTCCTGCTGTGGACCAGACAAAGATGCAGTCGGACCCAAGGTTTCCCACATATGAGTGAATGTCCAGCACTGGGATCTAGGGCACAGGAGGGAGAAAGAGCTTTAATACCAGCTTCTCATCATTACCTCATTCCTCTTGTGAATCTGGCCCTTGGGGTTTTTTTACGATGTCCCAAAATGAAACCAAATTATTCAAGGTGAATTAAATGTTGCAAGCAGCCCAGAACTGCTTTTTCTTGATTCATTGAAAATGTTGAAAAGCCTTGGATGGGGGAGCAGTCAACCACAACACAGTCAAAAAAAGTGGAAGAATGGTTGTTGAGCACGAAAGGTTCTCATTCACTGTGCGAGCTCCTGAAGGGCCAGCTGGAGCTGACATGGGCAGCCAACCATCCTTACTGAGAGCACGACGGCCTGTGAATGGACAAAATAAATATTTAACAGTATTTACAGGCACTGTGGGCAGGTGAGGAGGCTGAACCTGAGCCCGCAATTCAGAGATGTGAATTCAGTTCCCAGCTGGGCCACAGGATTTCTGCGCAACCTGAGGTGATCCCTGGATGCGCAGATGCAAATCCTTGTAGCTCTGTGAGAGGTTTCTCTGCTTCTGTGGACCAGTTATACCAGCTGGAGATCTGGGCCCTGATACCTCATGCCCCTCGGTATAACAGGGTGGGTAATGCTTTCCTAGATCTTGAGGAGCTTGGACTAATGATAAAGTCACTGATGTCTCATGGGTGCCTATTGTGATGGGCTCATAAAGACCTAAAAACCCGGAACAAGTAAAACAAATAACTTGGGAACACTTTAACCTGCAATTTATTGTATACTACATAGCAATTTGCCGTATACTATATCACACTGCCATCACGGGCTTTTAAAATCTTTAAACACAGGATGTTTTCTTGTTCTCACACACTTGACGTTTCCTCCAAATGGGGAACTCCTGGTGCGTACAGCAGATCGGCCGTTCATGTATTCATTGTTCTGTGAAGTCACATTTTTCAGGAGTGAAGCTGTGACTTTTTGCTTCAAAGGTGATTAAGAAGACAGCTGAACCCATACTACTTAGCGAAATAATGTAGCTGGTCAGAATTTCTTGCCATGTATTAACTGTGAAATGTGCTTGAAAATTGAGATTTTTAATTAAAATTGTGTTCTTACCTGACATCACTGGAGGGTCACTGAGCAGCACAAGAATGCAGATGAATTCTGGCCTGCTTCAGCAGTGGTTAACAAGCCAAAGGAGATTATACCGTCTCACAGAAAGCCCAAAGAGCTGAATAGGAAACGTACCATGTTTCCCAGCCTGCCAGTAAGTAAAGATCATCCGATCTGTTTTTCTGCTTTTCTGTTCCACACTTGTATCTGCCATGGGGAAAAATCTGGAAGGGATGAGCAGGCTCTCAAGTCACTGTTTAAGTACCTTGCTTTTCATAAAAGCACAAAGCAGAAGTGTTTTGTTTTCCATTGCATTTCACAGCTTCTTCACGTTAAATGCCTTCAGATTCCTGCAGAGAGCTAAATCTGGTGTGCAGGCTGCAGCAGGTAAACAAGGTATATCTTAATGAACTGCCAAGTAATAACATGAGGGAACTTTTTAACACAGCTTTACTTTCATTACTCATGCTAAACTCCGTGACTGCTCCTATAGCCTCTAAGCCCTGAAAAAAACGGCGTTTGTCCCTGTGATTCCTGATGTAACACAGCTGAGAGGTATGAAGGCACAAACCTGACCCTAATTTAGTGCAGCTGAGTCACACGCCTTTACAAAAAGACTGGGTTAATTAATTTTTAATCTTTTTTTTTTTTTTTTTTTTAAGGGAAAAGAGAAAATGCTGGAGATCTACATTTAATTAGAGAAGATGTTTGGTTTCAAGAATATGCCCAGCAGGGTGGCATTTAGTAACAGCACTGTCTCTTCTGGCAGTAGCTTGTCATACTAGGGAAGCCCAGTTCTACCTGCTGTTCAAACACTATCTGAGAAATAGGTCCTTCCCAGAATATTTTAGGATCTTAAAATAAAATGTGACAAGTTGGTGCAAGCAAACAAAGAGGGCTTGAAAGGGAGAAGCAGCGAAAAGGAAGGTCATATGGCGGGACAGCTTGGCTTAGTGCGACTTGGGCCCGTCCTCTTTTAGGAAGAGAAGCAAGAGATCCTAATAATACCGGTGGGCACCTTCCACAAGCCAGCAGTTTGGTATGGACATTGTGGTAGTAATGGGTCTTGAAAACCAACCTAAAGGAAAAGACAGAATCCCACAATCATGGCATGGTTGAGGTTGGGAGGCATCTCTGGAGGTCATCTGCTCCAACCCCAACTGCTCAGGCAGGGCCACCCTGGGCTGGTCCCGCAGGACCGTGTCCAGCCGGCTTTGGAGTATCTCCAAGGATGGAGACTCCACAGCCTCCCTGGGCAACCTGGGCCAGTGCTCGGTCACCCTCACAGTGAAAAAGTGTTTCTGTTTGTGCCCACTGCCTCTGGTCCTGTCACTGGACAACCAGGAATAAGTAGGATGTTCTCTAGGAAATGGGTTTCACTCATGGATTGCAAGACTCCAGATTTCTGTGTTCACAAAGCATGAGATGGATGGCCTGATAAAATTCTTACCAGGTTACTCACAAAGCCCAGCATTTAAGAAACAACAGGTCAGTTCCAGACACTGTAACTTGAAGACCTTGTTTGAAAAACAAACATAGAAAAACTGGAGATACTCTACCCAATATCCCTGCAATAAACCAGGGGCTGCCTATTCCATTTGAAATTGCCTTCCTCCTTAGGATTTCTAGCGCGGTCACTTGTAATGCCACACCATCACTTCATATGTTTCAACATAATTGTTATTCTTTCTAAATCAGCCACATATTCCTGCTCCAGAAATCTAAGCTTTCTTTTTCAGTGTATTAAAATCATTAGCATAATTAACAGTAAAGGAAAATGTCAGGTAGCCAATATCAGTTCTCTGATGTTGCAAACACTGTGAAAGCAACAGCTTTGATATGTGACCTGCACTCATTCACCTCAATGCAATATTAACAATGGAATATTAATTACAAGCATAATGCTACTTCTTACATCAACGTTTTAATCCATTTCACAGCTCACTTTTGTGAAAACATCACCAGCTGATGGATGTGGTAGCAGATGTTATGGAAAGATGCAACAGGCAGCTTGCTGTTGTCACTGACGCTGTAGATCTCGAGCATTCTTTGCCAAAGTGTAAATTACTTACCAGAAGGAGAATATTCTCCAGGTTTTGCACTGAAGGAATCAGCTGCCTTCTATTCCCAAAAATCACAACCAGGTTACATATCTGCGTCTCTCAACCTACTTGCTCTCCCAAGACCATTTCCACAGGGCATCCGCAGTACAAAACTGTGTGATACCAGAATGACTAGCTGACCAACAACTAATTTAGCACTACCTGACGGCACCCAGCCCTGAGTTATTTGCTGACTCACGATGATCTATTTCTTAACAGACAATGTAAATGGTTGCTAGCTATGTATCAGCCAAGCAGACCTACACAGCAGAACATCTGTATTATGCTCTCAACACAGGAGCCTGATATCTAATACTATATACTAATGGAGAAAAGTGGGGTTGTGTTTTTTCTTCCCTTATATGAAGACCTAACTTAAACCAATAAGCATCTGGCGGAGTTTGCAAAAAAGCCTTGTGGAGCTGACAGCTATCACAGGTACTCCTTAGGCAACGCAAAGCCCACAAGGGTATGTCTGCAGCATCTAGAGTTGCCCAACAGGCTTTAAAGACCTGAAAACCTTTAAAGACCTGAATCTCAACACTGGAAGGTACATTTCAGAAGGGTGCATTTTGTGAGATGATTGTCATCCAATTCAAAGGGCCACAAACTGCAAAAGATGCAATTTGATGGTGCCAAGCCTTTGGGAGCAGGGAAAGAAGTAATCAGAGGGCTGCACAGTGAAACAGCACCTAACCAGCTTCTAGGTGTCTTCCAGCTTCAAAAGCCCCGCTGTGAAGAGTAGGCAATAGGGCAGGAGCAGGAAGACTGGAAGTGAAAGAAAAAAATCACTGTTTGGCACGGTCCTCCGTCACGTCAGAAATCGGACGGCTGATTTTAATGAACAACGCCAGAAACTGCTGTGCGCCTGCATCTTTTCCAAACACAGTGACCGTGCAAAGAGACGAGCCCCGTTTCTGCGGGGTGTGGACTTCTAGGGACTCCGGTGATTCATATATCTGAATGACCAAGGCTGGCACCTTGGTAGGGAAGCCAAGAAGTTTGTCTAGCTGCTAGAGGCCATGTGTCAATCTGAGGGTGTTAACCCCTCTCCAATGAAAACCTGGTCATGTTGTAGCTTTTACAAGTAGATTTTTCCCCTTTTCCATGCTCTGCCATGAGGGGGGGGAAAGGCCAGTTCCAAGCTAAGCATTTTTCCTGGCTTTGCTCTTTCTTGACCAAGATAAGCACAAACAAGTAAGGAGAGCATGATAAATCATGTGACAGATTATTCTCAGTAACTGAAGCAAAAGCCACAAAAATAAACAAAGAAACAAACAAATAAATCTGAAAATACAGAAGGATCCATCTAGAAAAGCATAAGCCTCATTTGCACTGTTCATTCCTCACTTCCCTACGTAAACTGCAGTGGGATGTCTTCAATATTTTCCGTGCCTATTTATCTTACGATATTTTCATGGATCTAACCTCTTTTTTCCTCTGTGAGACATTTCTAGCACTGTGGTTGGAAAGCCCAGCTGGGGTACAGCTGTGTACTGTCCAGCTTTGATGAGCTATAAACGTTTTCCCTTGTGCTAACGTTGTGACGTTGCCCACCGCTTTGGTTTCTTGAATGCTGGTGGTTAAAAGGCAGATCTGAAATCCCCAAAACTGCTCTTTTTAGTCAAGCGTTGCTCTCCTTTTGTGTCAGCAGTTTCTAATTAAACAGCACCATACTAGAGGACCTAAAGATCATTAAAGGTGCACTCGGAGTGTCCAAGAGTAGAAACACAATGCAGGTGTTGTTCCCTCAGTGCCTTTTCAAAATGGACCGGTCAGTCTCCTCATTGATTAGCAATTGCGCTAAATGTCTTATAAAAGTCTGACCCTAACACCGCTAATACCTTCGGTCAGCCAAATAAATTCTTTCAAACTTTCAGAGTGGAAAAAGCCTTCTATTTTATGATTTTATAACCCTGTCATTAGCAATCTTTGAAAGAGCATTCCACCCCCAGGTTGCGTTCTGTGGTTATGAACTTCATTTGATCACTGCCCCATCAATTTGACATTAACTGCTACAATTTACAACTGCTCTGGCTTTCTACCTATTATTGTCGTACCTCTGCAAGTGCAAAAAACTGCTGCCCAGGGGAAGTCTGAAAGAATGCAATGTCTTGTTAAAACCTGAAAGGGCAACGGGGGTTGGGGGGGGGGGGGAAGAACTTCCTAGAAGAGAAAACCAAAGGTTTGATAATGAATAATGCTTCATTCTCTGCTGTGAACACGGGTGACCTGGCATGTAGTCCACAGCAAAGTAGTGAATAATTCACTGAGAGAGTCATAGACCTCCTGGTAGACCACAGCATTGCTTTGTCTCACAAATATGTTCTCCCACAGAACGGGGCTCGACAGGATGTTTCAGTCTACAAATGTTTAAACAAAAGGCGGGTGTGACGGGGTATGCAAGGGGAGTACCGCGCGTGGAGCAAGCCAGCCTGCATGACTATTTTTCCATTAGCAGTTGATTGATAATTCTATAGGCACTGCACATAAGGGGCATGGAGAGGAGAATGGCTTTGATGGAGCTGAGGCATAGAGCTCATGTCTGGTTTCTAACCCAGACGAGAAACCAATTCCGCCCTCAGACGGGGACATTTAAGCAGCATTAATTGTCTGAGCTGAAGCCATGGGAGCATGGACGTTTTGAGCAGCAGCTGGAATCTAGGCTGATTTCCTGACCTTTGTGCTTATAAAAGGAAAAGCATCCAAAGGAGCTACTGGGGCTGGAATACGGTCCCAGTTTCCATGTAAGTTGCTTTCTTTGCTTTTGTGGGTTTCTCAACCTGAGAGACAAATCTGAGGCCAGGTTGTTGCTGGTTTAGTTTGCAAAAGGAAAGAGGCTCTCAAGTCACGGGACACTATTCAGGCTCTACCTCCTTCCGTCTCTGAGCCCAGGACTGTGAATCTGGGCCTGGGTCCTGAGGGTTGTGCCGGGGACAGGAGGAGAGCAGCGCAAAAACCCCTAAATCCCAGCTCTCATCTGGGTTTCCGTTGCGTTTGGGAATAAAGCTAGCAGGCACATTTTGTTAACTTGGATATCGAGCTGTTTATAGAAGCTTTTTGCCATTTCTCTTTTGCATTTCCATCTTTGTAGCCAGAAATATTTTGACACTAATCTCATAGTATATCTGAAGTTTAAATTGTTTGGTCTGACGGCGCTTCTGAGTAAGTCACTTCTACACCCAGAGCCTCTCATGTTACCTTACTCACACTAAAAAAAGATCTTTTGATTTCACTGCAGTTATTTCCAGCATATAAGACAGTTAACGTCTACCCTGTGCTTTTCTTCTCTTACCCAGATGAGCCGAGCTATTCTCAGGCTCTGTAAACTGCAGAAGAATCAAGCAACTCTTCCTCAGTTCTTCCTCCTGATTATCCTCCCGTGTTTTTCTAACATACCAGGCAGCGCCTTGTCCTCTCACATGGTGAAGGACACGTCTGATCTTCAGCTCATGTGCCAGGAGGAAGACGCCCAGATGCTAAGGCTTTAGCTTGGGGCCATGTCCTTCAGAAGAGAGCAGGGTACCATCCTCTGTGCATGGGAAGGGGAGGCAGGGGCCAAATGCAGGACTCCCACGCTGTGCATGGAGCCTCCAAGGGAAAGAAATCACATCTTGAGTAAGACGATGTCTTTTGAGTCCCCTTCCCTCTTGACACTGTTTCCTCAGCGCCACCGGTACCGAGTGATGATGCTCAGTATGACTCAGTTCCACTCACCATCACGCCACAGAGGAAAAGAGACACTGCTGTTGTGATTCTAGGTCAAAAAGCTTTTTGCCTTTTCCATCTGCAGGTCACGGACTGGTAAGAGCGGGACGATTCGTTCTGAAAATGGCCTTTCCAGTTCATGCAGTTCTGCACATGCTTGCAGAAGTCTCTTTACTGAAATGCTGACAGTAACCTGGTTTTAGAACTAACCAGAGAATTATTTCAACTGTTTTCCAAATGGGTAATGTTCTTGATTTTCACTGTATGCTGCAAATTTGTCTAAAAATCTGGGGGTTTAAAATGAGCCCATTTTGGTGTAAGTGGCTGCAGAAAGGTGGCTGTTCGACCTTTTTTTTATGGTGCTTTTAACTCTCAGATCAGACTGGTTCTTCTCCTACTTAGTAAAGCCATAAATGCTTTATAATATCTAATATTTTTATTTCAGATTCTTGGAATGATTTAGTCATCATTTCGACTGGTTAAAAACGATTTTAGAAGCTACACCTAATATTTACAAGCTTCCACTGTAATCTTATTATTTTTCCAACCATCAAAGTCACATGGTCTCCTGCAAATTGGTTCATGGAACACCACTTTCTCTGTATCTTTTTTATTATTTCCATCTATTACATACTACCCTCAAGCTGAGAGGAAACTTAAAAGGCACACAACCAAAGAATCTTTGTTTGTTATTTGGAAAAGCTTGGGTGTATTTCCTTTGGCCAGATTTTACTGACTATGACTGGAGAGCTAAATGTTCCTGCTGTTTCTAGTAAATAACCTTTAAAATACAATTTTCTAACCCGTAGTAGATAATAGCAGATAACACTGCCGTTGGTATCAAATGAGCCCTCGTATTTTCCCAATCGACGGATGCCTGGCAACTTCTACGAGAATTTTATCTGAGAACAGGCTTAGTTATTGTTCAGCTTCCAACAGCAGGGCTCACAGGCGGGGGATCCTGCCGCTCGCCGTCTCCTGTTTTCCGGCTTTCTGGTTTGGCTCCCAGCTCCCACTGAAATCCAGGAGCACTCTCAGCCTCTCTGAAGTCACTCAGGGCCTTCACGGGGCTGGTGTCCAGTATTTTCGAGGACTGCTTCAGCGACCTGCACGCACCACAGAGGGAAGGGAGCTGCAATCCCATTTCAGGCAGAGATGCTCCGGGAGTCGCTGCGCGACACCTCCTGCAGATTTTAATAGGTGTCCCACCTCCTTCCGCAGAGACCATTACCGACCAGTACAACTCCAACAGTTACTACTCCGGTTATCTAAATCTGCTTCTTCATCGAGGTGTTGCCCCTGCTGCGCGGGCATCGCTCTCTATCACCGACCTGTTAATGAGACTTTCTCTCCCGACAGCAACAGCTCAGACTCTGCTCCCACGGTGCACGCCGAGAAGTGCTTTCCTTCTCCGCTTACCCCTCGGAAACAAGACTGACAGAATCTAACCCTTTGCCCTATCAAAATTGCATGTTGTTCTGAAAGTCGAAATGCAAATAATTCATGAATTTTGTAAACATCTCTAAGGGAAGAGAAAAATGGTAGGCAGAATTGGAGTCTGCTATTTTTACCCGTGTGCCTAGTTGATTACATGTCATTCTTCTCACACGGAACTAAGTATCTTAAATGCAAATAGCCAGAGGTTGTTGTACGTTTTTTGCCCTTTCCACAGCTGTTCATTACAGAGCTCAATAGCAGCTGACAGCAGGTGAATATGTGGATGATGGGCCATGGATATATTCTGTTAAATAGAATGAATAAACCATTAAATGATCTTATTTCTTGATATGCCTGAATGCAAGCTGCATCTACAAGCAAAGCAACATTAAATTCTGTATAGCAAATCCCTCTTGCATTTTGCAGCACATCAGTCATGCAAATTTTATGCTATAATCTTTTAAGCAATTATAACCTCCATTTATTTTTAATGATATCGAGTATCCTTTTGCTTTTAGTTCCAGACAATTGAAATAAGGATGCATGAACCTGGAATATTAGACTACTTACATAGGGTTCATTTTGTAAACTCTATTTGGTGGTTTATATAACTTGTTTGACCTGGGTAGGAATGAGTGACATTGTATCTTCCCCTTTTGAGAATCAGTATCTTTGAAATTCTCTAATACGCTAATTTAGCTGTCTGTATGACACTGCTGTCATAGGAATTGAGAATGATTTGGGGAGTGCCATTTCAGAGTGAATGCATATTACATGTATGTAACATATAGGCATGTATACAATAAAGACATAAATTGCACATTTTAGGCAAAAGGAATTAAAAGATGAAAGAAATTACAAAATTAGTCCTAAAGCATCATGTCCAAAAAATAACTGCAATATTTTGACTGCTTTCTGATTTAGAGATCTGATGCTGGATTTGGAAGTGTGTCTCTTTGTTTTATGGGTTTCTATTTTCTATAGAAAGTATTGCTTCAGATGTAGCTCTGCTCTCCATCTGCTCAAAAAGGGATTCATTTCCCAGTAGCTCTGGGAATGCAGGACCTCCAACTCTTTCCGCGGCACGCCATCACACAGGTGTGACCCTCTGCCAGCCCAAAGGCTATTTGACCTGGTCCATGAGAGCGTGGGTTTTTGGACGGTCAAGCCGATCGGGGCACTCTTTTGTCCGAGGAGGAATTAAGAGGAAGAAGTGTAGGACCAGACTGGGTTGGCAACTCCGCCTGAGGGATGGTATCGCTGCACAGCTGTTGCTCTACCTCCAAAAGTGGGGCTGGGGAAAAAAAAAAAAGTGACTAAAGAGCATTAAAAAGCTAACCATCCCTGCCTTCAGGGGCTCTTGAGCCTCATTGCTTACTCTCCCCATCTTGCTTACACAGCAGAGTTTTTGTCTGGCCTCCAAAACCTGGGGAGAAGCCTCACCACCTTCACAGAGACCAGCGTGGCATTACTCACTCCGGGAACTGCAGTAGAAGACATCCGTCTCGGATTAGTAACGCCCGCCTCTGCGAGACTTGCATGAGTATTGTGAAAAACAGGATGAACTGCAAAAGTGAGCAATTCCAATAGCACTAAAGGCCAGGTGGAGGAGAGGGTATTTGGTAGAATGAGGAGAGTTCACATTCCTTCCTTGTGTGCAAGCAGAAAGCGGTGTCAATATTTTGTCCTTCAACTCGGTAAAGCTCAGATACGGCAAGATTTACTAAAATCAAAAGTATAGGGCCTAGGAATCACAAGCTCTAATAAACCAGAGATATCTTATCCCACCGGCCCACATGAAAGTCAGACTCCAACTCTCCATAGCCCACTGCTATTATGTTTTGTGTGGAATTAGGTTGCGTTGTACAGCTGGCCTAATACTGCTTCTTTGCAGCCAACTGTGGACTAAAAGCAGGAGAGAGATTTAGTTAAGTTTAATCCTTTGTTTTCTGCCAGCTTCTGGAAAGATGTTGTGTGCTCTATATTTGGAGTTTTCTTTCTTTAGAAAATTCTTCTGTTACCAGCTTCCAGGGAGCCCTTTTTTTCCAGTCATACTGCTGCAGTTTGGCCACAGTTTTGACCTAATGTGCTTTAAAAGACAGCTGTGCCATTTCTTTTTAGCAACTGAAATCCATGAAAAAGTGCTCTACGGTTATCTGCAGAATTGTCACAGGTTTAAAGGAGTGGGCTTTGCCCTTAGCATAATTAAAGCAGCCTGGCAGGAGAAGCATTTAAAATATGGTAATAAGAAGATCTGAACATAAAGAGCAAAAAAGAAAAAAGTAACACGTAGGCTACAAAAACATAAACTAGATAAGATTTATATATTAAAACATATTTTAGTAATGTACAGAGAAGTTGCATTATAATGAAAAGCAGATACAAACCGTCTAGCTATATACGATACTATAGATTTGTGCACGTAAGGACTATCATAAAAAATGAACATTGAGCTAAACCCAGTTGAACAGACCAGAAAACAAAGAGCAGCCCTGTCAGCATACCAAGTTTCACTAAGATTAATCTGTGTTGCAAGTGTTGTTCCCAGTGTATCTCTCTGCACTCATCCATCATCTCCCTCCACGAAGCCAACATGAGCTTGCGGCCTTTTTGCTGCCTAAGGCGAACTGGTGTATGTGTGCTTGTGTGTAAATATAGGTTATTTGTCCAGTCCCCAAACCAACAGTCTTCGTGCAGTTGACAGCCAGCCGGACATTTTGCTGTCCCCTCACTGGGATTACCCTGGCCTTCTCCTGCTCTCGTATTCACCCCAACTAACTTCAGCTGTTTGAAAAATGGCCTTTTAGAATCCCGCACTAAAATCGGTGGGGAAAACTGGGCAATTCCAAAGGAAGCAAGTATTTTAGACACTTATTTTAAAACTATGGAAGACTCTACGTTGACTACAGAGGAAGCCTAAATGCCTAGCTCGAGCTAGACACCAATTTGTATACGGTTAACATTAAGTAAGGGAATCTGGGGCTTAGAAAGACAAATCCAAACCCCGCTGCACACCCGGGTAGCTGCTACAGCCCACCAGAACCTGTCCATAGCCCAAGTACTCATTGGACCGGTGCTTGAAAACCACCATAGTCTCACCAGCAACTTGTTCCCTCTCTCTGACACACACTGGCTGTGCGTTGAAATTAGCTTAAATTAAATTGCTCCCTTCTTTTTCATAAGAATGGCATCTCATAGTGATATTTTTCCAAGCCCTTATATACAGCACTAGTCTCAGCTCCCAATTTCCCCTGTCTGTGTGGACAGAGCCCGGAATATACCCCACATCCACCGCAGAGACAAGGGAGAAGTGGGAATTCTCAGAGCCCCGTCCCCCTGTGGTGCCATCTCCTTCCTCCCTCCCCAGATTTCCTCTGGTGTCACCTCTGATGTCATTACTAGCACGGAGCAGGGCTAACACGTTATCTCACAGGCATGTTGTAGGTGTTAATTAATAAATGCTCGTAAAATGCTTGGAAAGCTTCAGGCTGAAAAATGCATAAAATCTTTCCTATAAATATTGTTCTTATTTTCTGTATCCAGATACTACGTCTCCAGAGGTCTCTGCAATTTTAAAGTAGGTCAAAATTCGGATCTTAATAAGTCGAGTTGGGAACCCTGAAATTTTCCTCCAGACACAATTTTCTACCGCTTAAATTAAGAAACATGAGGCCAGCTTCCCTGCGCCCAAACGTTGCTGCACAACAGCTGAGAACAGGGACCAGAAGATGCGGTCCACACGCCCCGGGAAGGTGCATGTGCCACCCCAACGTTGACCTCCAGGTGTCAACCCACCCCGTGCTAACGTACGCCTGGGTTTCCGTGGGCTTCTACGGATTTATCATTTGGCTCCCAAACAAAAGGCATCCATACAATATATCATTGGCATTGAACTCCTCCTTTTGGAGGAGCCATGATAAGCCAAGTGGATGCACACGTTTTGAGTCGTGCCATCTAACCAGGTAGAATGTCGGCTGTTAAAATTCTCCGTACGTACCACCCGGAATGGCATCAACCCCTAAAAGAAATACATGGCACTACGCTTTTCATTTCCATTCTGTAGAAGCAGACACGGCTGAGACGTAGGGTGTTTCCTGAGGTTAATGATAACCTGAGGTTAATGGTTTCTGGCTGAACTTTAGGCCCTCGGCTCCCCCTAACCTGTCATTAATCCCCAGGAAATGCCTGAAACCAAGCGTATTATTTAAATCTGGCAGCAATTAATTTATCTCTGGACCTTACAGATGCTCATATTAAATTAAAAATAGGATGATTTATGGAGAGCGCCAATAATGTCCAGATCTAGGCAAAGATAGATGTTGTCCTTAATATTTAAAATTCAGGTTTCCTTTTTCACTGAGTCATTGGCTATCATCTGTATTAAAGGTTTTATTCAATTATTCTAGCAAAGAGCATCTTTCCCCTAATTATTCCTTTTAAAAAACACTTTATCTTGTATATCCTGCCAGCTGCGTGAAGATTTTATCTTTTTTCCTCTTTAGGAGTGTTTCATGAACATTGTTCACTGTTGCTTCTGAATCAGAAAATAAATGTATTTTTAGCAACTTCGTTTAAAAAGAAGCAATCAGAACAAACGCAGCGGCATGTGTAAGAAATAAGAATTACCCTCTCGCTCAGCAGTAGATCTACAAGTCTCAGACAAGATAACAGCTGTGATTTTATTTCCACATATTAAGAAGATAGGCCAAAAACGTGGTATAAAGTTGTCAGTTTCTGGAGAGCCAGAAGGTGAAGCTGTACATCGGTTTCTAGTCTCAGTTTATCTCTGGCTTTTAGGCTGAGGCTGCCAACAGCGTGCACCCTCTCTATTAAGGCTTCTGAAGCCTTACCAGAGCTCTCAGTGATGTGGTTTGGCAATAGGTACCACTAAATCAGAGACACAGGCATCAGCGAAGTTGGCTCCGTAATTGTAAACAACAGCCATAAATCCATTGAAACTAATCCGTGTACCAACCGAAATAAAATCCTTAATCTCTCCTCCTTTCTGTTGTTCAGCTTTCACTTTCAAGTCTTATCGCAGCATAGTGCCATTAGCTCTACAGATAAAATGGAGTCTTCCAGACTCCTTAAAATCTGAACTTCTGCTGTAAAAACAGCTTAAGAAAAAAATTCCGGACCTTCCGAGTTAAAGGTGAACTGCAAGGGGACAAAAATAAAATAAGAGCTGTGGATTTTATCCTTCTTTGCAGAGAATTCACCCAGTAACATTCTTCATTATAAGATGGTTACTGGAAAACTGCACTTTATGCTTTAATGTTTCTGTAAACTGATTAAACCAATTCCCTACAGAAAAATTACCGCCTGCATTGCAATATGAGCTCTACTGATACGCAGCATTACTCCACTCCTAGAGAATAACGGGAACAATCTCACATGCGTATATGTGGTCACACATCTGGCTCCGTGCAGCATTAGCGCTCCCTTTCCTGAAATCAATATCTCCTGAATATTTTTTTTCCCCCCGACAGCCTTTTCTCACGTGCTGGTTCTGCTGCCCCTCAGCAGTTTCTGGCATAACCCACCCGTGGAGAAGACGACGGGGCAGGAGCAGTGGTCCTGCTATTCTGGTAAGGCTCCTCCACCCCAAGGTGGGTCTCAGCCCCAGCGCTGCCTTCTCTGAAGGCGTTCCTACCACTGGTCGTACTGGTCTGTACACGTGGGGAGCACACGTACTGCCTGTGTGGATACCGCTATGAAAATTTTGTGTGAGAACTGGAAGACAGACTTCAGCCTCTTCCCCTGACACATGGCTCCTTCGTGTTGGAAGGAAATGATCTTTCTCAAGATGCAGTGCAGGAAGCACTCAGAAACGCTTTTTTAACCCACTTTTTTTTTTTTTTTTACAGGCTTTGTTTCCTACAGTAGAACTTCAGAATCTCTTTTTGTTACAGTATTTTGTCTCCTTCATTTTGAAAAAGTCACTATATGTGTTCCAGCCACAGGAGTTGCCCTGTTTAGTAATAACTACTTAAAATACATATTCTGCAAGATCATTTTCTAATGGCTACAAATGGGTTACAGAAATACGGCTATAAAATGCCAGCCGGGGAGGGTAAGGGCAGCGTCTGTCCCGGCTGTACCTTCCTCTTTCCTGCACAGTCATGTGCAGTGCCCATTTCTTCCAGAATGCAATCGAGCAGCTAATGAGCTTCGCCGGCGCGACGGAACCTCCCGTTCCAGCTGGTACAAGCAGGTTTGGGTTTTTTCCCTTGGAGCAGTCGAAATGTTTTAACCGTGACTGAATAACTGAAGCGCCCACAAATTTTAAATGAGCTAAAGAAAACAGATTTCTAGTGTTCCTTTAATCACCTAGAGCCCAATCTGTATCCTACATCATTTAGGAAGGACTTTGCTACGCACTTCACTAATCCTTGGTGTCAAAGATATAGAATGCGCTATCATGCATGTTTTGTAGAGATATCTTTATGGCAAGAGTCAAATTCAATGATGTTTACATGCTGTTTGGTAAATGAATGCTATTTCAAGGAAAAAGAAGACTAATATCAAGCTACGGCTACATTTCTCACGGTTTCCTGATTTTGTGCCTTCTGGTATACCTAAATCCTCTAAATATGACCTACTGAATCAGCATTTTGTATGCTCAGATGTGATTAAAGCTTTTCGGAGGACAAGGATTCCATTTTGCTGTAAAATTCGAGGTTTCAGAATTTGTTTTCACTATTCAGAGGAATGAAAATAAACCCCTCAAACATTTTTGCAAATGGAAATTGTTATGAAATGTCTGTGTCTGGATAGAAAACCTGATCTTTTCAGCTCAAGTTCTTTCTCCTCTGGCCGAAAGTGACAAGGGAACCCCAGGCAAAAACTTTCTCAAGAAATATTTGTCAAAACTGATATGTTGATACAACATTTTGGCTTTGATGAAGTGACATATTTCATTTCACTGAAAATATTCTGACCAGCTCCAGATGTGATTGACTTATTTAAGCTAAGAAAATGATTCATTCTGGGAGTCTGACTAAGTCAATAAAATAATAGAGTAACGCAATGTTCTTCAAATCAACAGCATTGGGTCTGAACTCCTGTCTTTATGTATGGGATAAATTCATAAAATATAAACAAATTCATATAGTTTTCTACTATCTACAGACTACTTTCTACTGTGGATCTTTATGTCCATCCCATATAATCTCCTGGATAATATTGGCCATTTCCTTTAGAATCCTCAAGTCATAGAAAAGTAAGGTCTGAATCCAACTTTCTCCTGTGTTAAAGAATTAATACAAACAGAATACATCTGAGAAAATTTTGTGTAACATGTTCTTAAAGTTTTCTAATAGAAGAGAGTCTAAAACTTCCCCAGATAGCTGTTCCTGTACTATCAGGGTGTGCTGATCATTGAAAATGCATTCCTACTACCTAACCTACATTCTCTTGATGAAGCCTCAGCTGACTAGTTTAAACCAAACTTTACTCTAGAAGACAATTGATCATTCCCCTCGATTGTACCAGTTCCAGGTATATTTCAAATATAGTGAAACTTTTCAAGGTCCCCGCTCATTATTCCTTTTTCTTAACTAAATAAAGCATTTCCCAACTACCCGTGTTTTCTAAACCTGTCTCTTTGAAAAGAAGAGCAAATTAATTAATTTTATGGAATGTTTTCTGAATCATATTCATAATTACCTGATTAGTCATTTCAATACTTACATAACCAGATATTCTAGTATTTGGGTTGTCTTTTCTGCATCAGGTTCAGCTACTACACCACCTTTAGTAAGGGGCCTTCAACTTCCATTTCAATAAGAGGAAGGTAGGTAGTCAAATCGTTCACCGTCCCAGACTGCCGTAACGAAGTCTGGTGTTAAGTGGAGCTCTGGCCACCAGCATATGTCATGCAAGCCTTGACACAGCCACCAGATGCAGAAAATGTAGGGTGGCTAACTTCTTGTGAACTTCACACTTATCAGGGATTGGAAATCCCTGCCTGAACTAGAGCTTTGAGTATCGGCTGCGGAATTTCCCGAGCCATCTGACAAAGTGCAGGCATCACATCAAGAGCTCCTGCCAAGCCATAGCAGCGATCCAAATGCCATTTCCGTCTTAGTGTGTCAAGAAGATTGGTGTGTTATCA